>NC_089540.1:15067198-15391364 GCF_963924715.1 Thunnus thynnus
GGGTAAAAGTAGGGTGGAAAAGGAGGAAGGATAGAGTTAGAGGGATGAGGGGAGGGGGACGGGATGGAGGGGGGAAGGGAGAGGGTCGGGGATGTGAGGATGAGGGGGTAAGGGTCGAGTTCGTGGGATGCGGGATGAAGGGATGAGGGTCGCGGGATGAAGGGAATACTTACCACGCATGAGGAATGGGGGGGGGGGGGGGGGGGGGGGGGTGAGGGATGTTTATTGGGTGAGTGGTGGAAGAGCAGGTGTGGAAAAGGAGGAAGGATAGACTTAGAGGGATGAGGGGAGGGGGAAGGGATGGAGGGGGAAGGGAGAGGGTTGGGGGTGTGAGGATGAGGGGGTGAGGGTCGAGGTCGTGGGATGCGGGATGAGGGGATGAGGGTCGAGGGATGAAGGGATGGGGGAAGAAGGAAATATTTAGCATACTGGTCGAGAGAGAAAGGGAGGAAAAGAAGAGAGAGAAAGGGAGGAAAGGAAGGGAAAGGAGAGAGAGATGATAGTGATGGGGGTTGAAGGATGAAGGGTCGAGGGATGAAGGATGAGGGGATGCATGTATGGCTGTGGGCATGAGGTCGCTCGACCTGGCCCTCGGCAAATGTGGGAGCCGTCCGCTGCTCCGCTGTAGTGGGCAGTGTGGTGCCGTGGGTGTGCCCCGTATCAGAGACGTTGGGCAGGGAACCCGGAGGTGAGCAGCTGGATACATCGGTGATGAGCTGGAGGCTGTGTGGAGCGGGAAAAGCACGGTTTTTGAGACGAGGAGGTGGTGTCTGAGTCGGGTAGAATGCGTGCATGATACGCTGGGGATGATCGATGACCCGTTGTTTGGAGAGAAGAGGGTGAGAGTTCCTGAAGAGAAGTAGAAGCGTTAACGAAGAAACATGAAAACAGAAAAGTGAGTTAGTATGAACCATGGAGTTACGCGAGCACTTAATAAATAAGCAGGAAAATGGGATGAAGGGTTAATTCGGAAGATAAAAATAAAAAAAAAGGAGGGAAGAAAAGAAAGTGGAGTGTGCCCTGGCCGGAGCTGGAGAGTCGGGGCTCCGTTGTAGCGGGCAGCGTCAGCGTGGTGACGTCATCGGTGTGCGGCGTGCGTCGGGTTAGCGTTAGGCGGTGAACCCGGAAGAGCGGGACGATTTGAACTGCCGGCCGGAAAGGTGAGGAAAAGTTTCCGTAGAGTTGGAAAAGTTTGGCAACGCTATTGTTTCGCTGGAACGGTGTGTCCGTCTGTTTGGGAGCACTCTGTAGGTGAGTGAGCGTCCGGTTGAAGATGTTGCTTGAAGGAAAACGAGCCGGGTCGGAATCGGCTGAAGCGTGGGTGTGTACGGGTCCCAGCTGATCAGCAGTGTGGCGTCTGAGGGAGTAGCTTTTCTTCCGAGGAGCAGCGGTGTAAACGGCCTCTGCGTGGATGTGGTGGTGAAGGAGGTATCTTGTTGGTACTGCAGGATCGAGTCGTGGATGGTATTGCTGGGGAACGTGGTCCAAGGAACGCGGGCGAGGGGTAAGCGTTTGCGATGCGACCCTGTCACGGGTCACTTGCGAGCTGAGACGAAGGGAAGAGGAGCGGATATGGTGTGTTTAAATACCCTGTGGTGCGGAAATGAGTTGCGTACAAGGCGTGGTCTTTGGTTCCCGAACTTTGTTTATAAGTCTATAAACTTCATAAATCGCTGAATATTAAAAATCAATGAAATAAAAAAGTCTCAAATTGGACACATTGTTAGTTGTTGTTGATTTACTAATGTGATGTTTTCCTAACAGACAAATGAAGTTTTACAGTCATCAATCATACTGCTGTTTGTTTTAACAGATGAAATTAAAACATGTATTCTGACAAATAGATTTATTTGCAACTAAATACTGACAAAGACATATCTGACCAACATTTGTTTGAATAGCAGCAGTTAAAAAACTTCTAATATGGATTCACTGTGTGACAGATGCATCATGGTTGTGACAATTCTTTATTTATTTCACAGAGTATCTAGAAAGGTTGGATAAGGGTAAGAACAACTCTTTTTTTTTTCTTGAACCGTTATAACTGCAGTAAACTAGAAGTTTGACTGTCTGACAGATGTCTTGTGGTTGTGACAATTCTTTTATCATTTAATACTGATCTCAACAATTTCTGAGGTCCATAAAACATCCACCCAGGACCTGGAAACTCTCAATCTATTTAATGGAAATATGACAATAATTAGTTTATTTTTTAGTATCAAATCACAAAAAAAAGAAGACGATTACAGAAGAGAAAATAATAACAACATACATTATATTAAACATACATGATACTATTCAGTTATAGGTGTGGCAAAAATTGGATTTAAGAGGTGAAGCGTCGACCATGAACCACAACGTCCCTGATTCATGTTTGATCAGGGACCTTTATTGATTGTTGTTCTCCATCTCTCTCTCCCCCCGTCCCTCATTTTCTGTCATCTCTTCATTGATACTAATCAATAATCAATAAAAGCATAGAATGTCCAAAAAGTTATTACTTAAATAAAATGTGAATGGTGTAATCTTTGGAATAATGAGATAATCTGCATCCTGTGATGTGAGTGTTCGTGGGGGAATGTGAGGTCTGAGAAGTTTTGACAGGTCAGGAGGTAATAGGTAGCAGTTTGTAGTTTGACTTGAATGAAACCGTAAACCAGTGAGTCAGAAGAATTGTAGCAACTGCATTTTGGACTTGTTGGATCTTTTTAATAGTACAGAATACAAGACCTGAATGACCATGAATGAGAATTTCTACATCTGACTGTGTTAGAAATGGGTGAACTTGGATGATGTGTCAGAGGTGGAAGAAAACTACTTTAGTGATGTTGCTGATGTGTCCCTCAAATCTAAGATAAATGAAATTACAGGACTTCTTTATCTCTTCTTGCACTGTGACAGATTATTATTTTCTATTTATAAAGCAGAGCAGGGGAATGAAAGACATATTTTTACACATACATAGCAGTTCCACAGTCAAATTATAAGTCAGTAACAATATAACAAGATAGATCATGTAACTAATAATACCAATAAATAAATAAAATTGAACAAAAAGTAACATTTTTTTCCAGAAAAGTAGCCATTTTTTGTGCTTTTTAAAAAATTGATGGTGCAAAATGAGTGATTAACATGAAGACACGACACAGGACAAGACAAGAGGGACAAACAACAAAACAACAACAAAAAACTGGATTAAAACTTTTAGATTTTCTTATTGTAATACACACGCATGTGTGTGTTTTTTGTGCTTTTTCAATTTCATAGATCACTAAGGGATGCATAAAAGTTTTCTACATCAATTGAAAAAAAAGTGAAATTGGACACATTGTTAGTTGTTGTTGATTTAGTAATGTGATGTTTTCCTAACAGACAAATGAAGTTTTACAGTCATCAATCAATACTGCTGTTAGTTTTAACTGATAAAATTAAAACATGTATTCTAACAAATAGATTTATTTGCAACTAAATACTGACAAAGACATATCTGACCAACATTTGTTTGAATAGCAGCAGTTAAAAAACTTCTAATATGGATTCACTGTGTGATAGATGCATCATGGTTGTGACAATTCTTTACTTGTTTCACAGAGCTCCTAGAAAGGTTGGATGAGGGTAAGAACAACTTTTTTTTCTTGAACTGTTATAACTGCAGTAAACTAGAAGTTTGACTGTCTGACAGATGTATTGTGGTTGTGACAATTCTTTTATCATTTAATACTGATCTCAACAATTTCTGAGGTCCATAAAACATCCACCCAGGACCTGGAAATTCTCAATCTATTTAATGGAAATATGACAATAATTAGTTTATTTTTTAGTGTCAAATCACAAAAAAAGAAAGAAGACGATTACAGAAAGAGAAAATAATAACAACATACATTATATTAAACATTCATGATACTATTCAGTTATAGGAGTGGCAAAAATTGGATCTGAGAGGTGAAGCGTTGACCATGAACCACAACGTCCCTGATTCATGTTTGATTAGGGACCTTTATTGATTGTTGTTCTCCATCTCTCTCTAAATGGGAATGAAATTACAGGACTTCTTTATCTCTTGTGCTTAGTGGCAACATCAGAAGACAACTTCCTAATCAGAGCTGAAAATGTAAAGTAGAGGTTCATTGATAAACACACTGAAAGGCACCAGAGACAGTCTGCCTTTCTGTATCTGTATGTCTGAAGTCTTTGAAGCCATAAAAAAGCCTTGAAGGTTCGATATTTAAAAGGTCAAGACCAGGCGAGTCTTCAGCTGTACTGCAGAGACTGTGTGTTGTCACTAAACTAAAACGTATGACTCATTACATTTTCTTTGGCTGATTCTTCCTCACCTCTGACAACATTGTCAGAGTATTAGGAAAACCCATCTCTCATGACTCTACACATATTGTCCACTCTGTTAATACTATTAATATTGTTCTATTTGTTAATGAGAAGCTGTGTTTGTAAAGGCCACCTTCAACATCTGTAATTAATTCAGGTATTTAATCTCTACAACTTTCTCAACTAAACAAAACCACCAGATAAAAGAGCAGTTATGAATGTTACAAATGTATTATTAATACCCATGTTGCACAAGTTTGACGTTTACAAAAGAAAATGTAACTTATAAAACCTAATTATGAAACAAAACATGATTAATGAAGAATTCCAGTGAGTTAACACACACTTATTCATCTTCAATACAGGAGAAGCTGCTGAAAGGAGAAGGCAAGGTAAGATACAACATTTTCACATTGGTCACCTATTTGTCTTTAATCATTTTAGAGTATTTAACATGACAATATTTTCAATAATGTTCTGTTTTCATGCATCCAGCACTTAAAAGTAATTAATATCTAAACTTTTACAAGTAAAAACCAGTGTTTCAAATGCATTAATTGTACTTTTTTTTAATTGCTGAATTTTAAAAGTCAATTAAATAAAAAAGTCTGAAATTGGACACATTGTTAATTGTTGTTGATTTAGTAATGTGATGTTTTCCCAACAGACAAATGAAGTTTTACAGTCATCAATCATACTGCTGTTAGTTTTAACAGAAAATTAAAACATGTATTCTGACAAAAAGATTTATTTGCAACTAAATACTGACAAAGACATATCTGACCAACATTTGTTTGAATAGCAGCAGTTAAAAAACTTCTAATATGGATTCACTGTGTGATAGATGCATCATGGTTGTGACAATTCTTTATTCATTTCACAGAGTATCAAGAATGGAAGAAAAAGGGTAAGAACAACTTTTTTCTTGAACCGTTATTACTGCAGTAAACTAGAAGTTTGACTGTCTGACAGATGTATTGTGGTTGTGACAATTCTTTCATCATTTAATACTGATCTCAACAATTTCTGAGGTCCATAAAACATCCACCCAGGACCTGGAAACTCTCAATCTATTTAATGGAAATATGACAATAATTAGTTGATTTTTTAGTGTCAAATCACAAAAAATGAAAGAAGACAATTACAGAAAGAGAAAATAATAACAACATACATTATATTAAACATACATGATACTATTCAGTTATAGGAGTGGCAAAAATTGGATTTAAGAGGTGAAGCGTCGACCATGAACCACAACGTCCCTGATTCATGTTTGATTAGGGACCTTTATTGATTGTTGTTCTCCATCTCTCTCTCCCCCCCTCCCTCATTTTCTGTCATCTCTCCACTGATACTAATCAATAATCAATAAAGGCAGAAAACATCCAAAAAATGATTACTCAAATAAAATGGATGTAATCTTTGGAATAATGAGATAACCTGCATCCTGTGTAGCAGTTTTTAGTTTGACCTGAATGAAACCGTAAACCAGTGAAGCAAGTCGGTGTTACATGTTAAAGTTTTTTGGTTATCAGAAGAATTGTAGCAGCTGCATTTTGGACTTGTTGGATCTTTTTAATAGTACAGAATACAAGACCTGAATGACCATGAATGAGAATTTCTGCATCTGACTTTGTTAGATATGGGTGAACTTGTGTGATGTGGCAGAGATGGAAGAAAACTACTTTAGTGATGTTGCTGATGTGTCCCTCAAATCTAAGATAAATGAAATTACAGGACTTCTTTATCTCTTCTGCTTAGTGGCGACATCAGTTCAATCAGGAGAGACTCAGTTTTTCATATAAGTGAATGTTATTTATTGAACATGCATGATAGATTACAGTGAGAGTCTTTGGCGATTAGACCCCATCGTGAATGTCAGCTGATATGAAAGGAGGGAGGTGAAGGATTGATTAGAAAAGGATAATTCCCCAAAGAAAGAGAACTGAGGACATACAAACCTACTCAAATATTTGATCCTCACCTTACCGGCAGGGAAGGATTCTAGTGAGATATGCAAAAGGGAAAATTAGACAGAATGCAGTGATAATAAACGTTCATGACAATGTAAACATTACACTTGAATGAATGGAAGATAAAAGAGTTGATAGAAGAGAGTGAGTTAGTGATCACTAGAAGAGTGGTGGGTGGCGTGAGGTATGGAGACCATGTTCTTATGCACATTTCATAAGGAGGGAAGAGAGAGGACAGCCTGAAAGCAGAGTGAAATGACCCATAGATATGACATAGCTCTTTACCATGCACAAGATTTGTTGTATGAGAGGAAGAACTGCTAGCATGATCAGCAATGATAGCAATGAGCTGCGACACCCATAACTCAGGACACCACCACCAGTTATATGTATGACTTACCAGATTATGGCCTAAGAGATCTTTGATTTGCGAGAACAGTGCTGACGTCTGGACGATGAGGATGTGTAGGCAGAGGGTGACCGCCGACACAGTTGTAGCAGGGAGGCAGATGAAATACCTTGGATGGGGGTGGAAGTAACCACCACGACCTAAAAGAAAGCCCTGAATAATGCTAATTTAATTGAAAGACAGCGGCAGATGATAAGCTACGATGGAACTGTGTCGCTGCTGCTATTGGGTAGATGTGACCAGCGGATGTGAGCAACTGATATCTCGATTGACGACCTTGGCAGGGCAACCAGGGAACGAGTTACAGATGCATGAGATGTGAATGCAGGATGATAACACACATGAGAAATAAAATAACAGCCTATGCATGCAAAGATAGTCTTCCTGACTGAACTTATCCAAAGCTCAATACATAGGACAACAAGTGAGTGAAGTAAAGATAATGTTTATTCTACCAGATGATAGAGATAATTAAGTCTAAAAGTATTGCACTCAGACTCTACGGGAGATTTTGATTTGAGGGAGTTGCCCTGAGCAGCAGCAATATAAATCCCCCCAAAATAAAGGGTGCAAGCCCCCACCACTACAAGAATACACAGCCTGATGTTTTCCCCTAAATAATGCTTACTTACCAAGCAGGAATGAAACAGGCCTCATTTAGTTGTGAAGATGGCACGATCTGCTAGAGACGAAGCATAATATTGAGCTTGACACAGAAAATATGTTTTTGAGCTAGAGAGATTAAAATCGACAGTGAACCGAACATAAACAGGCAGAGACAAACACCTCCTGTATTGACTAGGTTGGACTGACCTGAAAAGCAACAATATTGAGCTTTAAAATGTTAACATGAAACGTAGGACTTGAAGGGAGGCATAGTTTAATATATGAACAATACCTGATGTTTAAATTGCTTAGAGGCTGTAGAATATGAATTAAAGCATTTAACATCACTGCTGTTGTGACAATCAGAGTGAGCCAACGTTGGGCCATATGAAGAATGATGCTTCCACTGCTGAAGAACATAATAAATACACTGACAGTGACACAGTGACATACTGATGAACGTGCTGATACATTTGACTGATGAGTTTGCTTATTGAGAAACTAGTAGCTGTTCTCCTTAGTTGTAGTACCATGATAGCCAGCTAGTCAACATCCATAGTAAAACATAGTATTAGGATGCTCCAAAAATATGCAAACTCAAGGTGTGAGAAGAATGAAAGATTACATGATGCAGGGAGAAGGGCCAACGTCCGCTATGATGGGAGAAGGCCAATGACGATGCAGAGGATAACCAGAAAGCAGGGAAATGATATGAAGATGCAGAGGAGCAAACCGTGATATGAGTAGGCTGTTATTCAGATCATAGTTTGGCTCACAGGTAGCATGAGGTGAGGAACTGACGTTACTGTGACGTCACCCACTGGTTTGGAACTGCCGTTTTGAAGCCTCGAGTTTAGAGATTTGACCGTCACCATCTTGGAGTTGACATTCGCCATGTCTGATTTGTGGAGCCAGGAATGACCATATTTGGACGAGAGGGAGGAGCTGATCATAGCGCTAACGCTAGCGGCTAGCTTGGTTAGCATGGTGCAATCTATGGATAACAGCGATAAGCTAATGCTAATGCTAATTTCCGCTGGCGAAAAAAGGCGTAAAACCATTGAAATAAGATGTACTCACCAGAGAAACTGAACGTCCGAGTCTTTAGAGGGTATTTTATCACAACCAAACGCTGAACAAAACTTTTTTAGGGGACCAAATGTTATTATCGACTTTCATGGACTGAAACGCACTGTGAAATAGCAGCAGCTAAACCTATACTCTGTGAACTGGGGTTACACCATGGTTACGTGACGTAATCAGCGTTGTCACTGGTGGCTACTTGTCAATCACAACGTAGTCACGCTCTATAGCTGCTTTATCGTCCATTTACTCAAAATGAGACTAGGGCCGTGCGATTAATCTAATTTTATTTTCGATTACGATTTTGGCTTCCAAAGATTATGAATACAAGATAATTGACATAAAACGATTATTGTTTATTATTGTCATCTCGTAATGATGCTCTCGTTTTGTCTTGTGTTGCAAATCTAGCAAACCTCTTTCCTTTACATCGGTGCGCTTTCGCCCCTAAACGCGTCCGACAGGCGTTGAGCGTCTCCGTCCACAGACTAACCTGCCTTCACCAGGCTGACTGACAGCTGAAATTTACTGAACCAACATAGTCTGCATGTGGGCTGCACGGGAAGAAATCAAGTGTTTGTACTTATTGATTCATTGGTTTTATTTCCTTCGCCCACTGTAGTGAGTGAATCTGCCTGTAGCGAAACCGGGGCTAACCGGTTCTTCCTCCGCAGGCTCAACTTCACTCATCTGCCCGACAGACCCGCAGCTTCTTCCCACTTTAACCTGAGTAACAAACCGGGGAGGCTAGCGGAGCATTGGCCGCAGCATGATCGGAGGGAAGCACAGTCAGTTAGCCTCCGCTAGCCTCCCAGCTAATGTTAGCTCCGGCTCTCTGTGTGGATCCAACCGCAGCACTGGACTTTGAGTTGAAAGTTAGCATGGAAACAATACCTTCAAAAGTTACTAATGGTATACTTTCAAGTTCCATTTATGTGTTGTTGAACTGCTATTGATAAGTTCATCTGCTGCATCACGTTGCCGTGTGCAGGACTCTGTGCTCTGTATGGGCTGATTTATATCCTGAGTGCTGCATGCTCTTTCCTCCTACTTCCTCCTGATTAAAAAATTAAGCAGAGATGCAATAGAGAGCGCAGGCACCACACAACAGTATAAAATGCCTGAAGGGCATGTTAGGAAGTTCTAGTTTCCCTGCTATGACTATGTGCTGGACTTGTTCACGCAGAACCCGCTGCAGGTGATCGGTCAGAATCACGCAGATGTCTTGAATTTGTATGGATTTATTGTCACCATCACAACCACAATCCTTGTACAACAGTCTGATGACTCAATGGTTCAGTGTAAATTAACATAATAAGTCAGAATAAACATGTCAGATATCCATATGAAAGTATAACAGGCTAATGTAGAAATGGTAAACTATATTACTTTCTGAATGTATAAATTTCCACTACACAAGACAATACAACTGGCAAACAGCTGGTAAATAATGTGGCCATGTATTAAACAAGCATAGCTGAGGCTGAAGCAGCATATTCCCTCTAACAGTGGGTTAATGTCCATCAGCAGTGCAACACCGCCATCTATTGGCCAGTAGTAGACATGCATGACATCAATCCGGGGGCTGAACGAGCTGCTAAACTGCACGGGTGTTAATTAACGAGCGGACCTACAAATGGCCGTTCAGTCCGCTATTCTATCGGTAATATAGTAAATATTACACAACAAAACCCAAACATAAAGGCCTAACCGTATGCTTGAGGCATAATGCCTATTAACATCTAGTAAATGTGGGTAACAGTAGCTGCTAATATGAGGCTACACAGTCGGCAGAATACATGAATATGAGCCCTTTAGATCGGCTAACATAGAAACAATTCACTAACGAACAGCAAATATAACAACATGCTCAAACTGGTCACTCACTGTTATTGACAGATGACTGTTAGTACAAAGCAAAGTCCTTAATCCCAAAGAGTGTATGATGTGTGGCAGATTCCAGACTACCATCCTGAGGAAAACTGCGGGTCAACCTAGCTCAGTTCTGATGAGCCCCAAAATCCATGTCACGTGATGCAGAGTTCAGATGGGGGGAGAGAGGGGGCATTATGTAGTGAGAGTGTTGCTGCTAAATAAGGACTTTTGGACAGGGCAAATACATAATGCCATGCGTATTTACTGACCAACATGCTGAAATACATAACAGAGATGCATTAACTTACTGCTGAGCGAGAGAAAAGCCTGTATGATTGAATGAGTTGAACGTGGTGTGTTCACTTATTGTTTGAAATTCACTTCCAGATTCGCGTGCTGAAATGCCTTCACGATGATACGTCCACTTGATACAGGTCTACATAACCTACTGAATACGCTTATAGCAACGTTGCATGTTTAAAAGAGGAAAGAAATAAGGTAGTAGCATTATGAATGTTAGAGTTCTGTAGTTTACGAGCGTACCTGAAGCCCCCATACACTGACCAGGTGAAGGAGAGCCAGAGTAGGGGTGATCTGGTTGAGATTTGACTGAAGTAGAGAGGTTGACTGAGAAACTCTGAAATGGAGCCGGACTCCGCTGGAGCAACTTTGCCGGTCGCTTGCTTTGCGGGGTTCGGAGTGCCGTCTTGAGGAGTTGCAGAGGACAAGCGAGCGGCTTTGAAGCCGCCGCTTGCGTGAGTAACAGAGTGACCTGCTGAATGGTGAATACAGAGTGAGCAGATGAGTGTAAAACGCTATAGCAAGACTGCACATAGTAGTCTGAGAACGTATCACCGATACAACGACCTACGTGACGACGGAAGCATGAGCACTGAGTCGCGATGATTGCGCTGAAATGACAACTGACAGCAACAGAGAAGGGAAGTTAGAGATCGTGGAGGAATCTGATTTCATGACTAGAGTAACTCCCCTTATGAGCTGATGTGAAAGCGGGAGAAACAGGGGAGCAAGAGGAGTGGGAATGAATAAATGGTTGAAGAGAGTCTTCCTGCCTGAGCTTACGCTAAACTCCATAAGACAACTTCCTAATCAGAGCTGAAAATGTAAAGTAGAGGTTCATTGATAAACACACTGAAAGGCACCAGAGACAGTCTGCCTTTCTGTATCTGTATGTCTGAAGTCTTTGAAGCCATAAAAAAGCCTTGAAGGTTCGATATTTAAAAGGTCGAGACCAGGCGAGTCTTCAGCTGTACTGCAGAGACTGTGTGTTGTCACTAAACTAAAACGTATGACTCATTACATTTTCTTTGGCTGATTCTTCCTCACCTCTGACAACATTGTCAGAGTATTAGGAAAACCCATCTCTCATGACTCTACACATATTGTCCACTCTGTTAATACTATTAATGCTGTTATATTTGTTAATGAGAAGCTGTGTTTGTAAAGGCCACCTTCAACATCTGTAATTAATTCAGGTATTTAATCTCTACAACTTTCTCAACTAAACAAAACCACCAGATAAAAGAGCAGTTATGAATGTTACAAATGTATTATTAATACCCATGTTGCACAAGTTTGACATTCACAAAAGAATATGTAACTTATAAAACCTGATTGTGAAACAAAACATGATTAATGAAGAATTTCAGTGAGTTAACACACACTTATTCATCTTCAATACAGGAGAAGCTGCTGAAAGGAAATGGCAAGGTAAGATAGAACATTTTCACATTGGTCACCTATTTGTCTTTAATAATTTTAGAGTATTTAACATGACAATATTTTAAATAATGTTCTGTTTTCATGCATCCAGCACTTAAAAGTAATTAATATCTAAACTTTTACAAGCAAAAACCAGTGTTTCAAATGCATTCAATGTACTTTTTTTTAAATTGCTGAATTTTAAAATCAATTAAATAAAAAAAGTCTCAAATTGGACACATTGTTAGTTGTTGATTTAGTAATGTGATGTTTTCCTAACAGACAAATGAAGTTTTACAGTCATCAATCATACTGCTGTTAGTTTTGACAGATAAAATTAAAACATGTATTCTGACAAATAGATTTATTTGCAACTAAATACTGACAAAGACATATCTGACCAACATTTGTTTGAATAGCAGCAGTTAAAAAACTTCTAATATGGATTCACTGTGTGATAGATGCATCATGGTTGTGACAATTCTTTACTTGTTTCACAGAGCTCCTAGAAAGGTTGGATGAGGGTAAGAACAACTTTTTTTTTCTTGAACTGTTATAACTGCAGTAAACTAGAAGTTTGACTGTCTGACAGATGTATTGTGGTTGTGACAATTCTTTTATCATTTAATACTGATCTCAACAATTTCTGAGGTCCATAAAACATCCACCCAGGACCTGGAAACTCTCAATCTATTTAATGGAAATATGACAATAATTAGTTTATTTTTTAGTGTCAAATCACAAAAAAAGAAAGAAGACAATTACAGAAAGAGAAAATAATAACAACATACATTATATTAAAAATACATGATACTATTCAGTTATAGGAGTGGCAACAATTGGATTTAAGAGGTGAAGAATCGACCATGAACCACAACGTCCGTGATTCATGTTTGATTAGGGACCTTTATTGATTGTTGTTCTCCATCTCTCTCTAAATGTAAATGAAATTACAGGACTTCTTTATCTCTTCTGCTTAGTGGCAACATCAGAAGACAACTTCCTAATCAGAGCTGAAAATGTAAAGTAGAGGTTCATTGATAAACACACTGAAAGGCACCAGAGACAGTCTGCCTTTCTGTATCTGTATGTCTGAAGTCTTTGAAGCCATAAAAAAGCCTTGAAGGTTCAATATTTAAAAGGTCAAGACCAGGCAAGTCTTCAGCTGTACTGCAGAGACTGTGTGTTGTCACTAAACTAAAACATATGACTCATTACATTTTCTTTGGCTGATTCTTCCTCACCTCTGACAACATTGTCAGAGTATTAGGAAAACCCATCTCTCATGACGCTACACATATTGTCCACTCTGTTAATACTATTAATATTGTTCTATTTGTTAATGAGAAGCTGTGTTTGTAAAGGCCACCTTCAACATCTGTAATTAATTCAGGTATTTAATCTCTACAACTTTCTCAACTAAACAAAACCACCAGATAAAAGAGCAGTTATGAATGTTACAAATGTATTATTAAAATTTATGTTGCACAAGTTTGACATTCACAAAAGAAAATGTAACGTATAAAACCTAATTATGAAACAAAACATGATTAATGAAGAATTCCAGTAAGTTAACACACACTTATTCATCTTCAATACAGGAGAAGATGCTGAAAGGAGAAGGCAAGGTAAGATAGAACATTTTCACATTGGTCACCTATTTGTCTTTAATCATTTTAGAGTATTTAACATGACAATATTTTAAATAATGTTCTGTTTTCATGCATCCAGCACTTAAAATTAATTAATATCTAAACTTTAACAAAAACCGGTGTTTCAAATGCATTCAATGTACTTTTTTTCTAATTGCTGAGTTTTAAAAATCAATTAATTAAAAAAGTCTGAAATTGGACACATTGTTAGTTGTTGTTGATTTAGTAATGTGATGTTTTCCTAACAGACAAATGAAGTTTTACAGTCATCAATCATACTGCTGTTAGTTTTAACAGATAAAATTAAAACATGTATTCTGACAAATAGATTTATTTGCAACTAAATATTGACAAAGACATATCTGACCAACATTTGTTTGAATAGCAGCAGTTAAAAAACTTCTAATATGGATTCACTGTGTGATAGATGCATCATGGTTGTGACAATTCTTTATTTATTTCACAGAGTATCAAGAATGGTTGGATAAGGGTAAGAACAACTAATCTTTTTTCTTGAACCGTTATAACTGCAGTAAACTAGAAGTTTGACTGTCTGACAGATGTATTGTGGTTGTGACAATTCTTTTATCATTTAATACTGATCTCAACAATTTCTGAGGTCCATAAAACATCCACCCAGGACCTGGAAACTCTCAATCTATTTAATGGAAATATGACAATAATTAGTTGATTTTTTTAGTGTCAAATCACAAAAAAAGAAAGAAGACAATTACAGAAAGAGAAAATAATAACAACATACATTATATTAAACATACATGATACTATTCAGTTATAGGAGTGGCAAAAATTGGATTTAAGAGGTGAAGCGTCGACCATGAACCACAACGTCCCTGATTCATGTTGGATTAGGGACCTTTATTGATTGTTGTTCTCCATCTCTCTCTAAATGTAAATGAAATTACAGGACTTCTTTATCTCTTGTGCTTAGTGGCAACATCAGAAGACAACTTCCTAATCAGAGCTGAAAATGTAAAGTAGAGGTTCATTGATAAACACACTGAAAGGCACCAGAGACAGTCTGCCTTTCTGTATCTGTATGTCTGAAGTCTTTGAAGCCATAAAAAAGTCTTGAAGGTTTGATATTTAAAAGGTCAAGACCAGGCGAGTCTTCAGCTGTACTGCAGAGACTGTGTGTTGTCACTAAACTAAAACGTATGACTCATTACATTTTCTTTGGCTGATTCTTCCTCACCTCTGACAACATTGTCAGAGTATTAGGAAAACCCATCTCTCATGACTCTGCACATATTGTCCACTCTGTTAATACTATTAATATTGTTCTATTTGTTAATGAGAAGCTGTGTTTGTAAAGGCCACCTTCAACAACTGTAATTAATTCAGGTATTTAATCTCTACAACTTTCTCAACTAAACAAAACCACCAGATAAAAGAGCAGTTATGAATGTTACAAATGTATTATTAATACCCATGTTGCACAAGTTTGACATTCACAAAAGAAAATGTAACGTATAAAACCTGATTATGAAACAAAACATGATTAATGAAGAATTCCAGTGAGTTAACACACACTTATTCATCTTCAATACAGGAGAAGCTGCTGAAAGGAAATGGCAAGGTAAGATAGAACATTTTCACATTGGTCACCTATTTGTCTTTAATCATTTTAGAGTATTTAACATGACAATATTTTAAATAATGTTCTGTTTTCATGCATCCAGCACTTAAAAGTAATTAATATCTAAACGTTTACAAGCAAAAAGCAGTGTTTCAAATGCATTCAGTGTACTTTTTTTTTAAGTTGCTGAATTTTAAAAATCAATGAAATAAAAAAGTCTCAAATTGGACACATTGTTAGTTGTTGTTGATATAGTAATGTGATGTTTTCCTAACAGACAAATGAAGTTTTACAGTCATCAATCATACTGCTGTTAGTTTTAACAGATAAAATTAAAACATGTATTCTGACAAATAGATTTATTTGCAACTAAATACTGACAAAGACATATCTGACCAACATTTGTTTGAATAGCAGCAGTTAAAAAACTTCTAATATGGATTCACTGTGTGATAGATGCATCATGGTTGTGACAATTCTTTATTCATTTCACAGAGTATCTTGAATGGAGGAAAAAGGGTAAGAACAACTTTTTTTTCTTGAACCGTTATGACTGCAGTAAACTAGAAGTTTGACTGTCTGACAGATGTATTGTGGTTGTGACAATTCTTTATTCATTTCACAGATTATCTTGAATGGTTGGATAAGGGTAAGAACAAATATTTTTTTTCTTGAACCGTTATAACTGCAGTAAACTAGAAGTTTGACTGTCTGACAGATGTATTGTGGTTGTGACAATTCTTTTATCATTTAATACTGATCTCAACAATTTCTGAGGTCCATAAAACATCCACCCAGGACCTGGAAACTCTCAATCTATTTAATGGAAATATGACAATAATTAGTTTATTTTTTAGTGTCAAATCACAAAAAAAGAAAGAAGACAATTACAGAAAGAGAAAATAATAACAACATACATTATATTAAACATTCATGATACTATTCAGTTATAGGAGTGGCAAAAATTAGATTTAAGAGGTGAAGCGTCGACCATGAACCACAACGTCCCTGATTCATGTTTGATTAGGGACCTTTATTGATTTATTGTTCTCCATCTCTCTCTAAATGTAAATGAAATTACAGGACTTCTTTATCTCTTGTGCTTAGTGGCAACATCAGAAGACAACTTCCTAATCAGAGCTGAAAATGTAAAGTAGAGGTTCATTGATAAACACACTGAAAGGCACCAGAGACAGTCTGCCTTTCTGTATCTGTATGTCTGAAGTCTTTGAAGCCATAAAAAAGCCTTGAAGGTTCAATATTTAAAAGGTCAAGACCAGGCGAGTCTTCAGCTGTACTGCAGAGACTGTGTGTTGTCACTAAACTAAAACGTATGACTCATTACATTTTCTTTGGCTGATTCTTCCTCACCTCTGACAACATTGTCAGAGTATTAGGAAAACCCATCTCTCATGACTCTACACATATTGTCCACTCTGTTAATACTATTAATATTGTTCTATTTGTGAATGAGAAGCTGTGTTTGTAAAGGCCACCTTCATCATCTGTAATTAATTCAGGTATTTAATCTCTACAACTTTCTCAACTAAACAAAACCACCAGATAAAAGAGCAGTTATGAATGTTACAAATGTATCATTAATACCCATGTTGCACAAGTTTGACATTCACAAAAGAAAATGTAACTTATAAAACCTGATTATGAAACAAAACATGATTAATGAAGAATTCCAGTGAGTTAACACACACTTATTCATCTTCAATACAGGAGAAGCTGCTGAAAGGTCATGGCAAGGTAAGATAGAACATTTTCACATTGGTCACGTATTTGTCTTTAATAATTTTAGAGTATTTAACATGACAATATTTTAAATAATGTTCTGTTTTCATGCATCCAGCACTTAAAAGTAATTCATATTTAAACTTTTACAAGTGAAAACCAGTGTTCCAAATGTATTCAATGTATTTTTTTATTTTTTTAAGTTGCTGAATTTTCAAAATCAATTAATTAAAAAAGTCTCAAATCCGACACATTGTTAGTTGTTGTTGATTTAGTAATGTGATGTTTTCCTAACAGACAAATGAAGTTTTACAGTCATCAATCATACTGCTGTTAGTTTTAACAGATAAAATTAAAACATGTATTCTGACAAATAGATTTATTTGCAACTAAATACTGACAAAGACATATCTGACCAACATTTGTTTGAATAGCAGCAGTTAAAAAACTTCTAATATGGATTCACTGTGTGATAGATGCATCATGGATGTGACAATTCTTTGTTCATTTCACAGTGATTCACAGAAGGTGGAATATGGGTAAGAACAACTTATCTTTTTTCCTGAACCGTTATAACTGCAGTAAACTAGAAGTTTGACTGTCTGACAGATGTATTGTGGTTGTGACAATTCTTTTATCATTTAATACTGATCTCAACAATTTCTGAGGTCCATAAAACATCCACCCAGGACCTGGAAACTCTCAATCTATTTAATGGAAATATGACAATAATTAGTTTATTTTTTATTGTCAAATCACAAAAAAAGAAAGAAGACGATTACAGAAAGAGAAAATAATAACAACATACATTATATTAAACATTCATGATACTATTCAGTTATAGGAGTGGCAAAAATTGGATTTAAGAGCTGAAGCGTCGACCATGAACCACAACGTCCCTGGTTCATGTTTGATTAGGGATCTTTATTGATTGTTGTTCTCCATCTCTCTCTAAATGTAAATGAAATTACAGGACTTCTTTATCTCTTCTGCTTAGTGGCAACATCAGAAGACAACTTCCTAATCAGAGCTGAAAATGTAAAGTAGAGGTTCATTGATAAACACGCTGAAAGGCACCAGAGACAGTCTTCCTTTCTGTATTTGTATGTCTGAAGTCTTTGAAGCCATAAAAAAGTCTTGAAGGTTCGATATTTAAAAGGTCAAGACCAGGCGAGTCTTCAGCTGTACTGCAGAGACTGTGTGTTGTCACTAAACTAAAACGTATGACTCATTACATTTTCCTTGGCTGATTCTTCCTCACCTCTGACAACATTGTCAGAGTATTAGGAAAACCCATCTCTCATGACTCTACACATATTGTCCACTCTGTTAATACTATTAATATTGTTCTATTTGTTAATGAGAAGCTGTGTTTGTAAAGGCCACCTTCAACATCTGTAATTAATTCAAGTATTTAATCTCTACAACTTTCTCAACTAAACAAAACCACCAGATAAAAGAGCAGTTATGAATGTTACAAATGTATTATTAATACCCATGTTGCACAAGTTTTACATTCACAAAAGAAAATGTAACTTATAAAACCTAATTATGAAACAAAACGTTATTAATGAAAAATTCCAGTGAGTTAACACACACTTATTCATCTTCAATACAGGAGAAGCTGCTGAAAGGATATGGCAAGGTAAGATAGAACATTTTCACATTGGTCACGTATTTGTCTTTAATCATTTTAGAATATTTAACATGACAATATTTTAAATAATGTTCTGTCTTCATGCATCCAGCACTTAAAAGTAATTAATATCTAAACTTTTACAAGCAAAAAGCAGTGTTTCAAATGTATTCAATGTACTTAAATTGCTGAATTTTAAAAGTCAAGTAAATAAAAAACTCTCAAATTGGACACATTGTTAGTTGTTGTTGATTTAGTAATGTGATGTTTTCCTAACAGACAAATTAAGTTTTACAGTCATCAATCATACTGCTGTTAGTTTTAACAGATAAAATTAAAACATGTATTCTGACAAATAGATTTATTTGCAACTAAATACTGACAAAGACATATCTGACCAACATTTGTTTGAATAGCAGCAGTTAAAAAACTTCTAATATGGATTCACTGTGTGATAGATGCATCATGGTTGTGACAATTCTTTATTCATTTCACAGAGTATCAAGAATGGAAGAAAAAGGGTAAGAACAACTTTTTTCTTGAACCGTTATAACTGCAGTAAACTAGAAGTTTGACTGTCTGACAGATGTATTGTGGTTGTGACAATTCTTTTATCATTTAATACTGATCTCAACCATTTCTGAGGTCCATAAAACATCCACCCAGGACCTGGAAACTCTCAATATATTTATTGCAAATATAACAATAATTAGTTTATTTTTTAATTTTAAACTTCTCAACTAAACAAAACCACCAGATAAAAGAGCAGTTACGAATGTTACAAATGTATTATTAATACCGATGTTGCACAAGTTTGACATTCACAAAAGAAAATGTAACTTATAAAACCTAATTATGAAACAAAACATAATTAATGAAGAATTCCAGTGAATTAACACACACTTATTCATCTTCAATACAGGAGAAGCTGCTGAAAGTGACTGGCAAGGTAAGATAGAACATTTTCACATTGGTCACGTATTTGTCTTTAATAATTTTAGAGTATTTAACATGACAGTATTTTAAATAATGTTCTGTTTTCATGCATCTAGCACTTAAAAGTAATTAACATCTAAACTTTTACAAGCAAAAACCAGTGTTTCAAATGCATTCAATGTACTTAAATCGCTGAATTTTAAAAGTCAATTACATAAAAAAGTCTCAAATTGGACACATTGTTAGTTGTTGTTGATTTAGTAATGTGATGTTTTCCTAACAGACAAATGAAGTTTTACAGTCATCAATCATACTGCTGTTAGTTTTAACAGATAAAATTAAAACATGTATTCTGACAAATAGATTTATTTGCAACTAAATACTGACAAAGACATATCTGACCAACATTTGTTTGAATAGCAGCAGTTAAAAACTTCTAATATGGATTCACTGTGTGATAGATGCATCATGGTTGTGACAATTCTTTATTCATTTCACAGAGTTCCTAAAAAGGAGGGATCTGGGTAAGAACAACTCTTTTTTTCTTGAACCGTTATTACTGCAGTAAACTAGAAGTTTGACTGTCTGACAGATGTATTGTGGTTGTGACAATTCTTTTATCATTTAATACTGATCTCAACAATTTCTGAGGTCCATAAAACATCCACCCAGGACCTGGAAACTCTCAATATATTTAATGGAAATATGACAATAATAAGTTTATTTTTTAGTGTCAAATCACAAAAAAAGAAAGATAAACACAGAAAACAGAGGGATGGATGAGAAAAGATGGTTAAGCGGCCTTTGGTTATGGAGGGTAGAAGGGAGGGGCAGGCAGACTGGAGAGGGGTTGTGTGGCAGTGAGAGGCAGGTGGCTGGGTGCACTTGGCGTGGGGTGGCTGTAGAACAACAGATGACCAGGTAGACAGGTTGACAGTGGAGACCTGAGGGGTGTCATCAAGCTGGCTAAGTGAGGGCTCTGCTCCATCACTGCGGCTTATATGAGTCCCAGCTCAGTCCCCAAGTTCGGGAACCAAAGACCACGCCTTGTACGCAACCCATTTCCGCACCACAGGGTATTTAGACACACCATATCCGCTCCTCTCCCCTTTGTCTCAGCTTGCAAGCACCCTGTGACACACCAGCATCTAAACTAAAAAAAAAAAAACTTTCTTACTCACATCATGGACCTCGAACTGCTCTTAAACACTTCGGACGAGGACTTGTTCGACGTCCCGGAGTCACCCGGCGTCCGATCTTTCCGGCAGCCTCGCCTGCGCTCCTCGGTTTCCCTCATCCCGGCCTCTCGGCCCTCATCCTCCGTCGACGACAGCATCGTCGAGCCCTCGCTCCCCAGCGGCTCCAGGGGAAGGTCCCGTACTCGGCGTCCAAAGGAAGCTACTTATTCCCGACGCTCACTCCAGCCTCGCTCGAGGTCCCGGAGCCCGCCCAAGAGGAGCAGCCACCGTGCGCAGCGCTCTCCTCGCCACCGGCGGACCGACTGCTCCTTGGCCCCAAACATGTCCGAGTGGACCGTCGCTCGCTTAAAGCATTTCCTCAGCCAAAATAACATTCCCTTCCACCGCACCGACAACAAGGCAAGACTGTTTCAATTATACACAAACTCCCTGCAGGACAGCACTCTCTCCCGTCCATCTTCCCACGATCTTCCGGGTTCCCGGCGTCGCGCGTGCGACGACGTCCGTGACGTCACGGCACGTCGCTCCGCCACACGCACACCTTCCTCCTCAGCAACCTCAGCCTCTCCAGTACAGTCTGCTTCTAACCCTATGCAGGCTCTCTCTGCTCCACAGCCATTTCCTCCTACTTTCTCTTCGGCCGCACTTACATCCCACGCATATACATCCCATCACCCCAGCATCCCTTCCTCCTCTCTGGCTCCTATCTCTGCTGCCCCTTCCCTCCCGGCCATCTCAGCTGCTCCTCCACCCGCACCAACCACGGCAGCCGCTCAGACAGCACAAACAGCGGCGGGCCCCAGCAGCTCCACGAGTTACACCCAACCTTTTCCCCCTCTTTCTTCTTTTCACCCTCCCTGTCTCCTCCCCAACCCCCCCCCTTCCCCACAACCCGCACTCTAGCATTACCCGTACTACAGCACCTTCACCTCCTTATCCAACAGCCTTACACACGGCCAGCCTCGGCCTTTTCCTGGCTCCCGCACCTCCATCCAGCAGCTACACCCTGGCCACCGCCCAGCCACCAGTGCGCCCCCTAGCATCCGCCCGGCCCTCCCCTGTGTCTCCCACCCTCAGGCAGCAGATCCTAACCGGTAATTACATTGATCTCGCTCAACTCATTCACCCTACATCAATTAATCCTCACATCCCCAGGGAACTGCTCACCTCATTTGGCCCCTTGGAACTTCAACAGCCACTTCCTGCTCGCTCCAAGGACCTCACAGTCGCCGAGTTCGCTTTTGCGTTCTCATTGTATAGAGACATAATTTGTTCAGCCTTCCCCGACCGCAAGTCCGAGCTCGATGATTACTTGTCATTAATTCTCGACCTGGCCTTGCGTTTCGGCGGCAATGGATTCTATTCCTACCATATCCTCTTCGCCTCCCAAGCCGCCGGTCACCTCCAACAGTTCAACCAGGGCACATACTGGGGAACACTGGACCACGAGCTCTACTGCCGAGTTTTCGCAGCTCGCGCTTCTCTGCACTGCGAAATATGCGGCGCCCCTTCCCATCCCGCCGCAGCATGCACCCTCTCTGCCCCCCTGCCCCGCGCCTCGGTTACAGACAAGCGAAGCCCAGCCATGCCATACCACTTGCCATTGGCGGCTCCCCCACCATCCATCACCCCCAAACCTGCCTTAGATCACCCGTCCATCCTCGGCCCCCTCCCCAAAGGCACGGACAGGAGAGGGAGACCTGTCCTCTACCAGGGAGGACGGATGATCTGCAATAACTTCAACGACCTCGGTTGCAGCTCCTCCAGCTGCAAATTCCTCCACGCTTGTTCATTCTGCGGGGGAGCCCACGCCAGAGCCGCATGCCCACACAACCCGACAAAGCAACAGCTGTGTAAGCATCTTAATACCCCTGTTAACATCAACGCCCTAGCCACCGCCCTACAAAACCATCCAGACACCCAGTTTGTCAACTTCCTCATTCAGGGCTTCACCTAAGGTTTCCATCCGGGTCTGCAGGCCACGCCTGAGTCCACTCACATATGCAAGAACTTGCAATCAGCCCTGTCTGAACCCACCACAGTTGACAGACTACTGCAAAAAGAAGTTGATGACGCCTTCATGATTGGCCCTTTCTCCAGCCCCCCTTTCCCGTCTTTCAAAGTCAGCCCAATCGGAGTGGCAACCAGGAAGTACTCTGGGAAAAAGAGGCTCATCATCGACCTCTTGTCCCCCCACGGTTCCACTGTTCCAAGCATTAACAGCCTGATTCCCAGCCTGGACTTTTCCATGCAATACGCCACCATAGACCACGCCATTTCCCTCATCCACCTCGCGGGCCAGGGAGCATGGTTGTCCAAGGCGGACATCACAAGTGCTTTCAAAGTCCTCCCCATCCACCCCGACTACTGGCACCTCTTCGGGGTCTCCTGGAAGGGCGCATACTATTTTGCCGTGCGTCTAACCTTCGGCTGCAAGAGCAGCCCAGAAATTTTCGACTCATTGTCCGAAGCCCTCTGCTGGATTCTTTCCAACAATTATAAACTCTCGTACGTCATCCACCTACTTGACGACTTCCTCACGGTCACGCCACCGTCTTCGCCCCTGTCATACGGTCTCACCACAATGATTTCCGCATTCACTGATCTCGGCGTTCCCCTGTCTCCAGAGAAAACAGAAGGCCCAAGCACATCCTTGGAATTTCTTGGCATCACCCTCAACTCCATTACACTCCAAGCATCTCTGCCTACTGAGAAACTCCACCGCATTTCTCTACTCATTCAAAACTTTCTCATGGCCAACACATGCACCAAACGTCAATTACTCTCTCTGCTGGGCCATTTCAACTACGCCACCCGCATCATCCCTCAGGGCCGATCTTTCTTGTCACACCTTCTCTCCATAGCCACCACCATCCCATCCATCCACGACCACGTCACGCTAGACAGCGCGTGCAAGATGGAACTAAAAATGTGGCACCAGTTCCTCTCTTCCTGGAACGGCATCTCCTTCTTTTACGACATCCACGTTACAGACGCCAATGACATCCAGCTATACACCGACGCCGCCCCTTCAGTTGGCTTCGGTGGTTACTACGGCAGCAGATGGTTCTCCGCCGAATGGCCACCCGACTTCTCTTCTCTGGCCCCTTCTTCCACCATTTCGGAAATGTACCCGATTGTCATTGCTGCCATTCGTTGGGGGCATGAATGGTCCAAAAAGACCATCGCCATCCGTCGTCGACATCCTCAACAAAGGCCGGTCACACAATCTGGACATCATGCAGTTCGTGCGCAAGCTCACATTAGTCGCAGCCCAGCACCAGTTCATCATCCGAGCACTCCACATTCCAGGCCACAAAAACGCAATCGCTGATTCACTCTCTCGTTTCATGTTTCAGAAATTCAGACAACTAGCTCCAGCCTCCAACCCTCTTCCAACTCCAGTCCCACCGTTTTCAGCCACAATCTACAACTGAACCCGCAACTGGAACAACTGGTCACCGCTTCACGGGACAACATCATCAACAGCGTCGCCCCTCGAACACTATCTTCATACCTCACCGGCTGGAATTCCTTTAAAACCTTTCACGTCTCCCACAGACTCCCATTCCCTTCACCGGACATTCTTACCCTCTCCTGCTTCATTACATTCTCCCACACTCAACTCAAGATCAAGTCTTCCACCGTACAGACCTACCTCAGTAGAATCAATTTCTTCGTTAAATTGATTTCCGGAGCACCATGCCCAGCCTCGTCCCACTCTCATACCTGCATCCATCACGACCTGGATAACATTAAGAAATCCCATTCTCGCCTCTCTGGTTGAAGTCTCTTTGGGGGCCTCGTACAGATGCCAGATCATCGAGACAGCACCCCCACCCTGAGTCTCAACCCCCTGTTCCCACTTACCTCACCGACGTCGACGCCTCTCCTCCTTTCATCTATCACTCTCCTATCCACTCCCTCTTTCCCCTCATTCCCGCCTGCTCTTCTTTCTCCCCATCCCTCGACCCTCATCCCTTCGACCCCTACCCCCTCATCCCGCATCTCACGACCTCGACCCTCACCCCCGCATCCTCACACCCCCGACCCTCTCCCTTCCCCCATCCATCCTTCCCTCTCCAACCATCCCTCTAACTATCCTTCCTCCTTTTCACCCTGCTCTTCCATCACACTCCCAATAAACCATGAAATCCATATTCTAGAAGGAGTGGTCTTGGTTAGTGAAATGAAATTAAAACATGTATTCTGACAAATAGATTTATTTGCAACTAAATACTGACAAAGACATATCTGACCAACATTTGTTTGAATAGCAGCAGTTAAAAAACTTCTAATATGGATTCACTGTGTGATAGATGCATCATGGTTGTGACAATTATTTATTTATTTCACACGTATCTAGAAAGGTTGGATGAGAGTAAGAACAACTCTTTTTTTTTCTTGAACTGTTATAACTGCAGTAAACTAGAAGTTTGACTGTCTGACAGATGTATTGTGGTTGTGACAATTCTTTCATCATTTAATACTGATCTCAACAATTTCTGAGGTCCATAAAACATCCACCCAGGACCTGGAAACTCTCAATCTATTTAATGGAAATATGACAATAATTAGTTTATTTTTTAGTGTCAAATCACAAAAAAGAAAGAAGACAATTACAGAAAGAGAAAATAATAACAACATACATTATATTAAACATACATGATACTATTCAGTTATAGGAGTGGCAAAAATTGGATTTAAGAGCTGAAGCGTCGACCATGAACCACAACGTCTCTGATTCATGTTTGATTAGGGACCTTTATTGATTGTTGTTCTCCATCTCTCTCTGAATGTAAATGAAATTACAGGACTTCTCTATCTCTTCTGCTTAGTGGCAACATCAGAAGACAACTTCCTAATCAGAGCTGAAAATGTAAAGTAGAGGTTCATTGATAAACACGCTGAAAGGCACCAGAGACAGTCTGCCTTTCTGTATCTGTATGTCTGAAGTCTTTGAAGCCATAAAAAAAGCCTTGAAGGTTCGATATTTAAAAGGTCAACACCAGGCGAGTCTTCAGCTGTACTGCAGAGACTGTGTGTTGTCACTAAACTAAAACGTATGACTCATTACATTTTCTTTGGCTGATTCTTCCTCACCTCTGAGAACATTGTCAAAGTTTTAGGAAAACCCATCTCTCATGACTCTACACATATTGTCCACTCTGTTAATACTATTAATATTGTTCTATTTGTTAATGAGAAGCTGTGTTTGTAAAGGCCACCTTCAACATCTGTAATTAATTCAGGTATTTAATCTCTACAACTTTCTCAACTAAACAAAACCACCAGATAAAAGAGCAGTTATGAATGTTACAAATGTATTATTAATACCCATGTTGCACAAGTTTGACATGCACAAAAGAAAATGTAACTTATAAAACCTAATTATGAAACAAAACATGATTAATGAAGAATTCCAGTGAGTTAACACACACTTATTCATCTTCAATACAGGAGAAGCTGCTGAAAGGATATGGCAAGGTAAGATAGAACATTTTCACATTGGTCACCTATTTGTCTTTAATAATTTTAGAGTATTTAACATGACAATATTTTAAATAATGTTCTGTTTTCATGCATCCAGCACTTTACAAGTAATTAATATCTAAACTTTTACAAAAAACAGTGTTTCAAATGCATTCAATGTACTTTTTTTAATTGCTGAATTTTCAAAATCAATTAATTAAAAAAGTCTCAAATTGGACACATTGTTAGTTGTTGTTGATTTAGTAATGTGATGTTTTTCTAACAGACAAATGAAGTTTTACAGTCATCAATCATACTGCTGTTAGTTTTAACAGATAAAATTCAAACTTGTATTCTGACAAATAGATTTATTTGCCACGAAATACTGACAAAGACATATCTGACCAACATTTTCTGAAATAGCAGTTAATAAACTTCTCATGGTTGTGACAATTCTTTATTCATTTCACAGAGTATCTAGAATGGAAGAAAAAGGGTAAGAACAACTTTTCTTTTTTTTCTTGAACCGTTATAACTGCAGTAAACTAGAAGTCTGACTGTCTGACAGATGTATTGTGGTTGTGACAATTCTTTTATCATTTAATACTGATCTCAACAATTTCTGAGGTCCATAAAACATCCACCCAGGACCTGGAAACTCTCAATCTATTTAATGGAAATATGACAATAATCAGTTTATTTTTTAGTGTCAAATCACAAAAAATGAAAGAAGACAATTACAGAAAGAGAAAATAATAACAACATACATTATATTAAACATTCATGATACTATTCAGTTATAGGAGTGGCAAAAATTGGATTTAAGAGGTGAAGCGTCGACCATGAACCACAACGTCCCTGATTCATGTTTGATTAGGGACCTTTATTGATTGTTGTTCTCCATCTCTCTCTCCCCCCGTCCCTCATTTTCTGTCATCTCTTCACTGATACTTATCAATAATCAATAAAAGCATAGAACGCCCAATAAGTTATCACTTAAAATGTGAATGGTTTCATCTTTGGAATAATGAGATAACCTGCGTCCTGTGTAGGTAGCAGTTTATACGTTTTTCTTTTTTGTCCTATTCTTTTCTATTGGA
This sequence comes from Thunnus thynnus, assembly GCF_963924715.1. Lineage (NCBI taxonomy): Eukaryota > Metazoa > Chordata > Actinopteri > Scombriformes > Scombridae > Thunnus > Thunnus thynnus. Next base: position 15,094,525 of record NC_089540.1, read on the forward strand.
CTGCGTCCACGTCACGTGACTGTCGAGTTTCTGTCTGCAAAAGAAACAAAATGGCTGACAGTTCTTTTATTCTCAGTGGAAAATGCAAGATTTTAGGATAGTTTCAGCATTAAAATGCATTTTGATGACATTTCTAGCAAGAAATATGCATTTTATTTTCATAATCTTTGTTCAGTGAATGTATATGATGTTTAGTTTGTTAGTTATCACGAAAGTTGTTTCAGGTCTCGCCAGAAAACATTTTCTATCGTTGCTATGGTGGTTGCTATGGACCCTGCTGCCACTGAAACCACGTATGTTGGTTTCAGTGGCAGCAGGGTCCAAACATGTTGTTTGAATCATTGTCTTTGTGTTGTGTAGTTATCTGACCTGTTATGTTATTTGTGTTATGTTATTTAAGTGTTTGATGTTATTTCAATTTAAAAAGCGTAGAGTTCAGATGGAGAAATGAATTCAATTTGAAAACCAGAATTTAAAGCTTTGTGATTGGCTGACTAGAGTACCAGCTGCCCGGAAGTATTTTCCTTACTGTCAACATGTCAAGGTTTTCTTTTAATGATATTTTTAACATTTGTCAACAAAAAAAACCACAAACGTTTCCTTGATAACTCAGCAATATGATAGGTTCATGTTAAGGCCATCAGTTTTAATTATTTCTCGTTCGACTCTGAGAAATAAAGGTTTTTTAGTCAGTTTTCAATTGCGGAAGCGGCTTCACTACCCATGAGCCTCATCGACCGTTACCATGGAGACAAACATAGTCAATTTTGTGTTACGCTACAAAACTTTTATTTTCAATTATATGCTATTTACTTTTAATTACTGAATTTGTTACAAACTGATTACGATTTTTATGTGCAGTTGGTTCATTGAGTTCCCCACCCCATTCACACACACACACACACACATACACACACACACTTAGTGTGTTTGACTCCTTTTTGGCTAAAATATCTGAAATAAAACAAAATCTTTACTTTTTCTTAACATAGATCATCTAGGTGCAGTGTAATTACTAGTCTGGCTATAATAGATATTTAATATATTCAGTAGAAATATCTTTTCACGACCCTATTTTACAACCCTACTTTGCACAACGGATGAACTACAACTCTGGTGCTGATTTGTATCAAGCAGCATGGTGCAGCTTGAGGGAATTGTAGTTTTTAAAAAAAATCTTAGTGTTTTCCTAGAATTTGAAGTTGTAAATACTGAATTGAGAGCACACTGAGGAATTTAAGAGGATGGTAAACACATTTGTGTAATCAGATATTAAATATCTAATTGTTAAATGGGTGAAACTTAATTCAAACCATATTTTACTGATATCTGACAGTTTCCCCAGTTGTTGACTGTACTCACATGATAGCTGAGGTCAAGAGCTCTCTATAACAGGTGGTCCCATGCCTGAAGCCCCTTTTGTTGCTGAATTATAAGCCTTCAAACATGCACCAAGGTCAAGGTTCAAAGGTCAGTATTTCAAAGCAGGATCCATGTACAGTCTTCTTATTGACATATGTTACTCTCCAGGTTGAGACCTTTCCAACGATGTCTTTGGTTTCGCTCTACGACAAAGTTTTAATTTTCTCATTTCATGGACACAAGTCATCCCAGGCCTAGTTTCAGAGATCACGTTGAAGGCCCAGTATGTAAAATAAAGCTTTGTGTTTGATTGTTTTTTTTCTTTTTTAGTGGAAATAGTGACCAAAATGAGTCACCTTCAGAGGTCACGATACTGCTGACAATCTAGTACATTAGTGCAGGCTTGGAGGAAGGCCTGAAGTGCTTGGGTTAGGGCTGAAAAGACCAAACCGTTCTCATTCATGCATAGGTTACTATTCACACAACCCTGGAGATTTTTTGTATCTTTATGATTCTTGGATTCGGGATTTAATGTCAGCATGAAATACAGCAGCCCATTCAATCTGTTTTATTAGCCAATACAACCATACAAAGAATCAGTCTTAATGTTTGCTCCCAAAAATATGCAACACAGAAGAATGAAAATATACAAAACTAAGGTAGAAATAGTAATAATGAAATAAACAAAGTAATATTAAAATTAAATTAAAGCTTTAGAATCTATTTTCAGAATGGAATAGTAATAGTTTTGAAATGGGATATAAAACTTGAAATTAAATATTGAGTACAAAGGAAATATGGACTGCGCTACATGGACAAAGAAATGAAGTGTATTAAATATATGAAAGTGACAAGAACAAAAATGAAACATGACGTCATAAATAATTAAGTTATGTAACAGTGGTGGTTGAATGCAACGCAGAATGTAAAGTCCAGTTTAATGAAACATTTGAAAGTGACAAGTGCAGGAATTAAATGAGGGATGTGATAACCCCGTCTTCAATGTGGTACACACACACACACACACACACACACACACACACACAATATGCATTGAAGAAGACTGTATTTTTTAAAAAAAAAAAAAAAAGATGATTTCATATTAAATATTGTCAGCCACACATTCTTGAAAATATAAAATTAAATGAGCAACTTCCCATTTTACAATCACAGGCTATAAAACACCTCATCTTAACACAGATGGTGGCGTTTCGATTTGGGTTGCGGCGGGAATTGAAATGGAGTGAAGCTCACTGACGGCAGACGGCAGGAGTCGAACGCACCACATCCGCCCACAACATAATGCTCTTCATTAGCCTTCTGCTATTAAAACCTGACAGAAAAACGTTATTTCTCTGAATCGAAGGAGAAATAATTCAAATGGATGGCCTTAAGATAAACCTATCATATTGTTAAGTTATCAAGGACACTTTTGTGTTTTTTGTGTTGATTAAAAATATCATTGAAAGAAAACCTTAACATTCAACATGTTAAGGTTTTCTTAACCTTGAGGAAATACTTCCAGGCGGCTGATACTCCGGTCAGCCAATCACAAAGCTTCAAATTCTGGATTTCATATTCAGTTCATTTCTGCGCTCTAAAATCTACGTTTCTATTGAAATAACATCATCAAACAGTAACAGTTTTTTCACTTACCTGGTGAGTCAAGCTCAACAGGGTCTTCTTTCCCCGCTGATTCTGCCAAGCCCGTTCCCTTGGCTGTGGTTTCGCTAGATAGTAGGTAGGGACAGTGGGAATCTCGTTCATCCATTCATGCGCGTCACTAATTAGATGACGAGGCATTTGGCTACCTTAAGAGAGTCATAGTTACTCCCGCCGTTTACCCGCGCTTCATTGAATTTCTTCACTTTGACATTCAGAGCACTGGGCAGAAATCACATCGTAATGGCACTGCGCTCTGGTACAGCATCTCATAGGATTTATCAACATATCAGGCTGCCTGTTTTGGCTGGAGAATGTTTAATTGAAATAACATATTTTTTATTTTAAGCATTATTCAGTTATTGCAGCACATTTACAGCAAGTATTTAGTTTGTTCTTGTTGATAAAATCATCAAGTGGCAGCGGAGCGACTTTGCTCCAGAAACATCGTGGTTCTGTTGCCTATTTGCGCGTCTCGTCCCGGCAGTTCACCCTGCATGCAGCGCTGTGCACAACACCACACAAACGGGCAAAGCAAATATCAAGGTCAGGAAAATACCAAACTATCTGTGTGCTGCTTGCACTGGTCATTTCACTATCACGAAAAATAGGGCCCAATGTTGTATTTGGTGGTCAAATTATTTAAACTAGTCTGAACTGGCAACCATCATAGGCTACTCAAAGTCCTCTGTGTTCTGATTAGGATTGGATTTAAAGGTCCAACATTGTAGAGTAGACATTATCGCTGTGACTGTAATACCTGGCTTTAGACGTCACCACTTTATTACCATAACACCTGAAAGTGGGGACACAAAGAGTCTCATTGTCCTCCCTGTTCTGGCTCCAGTGTGTTGAGCACTGGGCAAGTTCGACTCAGGAGTACAAACTTCTGAGGACAGGAAGACGCTTAATAAAATAAAATGAAATGTAATATAGACTGATCTGTTTGTTTTAATACATTTATATTTATGTAAATGTGGTGATATCTGTACATATAGAGCCCCAGAGGCAGCGTTGCTGTTCTGACCAGAAAGAACATGAAATCAATCAATGAAAAGAATAAGCCAAAAAAAAAAACGTACGCATCTCACAATTTTAGGGCCGTTATTGTGAAACTAATAAGTTTAGCACAGTGGACCAATGTAGGTATTATACATTTTGATGTGAGACTGGGTTGTTTGACCCAAATGAAATCATAAACCAGTGAAAGAACTCGGTGTTACGTGTTTAAATTCTTTGGTTACCAGAAGAATTGTAGCAGCTGCATTTTGGACTTGTTGGATCTTTTTAATAGTACAGAATACAAGACCTGAATGACCATGAATGAGAATTTCTGCATCTGACTGTGTTAGAAATGGGTGAACTTGGACAATGTGTCAGAGGTGGAAGAAAACTACTTAAGTGATGTTGCTGATGTGTCCCTCAAATCTAAGATAAATGAAATTACAGGACTTCTTTATCTCTTCTTGCACTGTGACAGATTATTATTTTCTATTTATAAAGCAGAGCAGGGGAATGACAGACACATTTTTTACACATACATAGCAGTTCCACAGTCAAATTATAAGTCAGTAACAATATAACAAGATAGATCATGTAACTAATAATACCAATAAATAAATAAAATTTGACAAATATAACATTTTTTTCCAGAAAAGTAGCTGTTTTTTTGTGCTTTTTAAAAAAATTGATAGTGCAAAATGAGTGATTAACATGAAGACACACGACACAGAACAAAACAAGAGGGACAAACAACAAAACAACAACAAAAAACTGGATTAAAACTTTTAGATTTTCTTATTGTAATACACACGCATGTGTGTGGTTTTTGTGCTTTTTCAATTTCATAGATCACTAAGGGATGCATAAAAGTTTTCCACATCAATTGAAAAAAAGTCTCAAATCCGACACATTGTTAGTTGTTGTTGATTTAGTAATGTGATGTTTTCCTAACAGACAGATGAAGTTTTGCAGTCATCAATCATACTGCTGTTAGTTTTAACAGATAAAATTAAAACATGTATTCTGACAAATAGATTTGTTTGCAGCTAAATACTGACAAAGACATATCTGACCAACATTTGTTTGAATAGCAGCAGTTAAAAAACTTCTAATATGGATTCACTGTGTGATAGATGCATCATGGTTGTGACAATTCTTTATTGATTTCACAGCGTTCCCAGAAAGGTTGGATAAAGGTAAGAACAACTTTTTTTTTCTTGAACTGTTATAACTGCAGTAAACTAGAAGTTTGACTGTCTGACAGATGTATTGTGTTTGTGACAATTCTTTTATCATTTAATACTGATCTCAACAATTTCTGAGGTCCATAAAACATCCACCCAGGACCTGGAAACTCTCAATCTATTTAATGGAAATATGACAATAATTAATTTATTTTTTAGTGTCAAATCACAAAAAAGAAAGAAGACAATTACAGAAAGAGAAAATAATAACAACATACATTATGTTAAACATACATGATACTATTCAGTTATAGGAGTGGCAAAAACTGGATTTAAGAGGTGAAGCGTCGATCATGAACCACAACGTCTCTGATTCATGTTTGATTAGGGACCTTTATTGATTGTTGTTCTCCATCTCTCTCTAAATGTAAATGAAATTACAGGACTTCTTTATCTCTTCTGCTTAGTGGCAACATCAGAAGACAACTTCCTAATCAGAGCTGAAAATGTAAAGTAGAGGTTCATTGATAAACACACTGAAAGGCACCAGAGACAGTCTGCCTTTCTGTATCTGTATGTCTGAATTCTTTGAAGCCATAAAAAAGTCTTGAAGGTTCGATATTTAAAAGGTCAAGACCAGGCGAGTCTTCAGCTGTACTGCAGAGACTGTGTGTTGTCACTAAACTAAAACGTATGACTCATTACATTTTCTTTGGCTGATTCTTCCTCACCTCTGACAACATTGTCAGAGTATTAGGAAAACCCATCTCTCATGACTCTACACATATTGTCCACTCTGTTAATACTATTAATATTATTATATTTGTGAATGAGAACCTGTGTTTGTAAAGGCCACCTTCAACATCTGTAATTAATTCAGGTATTTCATCTCTACAACTTTCTCAACTAAACAAAACCACCAGATAAAAGAGCAGTTATGAATGTTACAAATGTATTATTAATGCCCATGTTGCACAAGTTTGACATTCACAAAAGAAAATGTAACTTATAAAACCTGATTATGAAACAAAACATGATTAATGAAGAATTCCAGTGAGTTAACACACACTTATTCCTCTTTAATACAGGAGAAGCTGCTGAAAGGATATGGCAAGGTAAGATAGAACATTTTCACATTGGTCACCTATTTGTCTTTAATAATTTTAGAGTATTTAACATGACAATATTTTAAATAATGTTCTGTTTTCATGCATCCAGCACTTAAAAGTAATTAATATCTAAACTTTTACAAGCAAAAAACAGTGTTTCAAATGCATTCAATGTACTTTATTTTTTGAATTGCTAAATTTTCAAAATCAATTAAGTAAAAAGTCTCAAATTGGACACATTGTTAGTTGTTGATTTAGTAATGTGATGGTTTCCTAACAGACAAATGAAGTTTTACAGTCATCAATCATACTGCTGTTTGTTTTAACAGATGAAATTAAAACATGTATTCTGACAAATAGATTTATTTGCAACTAAATACTGACAAAGACATATCTGACCAATATTTGTTTGAATAGCAGCAGTTAAAAAACTTCTAATATGGATTCACTGTGTGATAGATGCATCATGGTTGTGACAATTCTTTATTCATTTCACAGCGTTCCTAGAAAGGAGGGATCTGGGTAAGAACAACTCTTTTTTCTTGAACTGTTATAACTGCAGTAAACTAGAAGTTTGACTGTCTGACAGATGTATTGTGGTTGTGACAATTCTTTTATCATTTAATACTGATCTCAACAATTTATGAGGTCCATAAAACATCCACCCAGGACCTGGAAACTCTCAATATATTTAATGGAAATATGACAATAATAAGTTTATTTTTTCATGTCAAATCACAAAAAAAGAAAGAAAAACACAGAAAACAGAGGGATGGATGAGAAAAGATGGTTAAGCGGCCTTTGGTTATGGAGGGTAGAAGGGAGGGGCAGGCAGACTGGAGAGGGGTTGTGTGGCAGTGAGAGGCAGGTGGCTGGGTGCGCTTGGCATGGGGTGGCTGTAGAACAACAGATGACCAGGTAGACGGGTTGACAGTGGAGACCTGAGGGGTGTCATCAAGCTGGCTAAGTGAGGGCTCTGCTCCATCACTGCGGCTTATATGAGTCCCAGCCCAGTAACCATGGTAACTTAGTCAGCAGAACTAGCTGCTCCATGGCAGGTTAATGGTGAAGCTTAATTTAGCTGTGTGTCAAAGAATGTCTGACGGACGGAAACAGACTCTTAAAAGACAGTTCCATCAAGTGTCTTTTCCAACTCGCATCACTTGTCTGTGTTTGGAAACATAAAATAGAAGAACTGTGAGGAACTTTTACAAAAATACTTCAGTAAATCCTCATTTTATTTGTGGTCACTTCTGTGTTGGACTGGACTCTTTTATTTAAAAGCTTAGTATTCATAATTTAAGAATTGAAAGTGTGCCGGCGTTATTTTGAAGTTATTTATTTATTCATTCACTCATTTTGTTCAAGCTGTGAAGACAAAAAGAAAATTAAATAAAGTTCAAACCATGACCTTCTGCTGTGTTTAAATGAATACAGTGGAAACTGCTTATAGTGATCACAGTTACAGTGATCAACTGTTTATATGGATCAAAAAGCTCTGAGACAGAATCATTCCTATACAAAATGTATGCTGTTTAAATCAGTCGCCTATAGAAATCAAGTAGTCCGCCTACAGAGTTCATTTTGGGTCTCTTCATACATGACAACATAGGGAAAAACATTTTAAACTACATTAATCTATTTTTTGTACTTAACTCTCGTGATAAGCGGCTGCTGTTGCATAAACACTGAAATCATGACGGAGACAGAAAATCATTTTCTCTAAATGACAAATGTCTCCTCGAAGCTGATGACAATAAAACGGAGGAGAAATTTAAGTAAAATTCACCGTTATCTTCACCTGTTCTGCCGCCGGGGAAAAGAAGGAACTTGTCACTGGCAAAAGTCAGAACCTGCTGCTTCAACAATGTGCGCACACTGTGTTTGAAACAGCTGTACTGTATTTTGAAACTATCAATAAAATTCAGTAACTTATATTCATGTAGGCTAATAAATACATGAAATCAATTAGTTGGTATTCTGCATGAGAAATAAAGAAAAAGAAAAGGTTATAGTGATAATCTGCTTATAGTGATATTTGACCCGGACAGACGTGATCACTCTAAGCAGTTTCCACTGTATTTATATCTTTCTCCAGTTTCTTCATTTCCAACTGAAACTTAATTTTTGACTTTTATTGATGCTTGTAAATGGACATTATGTGAAAGAGAAAATGTGTCAGAGTATGATAATGTTGGAAAGTTGGTTCTCTTAAGTTGCCTACATCATAATTTTAATTATACATCTGATATTATCTAGCCTAGTGATAATATAACCACAGTCACTGATCTGAATGTTCATTTATTAACAAATAAAGATAAAACCATGAACAGGGACAAGCGCTGCTCTTCACTTTCCCCTCGCAGACTCATCAAGCCAGATGAAGGGATTGAACCATCAACCTTCTAGTCATAATGTCGCTCTTCTAACCTTTAGGCCATCACTACCCATCTACAGTTAGATATTTAATCTGTCATCAGTTTTGTATCAAGCCACCTCCTTCACCTTGTTAACTGTAGCAGTTTTGCCCTTTTTGGTGAAAACCCCTTTGTATTCTTCATATAGTTTCATCAGCAGGTTTGTTCTGCTGCTGAGAAGAATACCGCTCTAGTTTTCTCTTCTTTTTGCGACATAGTATCGTCTTTTTGACAATCAACTGTTCTGGGCTGCTTATGTACTCTGAGTACGTGCACACTGCAAGCTTATTCCAGTCTGGCTAGATTTAGTGTTTACTAGATACGGCTAAGCTGCGTTAATGGAACAGCTTGAGCCTCAAGTGAAAGTTGACATTAATTCTAGCTAGACTTTTTTAAGTGAGCGCAGCTTTCTTTAACTGTGTTGAATGAACACCCTTCTGGGCACAGGAGAAGTTGGATTAGTGGAAGCACAAAAAGAGAGCACACGAAAATAACTCTAGTATTGATATTACTGAGCGGCCGAGAGAGTTGCTACCACTGAGGTGACTGAACAATCTGGCGATGAGTGGAAGGAGAGCCGGAGTATTTGAGCTGTGGCTCTCTCTCCCCCTGTCCCTCATTTTCTGTCATCTCTTCACTGATACTAATCAATAAAAGCAAAGAATGCCCCAAAAATTATTACTTAAAATCTGAATGGTGTAATCTTTGGAATAATGAGATAACCTGCATCCTGTGATGAGAGTGTACATGGGGGAATGTGAGGTCTGAGAAGTTTTGACAGGTCAGGAGGTAATAGGTAGCAGTTTGTAGTTTGACTTGAATGAAACTGTAAACCAGTGAATCAGAAGAATTGTAGAAGCTGCATTTTGGACTTGTTGGATCTTTTTAAAAGTACAGAATACAAGACCTGAATGACCATGAATAAGAATTTCTGCATCTGACTGTGTTAGAAATGGGTGAACTTGGACGATGTGTCAGAGGTGGAAGATAGTTACTTTAGTGATGTTGCTGATGTGTCCCTCAAATCTAAGATAAATAAAATTACAGGACTTCTTTATCTCTTCTGCTTAGTGGCAACATCAGAAGACAACTTCCTAATCAGAGCTGAAAATGTAAAGTAGAGGTTCATTGATAAACACACTGAAAGGCACCAGAGACAGTCTGCCTTTCTGTATCTGTATGTCTGAAGTCTTTGAAGCCATAAAAAAGCCTTGAAGGTTCGATATTTAAAAGGTCAAGACCAGGCGAGTCTTCAGCTGTACTGCAGAGACTGTGTGTTGTCACTAAACTAAAACGTATGACTCATTACATTTTCTTTGGCTGATTCTTCCTCACCTCTGACAACATTGTCAGAGTATTAGGAAAACCCATCTCTCATGACTCTACACATATTGTCCACTCTGTTAATACTATTAATATTGTTCTATTTGTTAATGAGAAGCTGTGTTTGTAAAGGCCACCTTCAACATCTGTAATTAATTCAGGTATTTCATCTCTACAACTTTCTCAACTAAACAAAACCACCAGATAAAAGAGCAGTTATGAATGTTACAAATGTATTATTAATACCCATGTTGCACAAGTTTGACATTCATAAAAGAAAATGTAACTTATAAAACCTGATTATGAAACAAAACATGATTAATGAAGAATTCCAGTGAGTTAACACACACTTATTCATCTTCAATACAGGAGAAGCTGCTGAAAGGAGATGGCAAGGTAAGATAGAACATTTTCACATTGGTCACCTATTTGTCTTTAATCATTTTAGAATATTTAACATGACAATATTTTAAATAATGTTCTGTTTTCATGCATCCAGCACAGTAATTAATATCTAAACTTTTACAAGCAAAAAAACAGTGTTTCAAATGCATTCAATGTACTTTATTTTTTAAATTGCTAAATTTTCAAAATCAATTAAGTAAAAAGTCTCAAATTGGACACATTGTTAGTTGTTGATTTAGTAACGTGATGTTTTCCTAACAGACAAATGAAGTTTTACAGTCATCAATCATACTGCTGTTTGTTTTAACAGATGAAATTAAAACATGTATTCTGACAAATAGATTTATTTGCAACAAAATACTGACAAAGACATATCTGACCAATATTTGTTTGAATAGCAGCAGTTAAAAAACTTCTAATATGGATTCACTGTGTGATAGATGCATCATGGTTGTGACAATTCTTTATTCATTTCACAGAGTTCCTAAAATGGAGGAGACAGGGTAAGAACAACTTTTTTTTTCTTGAACCGTTATAACTGCAGTAAACTAGAAGTTTGACTGTCTGACAGATGTATTGTGGTTGTGACAATTCTTTTATCATTTAATACTGATCTCAACAATTTCTGAGGTCCATAAAACATCCACCCAGCACCTAGAAACTCTCAATCTATTTAATGGAAATATGACAATAATTAGTTTATTTTTTAATGTCAAATCACAAAAAAAGAAAGAAGACAATTACAGAAAGAGAAAATAATAACAACATACATTATATTAAACATACATGATACTATTCAGTTATAGGAGTGGCAAAAATTGGATTTAAGAGGTGAAGCGTCGACCATGAACCACAACGTCCCTGTTTCATGTTTGATTAGGGACCTTTATTGATTGTTGTTCTCCATCTCTCTCTGAATGTAAATGAAATTACAGGACTTCTTTAGCCCTGTTTACACCTGGTATTAACATCTGTCTCGGGTGATCCGATCACAAGTGGACAGCTCTAAATACAGGTGTAAATGCACCCAAGACGCATTGAGGACAGGTTGAGATCCGATCACTCAGACCACATTAAGAGGTGGTCTGGGCTGCATATGGCCACACTCTTTTAGTAGTCTAAACACAATGCTTCCTGGGCCACATTGAAGGACCACCTACTCAACTGATGTCCTCTATTTTCCGGCAGACTAGACACGGGAAGGGCATTCCTGCCTCCTGGTCCAAAGCTGTTCAACTTGTTTGATAACAGGATAAACAAATTATTTTGTTTTTCATGTGAATTAAAAACGTAATCCACCTTCTGTTTTTTTCCTGTTTTTCCCGTTCCCCTAACCAGTTTTCCTCGTCAAATCGAGAATTAGAATAGCAATTAAACCAAAACCAGAAAATAACTTGTTTTCTTTGGCTGATTCTTCCTCACCTCTGACAACATTGTCAGAGTATTAGGAAAACCCATCTCTCATGACTCTACACATATTGTCCACTCTGTTAATACTATTAATATTGTTATATTTGTTAATGAGAAGCTGTGTTTGTAAAGGCCACCTTCAACATCTGTAATTAATTCAAGTATTTAATCTCTACAACTTTCTCAACTAAACAAAACCACCAGATAAAAGAGCAGTTATGAATGTTACAAATGTATTATTAATACCCATGTTGCACAAGTTTGACATTCACAAAAGAAAATGTAACTTGTAAAACCTAATTATGAAACAAAACATGATTAATGAAGAATTCCAGTGAGTTAACACACACTTATTCATCTTCAATACAGGAGAAGCTACTGAAAGGAGATGGCAAGGTAAGATAGAACATTTTCACATTGGTCACCTATTTGTCTTTAATAATTTTAGAATATTTAACATGACAGTATTTTAAATGTTCTGTTTTCATGCATCCAGCACTTAAAAGTAATTAATATCTAAACTTTTACAAGCAAAAACCAGTGTTTCAAATGCATTCAATGTACTTTTTTTTTTAAAATCGCTGAATATTAAAAATCAATGAAATAGAAAAGTCTCAAATTGGACACATTGTTAGTTGTTGTTGATTTAGTAATGTGATGTTTTCCTAACAAACAAATGAAGTTTTACAGTCATCAATCATACTGCTGTTAGTTTTAACTGATAAAATTAAAACATGTATTCTGACAAATAGATTTATTTCCAACTAAATACTGACAAAGACATATCTGACCAACATTTGTTTGAATAGCAGCAGTTAAAAAACTTCTAATATGGATTCACTGTGTGATAGATGCATCATGGTTGTGACAATTCTTTATTTATTTCACAGAGTGTCTAGAAAGGTTGGATAAGGGTAAGAACAACTACTTTTATTCTTGAACCGTTATAACTGCAGTAAACTAGAAGTTTGACTGTCTGACAGATGTATTGTGGTTGTGACAATTCTTTTATCATTTAATACTGATCTCAACAATTTCTGAGGTCCATAAAACATCCACCCAGGACCTGGAAACTCTCAATCTATTTAATGGAAATATGACAATAATTAGTTGATTTTTTTAGTGTCAAATCACAAAAAAAGAAAGAAGACAATTACAGAAGAGAAAATAATAACAACATAAATTATATTAAACATACATGATACTATTCAGTTATAGGAGTGTCAAAAATTGGATTTATGAGGTGAAGCGTCGACCATGAACCACAACGTCCCTGATTCATGTTTGATTAGGAAACTTTATTGATTGTTGTTCTCCATCTCTCTCTCCCCCCGTCCCTCATTTTCTGTCATCTCTTCACTGATACTAATCAATAATCAATAAAAGCATAGAATGTCCAAAAAGTTATTACTTAAATAAAATGTGAATGGTGTAATCTTTGGAATAATAAGATAACCTGCATCCTGTGATGTGAGTGTACGTGGGGGAATGTGAGGTCTGAGAAGTTTTGGCAGGTCAGGAGGTAATAGGTAGCAGTTTGTAGTCTGACTTGAATGAAACCGTAAACCAGTGAATCAGAAGAATTGTAGCAGCTGCATTTTGGACTTGTTGGATCTTTTTAATAATACAGAATACAAGACCTGAATGACCATGAATGAGAATTTCTGCATCTGACTGTGTTAGAAATGGGTGAACTTGGATGATGTGTCAGAGGTGGAAGAAAACTACTTTAGTGATGTTGCTGATGTGTCCCTCAAATCTAAGATAAATGAAATTACAGGACTTCTTTATCTCTTCTTGCACTGTGACAGATTATTATTTTCTATTTATAAAGCAGAGCAGGGGAATGAAAGACATATTTTTACACATACATAGCAGTTCCACAGTCAAATTATAAGTCAGTAACAATATAACAAGACAGATCATGTAACTAATAATACCAATAAATAAATAAAACTTGACAAAACATAACATTTTTTTCCAGAAAAGTAGCCATTTTTTGTGCTTTTTAAAAAATTGATGGTGCAAAATGAGTGATTAACATGAAGACACATGACACAGGACAAGACAAGAGGGACAAACAACAAAACAACAACAAAAAACTGGATTAAAACTTAGATTTTCTTATTGTAATACACACGCATGTGTGTTTTTTCTGTGCTTTTTCAATTTCATAGATCACTAAGGGATGCATAAAAGTTTTCCACATCAATTGAAAAAAAGTCTCAAATCCGACACATTGTTAGTTGTTGTTGATTTAGTAATGTGATGTTTTCCTAACAGACAAATTAAGTTTTACAGTCATCAATCAATACTGCTGTTAGTTTTAACTGATAAAATTAAAACATGTATTCTGACAAATAGATTTATTTGCAACTAAATACTGACAAAGACATATCTGACCAACATTTGTTTGAATAGCAGCAGTTAAAAAACTTCTAATATGGATTCACTGTGTGATAGATGCATCATGGTTGTGACAATTCTTTATTTATTTCACAGAGCTCCTAGAAAGGTTGGATGAGGGTAAGAACAACTTTTTTTTCTTGAACTGTTATAACTGCAGTAAACTAGAAGTTTGACTGTCTGACAGATGTATTGTGGTTGTGACAATTCTTTTATCATTTAATACTGATCTCAACAATTTCTGAGGTCCATAAAACATCCACCCAGGACCTGGAAACTCTCAATCTATTTAATGGAAATATGACAATAATTAGTTGATTTTTTTAGTGTCAAATCACAAAAAAAGAAAGAAGACAATTACAGAAGAGAAAATAATAACAACATAAATTATATTAAACATACATGATACTATTCAGTTATAGGAGTGGCAAAAATTAGATTTAAGAGGTGAAGCGTCGACCATGAACCACAACGTCCCTGATTCATGTTTGATTAGGGACCTTTATTGATTGTTGTTCTCCATCTCTCTCTAAATGGGAATGAAATTACAGGACTTCTTTATCTCTTGTGCTTAGTGGCAACATCAGAAGACAACTTCCTAATCAGAGCTGAAAATGTAAAGTAGAGGTTCATTGATAAACACACTGAAAGGCACCAGAGACAGTCTGCCTTTCTGTATCTGTATGTCTGAAGTCTTTGAAGCCATAAAAAAGCCTTGAAGGTTCGATATTTAAAAGGTCAAGACCAGGCGAGTCTTCAGCTGTACTGCAGAGACTGTGTGTTGTCACTAAACTAAAACGTATGACTCATTACATTTTCTTTGGCTGATTCTTCCTCACCTCTGACAACATTGTCAGAGTATTAGGAAAACCCATCTCTCATGACTCTACACATATTGTCCACTCTGTTAATACTATTAATATTGTTCTATTTGTTAATGAGAAGCTGTGTTTGTAAAGGCCACCTTCAACATCTGTAATTAATTCAGGTATTTAATCTCTACAACTTTCTCAACTAAACAAAACCACCAGATAAAAGAGCAGTTATGAATGTTACAAATGTATTATTAATACCCATGTTGCACAAGTTTGACATTCACAAAAGAAAATGTAACTTATAAAACCTAATTATGAAACAAAACATGATTAATGAAGAATTCCAGTGAGTTAACACACACTTATTCATCTTCAATACAGGAGAAGCTGCTGAAAGGAGAAGGCAAGGTAAGATAGAACATTTTCACATTGGTCACCTATTTGTCTTTAATCATTTTAGAGTATTTAACATGACAATATTTTCAATAATGTTCTGTTTTCATGCATCCAGCACTTAAAAGTAATTAATATCTAAACTTTTACAAGTAAAAACCAGTGTTTCAAATGCATTCATTGTACTTTTTTTTAATTGCTGAATTTTAAAAGTCAATTAAATAAAAGTCTGAAATTGGACACATTGTTAATTGTTGTTGATTTAGTAATGTGATGTTTTCCTAACAGACAAATGAAG
Source organism: Thunnus thynnus (assembly GCF_963924715.1). Lineage (NCBI taxonomy): Eukaryota > Metazoa > Chordata > Actinopteri > Scombriformes > Scombridae > Thunnus > Thunnus thynnus. The sequence goes on from NC_089540.1 coordinate 15,110,311, forward strand.
TTTTACAGTCATCAATCATACTGCTGTTAGTTTTAACAGAAAATTAAAACATGTATTCTGACAAATAGATTTATTTGCAACTAAATACTGACAAAGACATATCTGACCAACATTTGTTTGAATAGCAGCAGTTAAAAAACTTCTAATATGGATTCACTGTGTGATAGATGCATCATGGTTGTGACAATTCTTTATTCATTTCACAGAGTATCAAGAATGGAAGAAAAAGGGTAAGAACAACTTTTTTCTTGAACCGTTATAACTGCAGGAAACTAGAAGTTTGACTGTCTGACAGATGTATTGTGGTTGTGACAATTCTTTTATCATTTAATACTGATCTCAACAATTTCTGGGGTCCATAAAACATCCACCCAGGACCTGGAAACTCTCAATCTATTTAATTGAAATATGTCAATAATTAATTTTTTAGTGTCAAATCACAAAAAAAGAAAGAAGACAATTACAGAAAGAGAAAATAATAACAACATACATTATATTAAACATACATGATACTATTCAGTTATAGGAGTGGCAAAAATTGGATTTAAGAGGTGAAGCGTCGACCATGAACCACAACGTCCCTGATTCATGTTTGATTAGGGACCTTTATTGATTGTTGTTCTCCATCTCTCTCTCCCCCCGTCCCTCATTTTCTGTCATCTCTCCACTGATACTAATCAATAATCAATAAAGGCAGAAAACATCCAAAAAAAAGTTTTACTTAAATAAAATGTGAATGGTGTAATTTTTGGAATAATGAGATAACCTGCATCCTGTGATGTGAGTGTTCGTGGGGGAATGTGAGGTCTGAGAAGTTTTGACAGGTCAGGAGGTAATAGGTAGCAGTTTGTAGTTTGACTTGAATGAAACCGTAAACCAGTGAGTCAGAAGAATTGTAGCAGCTGCATTTTGGACTTGTTGGATCTTTTTAATAAGTGTTAGAAATGGGTGAACTTGGACGATGTGTCAGAGGTGGAAGAAAACTACTTTGGTGATGTTGCTGATGTGTCCCTCAAATCTAAGATAAATGAAATTACAGGACTTCTTTATCTCTTGTGCTTAGTGGCAACATCAGTTCAATCAGGAGAGACTCAGTTTTTCATATAAGTGAATGTTATTTATTGAACATGCATGATAGATGAAAGTGAGAGTCTTTGGCGATTAGACCCCATCGTGAATGTCAACATTTATGAAAGGGGGGAGCTGAAGGCGTGATTAGAATAGGATAACCCCCCGATGGAGTCTAGACACTGGTGGTGGTGATGAATAAAGGGTGCAGATCTTGATGGTGAAGGCAGCGGGCTCCTGGTGAACTCAGACCTGGTGGTGAAGTATGAAGTGGAGAAGATGAGGTGGTGATCAGGAATGAAGAGGAGAGGAGCGAGCTGCTGGAACGCAGCCGTGGAGTTGGATGGGGTGGAGGAGGAGCGACGATCATGCTGAAATGACAACTGACAGCAACAGAGAAGGGAACAGATTTAAAGTTTGACAGCTGAGTTGTGATTGGCATTAAGTCTGTGGAGGAATCTGATTTGATGACTAGAGTAACGCCCCTAATCAGCTGATTGGACAGCGGGAGAAACAGGGAGAGAGAGGAGTTGGAATGAATGAATGGTTAAAGATAGTATTCCTGCCTGAATTTACGCTAAACTCCATTTCAATCAGAAGAGACTCAGTTTTTCATAGAAGTGAATGTTATTTATTGAACATGCATGATAGATTACAGTGAGAGTCTTTGGCGATTAGACCCCATCGTGAATGTCAGCAGATATGAAAGGAGTGAGGTGAAGGATTGATTAGAAAAGGATAATCCCCCAAAGAAAGAGAACTGAGGACATACAAACCTACTCAAATATTTGATCCTCACCTTACCGGCAGGGAAGGATTCTAGTGAGATATGCAAAAGGGAAAATTAGACAGAATGCAGTGATAATAAACGTTCATGACAATGTAAACATTACACTTGAATGAATGGAAGATAAAAGAGTTGATAGAAGAGAGTGAGTTAGTGATCACTAGAAGAGTGGTGGGTGGCGTGAGGTATGGAGACCATGTTCTGATGCACATTTCATAAGGAGGGAAGAGAGAGGATAGCCTGAAAGCAGAGTGAAATGACCCATAGATATGACATAGCTCTTTACCATGCACAAGATTTGTTGTATGAGAGGAAGAACTGCTAGCATGATCAGCAATGATAGCAATGAGCTGTGACACCCATAACTCAGGACACCACCACCAGTTATATGTATGACTTACCAGATTATGGCCTAAGAGATCTTTGATTTGCGAGAACAGTGCTGACGTCTGGACGATGAGGATGTGTAGGCAGAGGGTGACCGCCGACACAGTTGTAGCAGGGGGGCAGATGAAATACCTTGGGTGGGGGTGGAAGTAACCACCATGACCTAAAAGAAAGCCCTGAATAATGCTAATTTAAATGAAAGACAGCAGCAGATGATAAGCTACGATGGAACTGTGTCGCTGCTGCTATTGGATAGATGTGACCAGCGGATGTGAGCAACTGATATCTCGATTGACGACTTTGGCAGGGCAACCAGGGAATAACGAGTAACAGATGCATGAGATGTGAATGCAGGATGATAACACACATGAGAAATAAAATAACAGCCTATGCATGCAAAGATAGTCTTCCTGACTGAACTTATCTAAAGCTCAATACATAGGACAACAAGTGAGTGAAGTAAAGATAATGTTTATTCTACCAGATGATAGAGATAATTAAGTCTAAAAGTATTGCACTCAGACTCTACGGGAGATTTTGAGTTGAGGGAGTTGCCCTGAGCAGCAGCAATATAAATCCCCCCAAAATAAAGGGTGCAAGCCCCCACCACTACAAGAATACACAGCCTGATGTTTTCCCCTAAATAATGCTTACTTACCAAGCAGGAATGAAACAGGCCTCATTTAGTTGTGAAGATGGCACGATCTGCTAGAGACGAAGCATAATATTGAGCTTGACACAGAAAATATGTTTTTGAGCTAGAGAGATTAAAATCGACAGTGAACCGAACATAAACAGGCAGAGACAAACACCTCCTGTATTGACTAGGTTGGACTGACCTGAAAAGCTACAATATTGAGCTTTAAAATGTTAACATGAAACGTAGGACTGGAAAGGAGGCATAGTTTAATATATGAACAATACCTGATGTTTTAATTGCTTAGAGGCTGTAAAATATGAATTAAAGCATTTAACATCACTGCTGTTGAGACAATCAGAGTGAGCCGACGTCGGGCCGTATGAAGAATGATGCTTCCACTGCTGAAGAACATAATAAAAACACTGACAGTGACACAGTGACATACTGATGAACGTACGGATACATTTGACTGATGGGTTTGCTTATTGAGAAACTAGTAGCTGTTCTCCTTAGTTGTAGTACCATGATAGCCAGCTAGTCAACATCCATAGTAAAACATAGTATTAGACTGCTCCAAAAATATGCAGACTCAAGGTGTGAGAAGAATAAAAGATTACATGATGCAGGGAGAAGGGCCAACGTCCGCTATGATGGGAGAAGGCCAATGACGATGCAGAGGATAACCAGAAAGCAGGGAAATGATATGAAGATGCAGAGGAGCAAACCGTGATATGAGTAGGCAGTTATTCAGATCATAGTCTGGCTCACAGGTAGCATGAGGTGAGGAACTGACGTTACTGTGACGTCACCCACTGGTTTGGAACTGCCGTTTTGAAGCCTCGAGTTTAGAGATTTGACCGTCACCATCTTGGAGTTGACAGTCGCCATGATTGATTTGTGGAGCCAGGAGTGACCATATTTGGACGAGAGAGAGGAGCTGACCATAGCGCTAGCTGCTAGCTTGGTTAGCATGGTGCATACAATCTATGGTTAACAATGATAAGCTAATGCTAATTTCCGCTGGCGAAAAAAGGCGTAAAACTATTGAAATAAGATGTACTCACCAGAGAAACTGAACGTCCGACTCTTTAGAGGGTCCTTTATCACAACTGTCATTTAGGCGATCAAATGTTACAAACGACTTTCATGAACTGAAGGGCACTTAGAAATAGCAGCAGCTAAGCCTATACTCTGTGAACTGGAGTTACGCCATGGTTACGTTACGTAATCAGCGTTGTCACTGGTGGCTACTTGTCGATCACAACGTAACCACGCTCTAAAGCTGCCTTATCGTCTATTTACTCGAAATGAGACTAGAGCTGTGCGATTAATTTAATTTTAATTTCGATTACGATTTTGGCTTCCAAAGATTATGAAAACAAGATCATTGTCATCTCGTAATGATGCTCTCGTTTTGTCTTGTGTTGCAAATCTAGCAAACCTCTTTCCTTTACAGCGGTGCGCTTTCGCCCCTAAACGCGTCCGACAGGCGTTGAGCGTCTCCGTCCACAGACTAACCTGCCTTCACCAGGCTGACTGACAGCTGAAATTTACTGAACCAACATAGTCTGCATGTGGGATCCACGGCCATGGGGAGAAATAAAGTAGTTGTACTTATTGATTCATTGGTTTTATTTCCTCGCCCACAGTAGGGAGTGAATCTGCCTGTAGTGAAACCAGGGCTAACCGGTGTTTCCTCCGCAGGCTCCACTTCACTCATCTGCCCGACAGACCCGCTGCTTCTTCCCACTTTAACCTGAATAACAAACCGGGGCTCGGTGCTCCGGTTAGATCCAAACGGAGAGCCGGGGCTAGCTGGGAGGCTAGCGGAGCATTAGCCGCAGCATGATCGGAGGGAAGTACGGTCAGTTAGCCTCCGCTAGCCTCCCAGTTAATGTTAGCTCCGGCTCTCCGTGTGGATCCAACCGCAGCACCGGGCCTTGAGTTGAAAGCTAGCATGGAAACAATACATTCAAAAGTTACTACTGGTACACTTACAAGTTCCATATATGTGTAGTTGAACTGCTATTGATAAGTTCATCTGCTGCATCACGTCGCCGTGTGCAGGACTCTATGTGCTCTGTATGGGCTGATTTATATCCTGAGTGCTGCATGCTCTTTCCTCCTACTTCCTTCTAATTAAAAAAATAAGCAGAGATGCAATAGAGAGCGCAGGCACCACACAACAGTATAAAATGCCTGAAGGGCATGTTAGGAAGTTCTAGTTTCCCTGCTATGACTATGTGCTGGACTTGTCTGATGACTCTGTGGTTCAGTGTAAATTAACATAATAAGTCAGAATAAACATGTCAGATATCCACATTAAAGTATAACAGGCTAATGTAGAAATGGTAAACTATATTACTTTCTGAATGTATAAATTTCCACTATACAAGACAATACAACTGGGAAACAGCTGGTAAATAATGTGGCCATGTATTAAACAAGCATAGCTGAGGCTGAAGCAGCATATTCCCTCTAACAGTGGGTTAATGTCCATCAGCAGTGCAACACCGCCATCTATTGGCCAGTAGTAGACATGCATGACATCAATCCGGGGGCTGAACGAGCTGCTAAACTGCACGGGTGTTAATTAACGAGCGGACCTACAAATGGCCGTTCAGTCCGCTATTCTATCGGTAATATAGTAAATATTACACAACAAAACCCAAACATAAAGGCCTAACCGTATGCTTGAGGCATAATTCCTATTAACATCTAATAAATATGGGTAACAGTAGCTGCTAATATGAGGCTACACAGTCGGCAGAATACATGAATATGAGCCCTTTAGATCGGCTAACATAGAAACAATTCACTAACGAACAGCAAATATAACAACATGCTCAAACTGGTCACTCACTTGCGCTAGACGCATTCAGCGCCAGATGACTGTTAGTTCAAAGCAAAGTCCTTAATCCCAAAGAGCGTCTGATGCGTGGCAGATTCCAGACTACCATCCTGAGGAAAACTGCGGGTCAACCTAGCTCAGTTCTGATGAGCCCCAAAATCCATGTCACGTGATGCAGAGTTCAGGTGGGGGGAGAGAGGGGGCATTATGTAGTGAGAGTGTTGCTGCTAAATAAGGCCTTTTGGACAGGACAAATACATAATGCAATGCATATTTACTGACCAACATGCTGAAATACATACCAGAGATGCATTAACTTACTGATGAGCGAGAGAAAAGCCTGTATGATTGAATGAGTTGAACGTGGTGTGTTCGCTTATTGTTTGAAATTCACTTCCAGATTCGCGTGCTGACATGCCTTCATGATTATACGTCCACTTGATTTAGGTCTACATAAACTACTGAATACGCTTATGGCAACGTTGCATGTTTAAAAGAGGAAAGAAATAAGGTAGTAGCATTATGAATGTTAGAGTTCTGTAGTTTACGAGCGTACCTGAAGCCCCCATACACTGACCAGGTGAAGGAGAGCCAGAGTAGGGGTGGTCTGGTTGAGATTTGACTGAAGTAGAGAGGTTGACTGAGAAACTCTGAAATGGAGCCGGACTCCGCTGGAGCAACTTTGCCGGTCGCTTGCTTTGCAAGGTTCGGAGTGCCGTCTTGAGGAGTTGCAGAGGACAAGCGAGCGGCTTTGAAGCCGCCGCTTGCGTGAGTAACAGAGTGACCTGCTGAATGGTGAATACCGAGTGAGCAGATGAGTGTAAAACGCTATAGCAAGACTGCACATAGTAGTCTGAGAACGTAACTCGCCGATACAACGACCTGCGTGACGATGGAAGCATACAGTAGCATGACAACTGACAGCAACAGAGAAGGGAAGTTAGAGATCGTGGAGGAATCTGATTTCATGACTAGAGTAACTCCCCTAATCAGCTGATGTGAAAGCGGGAGAAACAGGGGAGCAAGAGGAGTGGGAATGAATAAATGGTTGAAGAGAGTCTTCCTGCCTGAGTTTACGCTAAACTCCATAAGACAACTTCCTAATCAGAGCTGAAAATGTTACAAATGTATTATTAATACCCATGTTGCACAAGTTTGACATCCACAAAAGAAAATGTAACTTGTAAAACCTAATTATGAAACAAAACATGATTAATGAAGAATTCCAGTGAGTTAACACACACTTATTCATCTTCAATACAGGAGAAGCTGCTGAAAGGAAATGGCAAGGTAAGATAGAACATTTTCACATTGATCACCTATTTGTCTTTAATCATTTTAGAATATTTAACATGACAATATTTTAAATAATGTTCTGTTTTCATGCATCCAGCACTTAAAAGTAATGAATATCTAAACTTTTACAAGCAAAAACCAGTGTTTCAAATGCATTCAATATACTTTTTTTTTAAATCGCTGAATATTAAAAATCAATGAAATAAAAAAAGTCTCAAATTGGACACATTGTTAGTTGTTGTTGATTTAGTAATGTGATGTTTTCCTAACAGACAAATGAAGTTTTACAGTCATCAATCATACTGCTGTTAGTTTTAACAGATAAAATTCAAACATGTATTCTGACAAATAGATTTATTTGCCACAAAATACTGACAAAGACATATCTGACCAACATTTTCTGAAATAGCAGTTAATAAACTTCTCATGGTTGTGACAATTCTTTATTCATTTCACAGAGTATCTAGAAAGGTTGGATACAGGTAAGAACAACTTTTTTTTTTCTTGAACTGTTATAACTGCAGTAAACTAGAAGTTTGACTGTCTGACAGATGTATTGTGGTTGTGACAATTCTTTTATCATTTAATACTGATCTCAACAATTTCTGAGGTCCATAAAACATCCACCCAGGACCTGGAAACTCTCAATCTATTTAATGGAAATATGACAATAATTAGTTTAATTTTTACTGTCAAATCACAAAAGAAGAAAAAAGACAATTACAGAAAGAGAAAATAATAACATACATTATATTCAACATACATGATACTATTCAGTTATAGGAGTGGCAAAAATTGGATTTAAGAGGTGAAGCGTCGACCATGAACCACAACGTCCCTGATTCATGTTTGATTAGGGACCTTTATTGATTGTTGTTCTCCATCTCTCTCTAAATGTAAATGAAATTACAGGACTTCTTTATCTCTTGTGCTTAGTGGCAACATCAGAAGACAACTTCCTAATCAGAGCTGAAAATGTAAAGTAGAGGTTCATTGATAAACACACTGAAAGGCACCAGAGACAGTCTGCCTTTCTGTATCTTTTTTTTATTAGTTTATTCGTCAGGGACAATGCAAAAAACATTGTAACAGGCTAAAGTAACATGAAACAGATGTGTTGCATATAGCATTTCTAGCCAAGGCTAATTTGCAACCCCTGTCCCTGGTTAGGCTTTTTTGTTAACAATAGTCATAACATATCATTACCAGAAATACATTAATTAAATAAAGTTCATAATAAATAGTGACATTCTCAATAACAACAGTATTTACATCACATAACAATCCATTTACATGTGTTGCATATGTGTGTATGTGTGTATGTTCCCTAATTCATGGCAATGATGTATTTATGTGCATAATATTTATAGGTGTGTGTATCCGTGTACATACATGCATAATCTATATCAGTGTGTGAGTATGTTTGTATGTATGTATCTGTTCTTCTATCTGTTTGTACATGTCCATGGACATGATCATAGATCAATGATAGCAGATTTGGTTTTGTTTCAGCCAATGTTTCACCTTTTCATTAAATGTTTTCAGATCAGTTTGTATTTTTATTTCTGTTGGTAGGGCATTCCAAAGATTTATCTCTTTTACTGAAAAAGATGACTGACTGAAAGTAGTTTTGCTCTGTGCCACCCTGCAGTTGCCATTTGCTGATCCCCCTGTTGATTCTATTGGTGTTTATTTTTGTTAAATATTGACAAAATACAGCCGGGGCAAGATTATTCACACATTTAAAAATCAATTTGATAAAAGGAAACTTGATGAAGCTGTGATAACTAAGCAACTTGTACTTTTCCAGAATTATAAAGTGGTGCCATTTCATTTGTTTTTGCTCCATTATTTTCAGTGCTTGTTTGTATACTGATGTAACAGGTTTAACAGTTGACTGTGAATTCTGGCTCCATACAGTAACACAATAGGATAAATGTGAAAATATCATGACATACATAAACAGTTGAGCTGCCTTAAAGGGTATGTAATGTCTGTAATCTGTATGTCTGAAGTCTATGAAGCCATAAAAAAGTCTTGAAGGTTCGATATTTAAAAGGTCAAGACCAGGCGAGTCTTCAGCTGTCCTTCAGAGACTGTGTGTTGTCACTAAACTAAAACGTATGACTCAATACATTTTCTTTGGCTGATTCCTCCTCACCTCTGAGAATATTGTCAGAGTATTAGGAAAACCCATTTCTCATGATTCTACACATATTGTGGACTCTGTTAATACTATTTGTGCTGGCTTTCTTTGATGCTTTCAAGTAAAGCCGGTCAGCCGCCATAGACCTCCAACACACACATTTCCTTCTTCTTCTTACTGTAAGATGATTTTGCTTGTAAGCCTCTCGTACAGATGAGGTGAATGTATGTTTGAATATGTTATGTAAATGTGTATCTATGGCTGCCTTACGTCAAGTTCAAATCAAAGTGCTTAACGTAAGTTAAAGAAAATTATTCATATGAACTCAAAGTATCAAAACAACAAAACGATAATAAAGATAATCAACAACTAAGAAGCGTGCGGTTGAAAAACTGTTTCTCTGCGGCATGTCTTTCCTTCGTCGCACCTGGCTCAGTTAACCTCCGTTCACTACGTCTTGGCTGGTACCAGTCTCAGCCAATCAACTACAGCCAAACTATGCTAAAAAAAAATAGATAATTAAAAACAACTCCAACGCTATTAATATTGTTATATTTGTTAATGAGAACCTGTGTTTGTAAAGGCCACCTTCAACATCTGTAATTAATTCAGGTATTTAATCTCTACAACTTTCTCAACTAAACAAAACCACCAGATAAAAGAGCAGTTATGAATGTTACAAATGTATTATTAATACCCATGTTGCACAAGTTTGACATTCATAAAAGAAAATGTAACTTATAAAACCTAATTATGAAACAAAACATGATTAATGAAGAATTCCAGTGAGTTAACACACACTTATTCATCTTCAATACAGGAGAAGCTACTGACAGGGCAGAGCAAGGTAAGATAGAACATTTTCACATTGGTCACCTATTTGTCTTTAATAATTTTAGTGTTTTTAACATGACAATATTTTAGATAATGTTCTGTTTCCATGCATCCAGCACTTAAAAGTAATTAATATCTAAACCTTTACAAGCAAAAAACAGTGTTTCAAATGCATTCAGTGTACTTTTTTTAATTACTGAATTTTAAAAATCAATGAAATAAAAAAGTCTGAAATTGGACACATTGTTAGTTGTTGATTTAGTAATGTGATGTTTTCCTAACAGACAAATGAAGTTTTACAGTCATCAATCATACTGCTGTTAGTTTTAACAGATGAAATTAAGACTTGTATTCTGACAAATAGATTTATTTGCAAATAAATACTTACAAAGACATATCTGACCAACATTTTCTGAATAGCAGCAGTTAAAAAACTTCTAATATGGATTCACTGTGTGATAGATGCATCATGGTTGTGACAATTCTTTATTCATTTCACAGAGTATCTTGAATGGAAGAAAAAGGGTAAGAACAACTTTTTTTTTTCTTGAACTGTTATAACTGCAGTAAAGTAGAAGATTCACTGTCTGACAGATGTATTGTGGTTGTGACAATTCTTTTATCATTTAATACTGATCTCAACAATTTCTGAGGTCCATAAAACATCCACCCAGGACCTGGAAACTCTCAATCTATTTAATGGAAATATGACAATAATTAGTTTATTTTTTAGTGTCAAATCACAAAAAAATAAAGAGGATAATTACAGAAAGAGAAAATAATAACAACATTCATTATATTAAACATACATGATACTATTCAGTTATAGGAGTGGCAAAAATTGGATTAAAGAGGTGAAGCGTCGACCATGAACCACAACGTCCCTGATTCATGTTTGATTAGGGACCTTTATTGATTGTTGTTCTCTATCTCTCTCAAAATGTAAATGAAATTACAGGACTTCTTTATCTCTTCTGCTTAGTGGCAACATCAGAAGACAACTTCCTAATCAGAGCTGAAAATGTAAAGTAGAGGTTCATTGATAAACACACTGAAAGGCACCAGAGACAGTCTGCCTTTCTGTATCTGTATGTCTGAAGTCTTTGAGGCCATAAAAAAGTCTTGAAGGTTTGATATTTAAAAGGTCAAGACCAGGCGAGTCTTCAGCTGTACTGCAGAGACTGTGTGTTGTCACTAAACTAAAACGTATGACTCATTACATTTTCTTTGGCTGATTCTTCCTCACCTCTGACAACATTGTCAGAGTATTAGGAAAACCCATCTCTCATGACTCTACACATATTGTCCACTCTGTTAATACTATTAATATTGTTATATTTGTGAATGAGAAGCTGTGTTTGTAAAGGCCACCTTCAACATCTGTAATTAATTCAGATATTTAATCTCTACAACTTTCTCAACTAAACAAAACCACCAGATAAAAGAGCAGTTATGAATGTTACAAATGTATTATTAATACCCATGTTGCACAAGTTTGACATTCACAAAAGAAAATGTAATTTATAAAACCTAATTATGAAACAAAACATGATTAATGAAGAATTCCAGTGAGTTAACACACACTTATTCATCTTCAATACAGGAGAAGCTGCTGAAAGGAGATGGCAAGGTAAGATAGAACATTTTCACATTGGTCACCTATTTGTCTTTAATCATTTTAGAGTATTTAACATGACAATATTTTAAATAATGTTCTGTTTTCATGCATCCAGCACTTAAAAGTAATTATGTAAACTTTTACAAGCAATAACCAGTGTTTTAAATGCATTCAATGTACGTTTTTAAATTTAAAAATTGCTGAATTTTACAAATCAATTAAATAAAAAAGTCTCAAATTGGACACATTGTTTGTTGTTGTTGATTTAGTAATGTGATGTTTTCCTAACAGACAAATGAAGTTTTACTTTCATCAATCATACTGCTGTTAGTTTTAACAGATAAAATTAAAACATGTATTCTGACAAATAGATTTAATTGCAACTAAATACTGACAAAGACATATCTGACCAACATTTGTTTGAATAGCAGCAGTTAAAAAACCTCTAATATGGATTCACTGTGTGATAGATGCATCATGTTGTGACAATTCTTTATTTATTTCACAGAGTATCAAGAATGGAAGAGAAAGCGTAAGAACAACGTTTTTTTTTTTTTTCTTGAACCGTTATAACTGCAGTAAACTAGAAGTTTCACTGTCTGACAGATGCATCATGGTTGTGACAATTCTTTATTCATTTCACAGAATATCTTGAATGGTTGGATGAGGGTAAGAATTTTTTTTTTTTTTCTCTAACCGTTATAACTGCAGTAAACTAGAAGTTTGACTGTCTGACAGATGTATTGTGGTTGTGACAATTCTTTTATCATTTAATACTGATCTCAACAATACCTGAGGTCCATAAAACATCCACCCAGGACCTGGAAACTCTCAATGTATTTAATGGAAATATGACAATAATTAGTTTATTTTTTAGTGTCAAATCATAAAAGAAGAAGGAAGACAATTACAGAAAGAGAAAATAATAACAACATACATTATATTAAACATACATGATACTATTCAGTTATAGGAGTGGCAAAAATTGGATTTAAGATCTGAAGGGTCGACCATGAACCACAACGTCCCTGATTCACATTTGATTAGGGACCTTTGTTGATTGTTGTTCTCCATCTCTCTCTAAATGTAAATGAAATTACAGGACTTCTTTATCTCTTGTGCTTAGTGGCAACATCAGAAGACAACTTCCTAATCAGAGCTGAAAATGTAAAGTAGAGGTTCATTGATAAACACACTGAAAGGCACCAGAGACAGTCTGCCTTTCTGTATCTGTATGTCTGAAGTCTTTGAAGCCATAAAAAAGCCTTGAAGGTTCGATATTTAAAAGGTCAAGACCAGGCGAGTCTTCAGCTGTACTGCAGAGACTGTGTGTTGTCACTAAACTAAAACGTATGACTCATTACATTTTCTTTGGCTGATTCTTCCTCACCTCTGACAACATTGTCAGAGTATTAGGAAAACCCATCTCTCATGACTCTACACATATTGTCCACTCTGTTAATACTATTAATATTGTTATATTTGTTAATGAGAAGCTGTGTTTGTAAAGGCCACCTTCAACATCTGTAATTAATTCAGATATTTAATCTCTACAACTTTCTCAACTAAACAAAACCACCAGATAAAAGAGCAGTTATGAATGTTACAAATGTATTATTAATACCCATGTTGCACAAGTTTGACATTCACAAAAGAAAATGTAACTTGTAAAACCTGATTATGAAACAAAACATGATTCATGAAGAATTCCAGTGAGTTAACACACACTTAATCATCTTCAATACAGGAGAAACTGATGAAAGGTTATGGCAAGGTAAGATAGAACATTTTCACATTGATCACCTATTTGTCTTTAATAATTTTAGAATATTTAACATGACAGTATTTTAAATAATAATCTGTTTTCATGCATCCAGCACTTAAAAGTAATTAATATCAAAACGTTTACAAACAAAAACCAGTGTTTCAAATGCATTCAATGTACTTTTTTAAATAAAAAAATTGCTGAATTTTATAAATCAATTAAATAAAAAAGGCTCTAATTGGACACATTGTTAGTTGTTGTTGATTTAGTAATGTGATGTTTTCCTAACAGACAAATGAAGTTTTACAGTCATCAATCATACTGCTGTTAGTTTTAACAGATAAAATTAAAACATGTATTCTGACAAATAGATTTATTTGCAACTAAATATTGACAAAGACATATCTGACCAACATTTGTTTGAATAGCAGCAGTTAAAAAACTTCTAATATGGATTCACTGTGTGATAGATGCATCATGGTTGTGACAATTCTTTATTCATTTCACAGTGTTCCCAGAAAGGTGGAATATGGGTAAGAACAACTCTTTTTTTTTTTTCTTGAACCATTATAACTGCAGTAAACTAGAATTTTGACTGTCTGACAGATGTATTGTGGTTGTGACAATTCTTTTATCATTTAATACTGATCTCAACAATTTCTGAGGTCCATAAAACATCCACCCAGGACCTGGAAACTCTCAATCTATTTAATGGAAATATGCTGATAATTAGTTTATATTTTAGTGTCAAATCACAAAAAAGAAAGAAGACAATTACAGAAAGAGAAAATAATAACAACATACATTATATTAAACATACATGATGCTATTCAGTTATAGGAGTGGCAAAAATTGGATTTAAGAGGTGAAGCGTCGACCATGAACCACAACGTCCCTGATTCATGTTTGATTAGGGACCTTTATTGATTGCTGTTCTCCATCTCTCTCTAAATGTAAATGAAATTACAGGACTTCTTTATCTCTTCTGCTTAGTGGCAACATCAGAAGACAACTTCCTAATCAGAGCTGAAAATGTAAAGTAGAGGTTCATTGATAAACACACTGAAAGGCACCAGAGACAGTCTGCCTTTCTGTATCTATATGTCTGAAGTCTTTGAAGCCATAAAAAAGCCTTGAAGGTTCGATATTTAAAAGGTCAAGACCAGGCGAGTCTTCAGCTGTACTGCAGAGACTGTGTGTTGTCACTAAACTAAAACGTATGACTCCTTACATTTTCTTTGGCTGATTCTTCCTCACCTCTGACAACATTGTCAGAGTATTAGGAAAACCCATCTCTCATGACTCTACACATATTGTCCACTCTGTTAATACTATTAATTTTGTTATATTTGTGAATGAGAAGCTGTGTTTGTAAAGGCCACCTTCAACATCTGTAATTAATTCAGGTATTTAATCTCTACAACTTTCTCAACTAAACAAAACCACCAGATAAAAGAGCAGTTATGAATGTTACAAATGTATTATTAATACCCATGTTGCACAAGTTTGACATTCACAAAAGAAAATGTAACTTATAAAACCTAATTATGAAACAAAACATGATTAATGAAGAATTCCAGTGAGTTAACACACACTTATTCATCTTCAATACAGGAGAAACTGCTGAAAGGAAATGGCAAGGTAAGATAGCACATTTTCACATTGGTCACCTATTTGTCTTTAATCATTTTAGTTATTTAACATGACAATATTTTAAATAATGTTCTGTTTTCATGCATCCAGCATGCCAAAAACAATGTTTCAAATGCATTCAATGAAGTTTTTCAAATAAAAAAATTGCTGAATTTTAAAAAATAAAAAACTCTCAAATTTGACACATTGTTAGTTGTTGTTGATTTAGTAATGTGATGTTTTCCTAACAGAAAAATGAAGTTTTACAGTCATTAATCATACTGCTGTTAGTTTTAACAGATAAAATTAAAACATGTATTCTGACAAATAGATTTAATTGCAACTAAATACTGACCAACATTTGTTTGAAAAGCAGCAGTTTAAAAACCTCTAATATGGATTCACTGTGTGATAGATGCATCATGTTGTGACAATTCTTTATTTATTTCACAGAGTTCCTAGAAAGGAAGGATACGGGTAAGAGCAATTAAGTTTTTTTCTTGATCCGTCATAACTGCAGTGAACTACACTGCTCAAAAAATTAAGGAAACACTTAAATCACACATCAGATCTTGATGAACGAATCATTCAAGTTGAAAATCTTTACTGATGTACATTGTTTAAATTGTTGAGAACAAAATGACGTAACAACGGTCAATGGAAACCAAAATCATCAACCCATTGACAGCTGGATTCAACATCACACCGAAAATCAAAGTAAAAAATTGAAATCACAGGCTGATCCAACTTGCGTGAATTTTATCACAGCAACTCATAATGTGACTCAGTAGTGTGTATGGCCCCCGTGTGCCTGTATGCACTCCCAACAACATCTTGGCATGCTCCTTATGAGTCGGCAGATGGCGTCATGGGGGATCTCTTCCTAGACCTGGATCAGGGCATCAGTGAGCTCCTGGACAGTCTGCAGCAGTACTTCGCGGCGTCGAATGCTCCGATAGTTAACGTCCTATAGGTGCTCAATTGGATTTAGGTCAGGGGAATGAGAGGGCCAGTCAATGGCATCAATACCTTCGTCATCCAGGAACTGTCTACACACCGGGCAAATGAGGCCGGGCATTTTCTTACACCAGATGGAACCCAGGGCCCACTCCACCAGCGTAAGGTTTGACAATTGCTCTGAGGATTTCATCCCAGTACCTAACAGCAGTCAGGGTACTGTTGGCTATGACATGGAGGTCTATGCAACTCTCCAAGGATATGTCTCCCCAGAGCATCACTGACCCATCGCCAAACCGGTCATGCTGGATGATGTTACAGGCAGCATAACGTTCACCACGGCGTCTTGAGACTTTTTCACACCTGTCACATGTGCTCAGTGTGAACCTGCTCTCATCTGTGGAGAGAGTGGGGTGCCAATGGCGGACCTGCCAATTCTGGTGTTTTCTGGTGAATCCCAATCAAGCTGCACGGTGCTGGGCTGTGAGCACAGGTTCCACTAGAGGACATCTGGCCCTCATGCCACCCTCATGGAGTCTGTTTCTGACAGTTTGGTCAGAAACATGCACACCAGTAGCCTGCTAGTGGTCATTTTGAAGGGCTCTAGCAGTGCTCCTCCTGTCCCTCCTCACACAAAGGAGCAGATACCGGTCCTGCTGCTGGGTTGATGCCCTTCTACGGCCCTGTCCAGCTCTCCTCGTGTAACAACCGTTCTCCAGGTATCTCCTCCATGCTCTTGAGACTGTGCTGGGGACACAGCAAACCTTCTTGCGACCGCATGTATGAATGTTATATTCTGGAGGAGCTGGACTACCTGTGCAAGCTGATTGGGCTGCAGGTACCTCCTCATGCTACCAGTAGTGACAAGGACACTAGCAGAATACAAAACTAGAGAAGAATCATTCAGGAATGATAAGGAGAAAGCAATTGTCTGTGGCCACCACATGCAAAACCATTCCCTTTTTGGGGGTTGTCTGGCTTTTCGCTCTCCATTGCACATGTCACTTTCATTTGTACTAAAGCAGGTGAATTTATTCACAATCACTTGTGCTTTCTAAATGGACAGATTGATATCCCTGAAGTTTAACTGACTTGATGTTATACTGTGACGATTAAGTGTTCCCTTAATTTTTTTGAGCAGTGTAGAAGTCTCACTGTCTGACAGATGTATTGTGGTTGTGACAATTCTTTTATCATTCAATACTAATCTCAACAATTTCCGAGGTCCATAAAACATCCACCCAGGACCTGGAAACTCTCAGGGCCCTATCTTACGCCCGGTGCAAAGTGGCGCCAAGCGCAATGCAAGTGTCTTTGCGAGTTTAAGACCGACACAGTTGTCATTTTTCCGTCCAGTGCCCACGTTGTTTAAATAGCAAATGCATTTGCACCCATCAGTGCGCCCATGGGCGCGTTGGTCTTAAAATAAGGTATGGTCAGACGCATTGTTGGCGCATTGCTATCTTGAGGCAGCAGACAGCGATTGCGCGATTGACCAACCAAAACGTGGTCTAAAGTCAATGGCACAATGTTTCACAGTTATTTTAAGGGCGCATTATCAAGACAGTAATATGCGCCTAGATAGGTGGGTATATAACATACACAGGACGCGCAGCAGTGCATGAACATGCAAAAGATTACAATGAAATGAATTACAATGTGAAAGATTATTATTGTGTACATTAACATATTTTAAAAAATACATGTCATAATGCTTTGTCATAATATTTATCAGAATTAACTAATCGAAGTAATGATGGATAAAATTGTCTAATTATTTGACCAAATTGTGGCAATACACGTAGGTATTTAAACAGACGGACAACAACAGATCAGACACAGACTGACTTTCCTGCTGCATCAATATATGAAGACATGAGGAACACATGAGAAAATAAATAAGGTGAAAACAATTATTAAACTAACGAAGGAAATAAATCTGCACAGCCTCTAGCTGGATCAGCACCTTGGAGAGCTGATTAAGTCCTGATAACTGCATGATGATTTCTTACATGATTAAAATTAATGATTTAATTTTTTAACAATATTTAATAAATATTCTTTAACATTTTGAGAGTAAAGCCATCAGGTTTCTGCACTTTCAACAATTAAAACCTCGCTGATTTGACCTGTTACTCCATGACTGAACAAAACGATTTTAAGGAAACCAAAGCTGTAATTGAAAAAATAAACCTTTTCAAAAAAATAAACGAAAATAAATTTGCCAGAAATTAATGAACAGGATCTTAAACTGGTGGTCTGGGACTGACCACGGGAGGCTTCAGCAGCAGCAGAGGCAAGTGTGCTCGTTATGGATTGTGCGCTTTCACTTTGCGCATGAGCAGATCCATTTCCTCTACAGGGAAGATGCACCATCATAATAGCAATCTGCCAAGGTGCAAGTGCATCTGGCTCTTAAAGGGAATGGGAGATGACACTCTGATTGGTTTATTGCATGTTACGCCAAAAACACACCCATGATTAATTAGGAGACTATGGATAACCCCTTTGAACCATGTGCCTGGCGCATCGACCATTTTTCTGCCGTTAAAATAGCAAAAGTGGATGTGGACACACCTTGAATACACTTGCGCCATGCTCTTCAGACCGTGCGCTTTAGATCGTTAAAATAGGGCCCTCTATCTACATAATGGAAAATGCCGATAATTAAAGCTGCAAGCAGCATTGAATGGGCCCTCGCACCCTTGCGTACGTCAGGCGTGGCGCAGTCGAAGGGCTTCTGTCACGGGCATGTAGATGTTTTCAGACCTGGGCTGTTTTCAAACAGTGCAAGAAGGAGATAAACATCACTTCCTTTGTCCACTATTTTGCCTGCTGCTGGGGCTGCTGTGCTGCAATTTCGTAGGGGGCGCTATTCAGCCAGTTTGCATCACTGATGGAATATTGTCATGTAGACATGTTCAGGCCGAGAGTCTTATCAAACATGTAAAGTTTGGTGCAAACTGGAGCATCAACAATCAAAATATAGCAACTTCCTCTGTCATGGTGAAACATCAAATCTCAACGGTAACAGAGATGAAAGCACGTCTTACCTCGATGTCGGTGTGACCAAGTAGAAGGAGCCAAGCTCAAGCAGGCTGTTTTTGTAAGCTTGCGTGATGACACGTCATCAGGCCATCACGACGCCCAGTAATCGAGCCACTAGTAGCACCAATCACGTCAATAAAATGGCGTTTTCTGGGATTTTCTGGAAGCTGACGAATCACAAAGCTTGTCTCCATGGCTCTGGGAATCTGCCTGATTGCACTTCATGTCTGTCGTACGTTTAAATGTACGGTGTCACGAGTACTTGCTGGACAAAGACGTGTAACTTTAGTTGTCTAACATTGCATGACGGAGTTAAATATCATTTCCTGTGTCCACTATATGGTGCATGAAAACACACATTAAATAAACACCATGTTGCTGTATATCAACTGTAGAGCACATCAGGTGATGTTTGTCATGTAAGGCTGACTTGCTCACAGTTGTGTCATCAAAATTGTGCACTTTTAACACTTTTAACCCACATGACCTGGTCAAAGTTTGATTGAAATGTGTACTGTCACAGGGCTCTACAGTGCAAGTATTTGACTCGCATTTGTACCTAAAAATAGATATGTGCGAAGTGGAAAAATAATTTACTCACACACTGTGCGACTGCAAATTACAACCATAAGACTATATGAAATGCTAGAGGGATTTAAAGTTGAAAGGGCGGATACAGAAAGTGGTGACGCTAATAAGGCTAACGGAGCATTAGCTGCAGCATGACCGGAAGGAAGCATAACCAGTAAGCCTCCGCTCAGCTCTCAGCTAGCCCCGGTTTGTTATTCAGGTTAAAGTGAGAAGAACCAGGGCGTCTGTCGGTCAGTTAAGTGAAATGAAGTCTGCAGAATAAACACCGAGACCATCAGGGTGAAACAGTCCATGGAGGAGTTGCTGTGTTTGGCTGCACAGATAGGAAATCCCTTGGCTGACAGGATGTACCACTCTGTTTGAAAAAAACTCTTATTTTCCTCTTTTTGGGTTATAACAGCGATTGGCAACTAGCATATTAGGTACATTACCGCCACCCTCTGCTTCAGACTGTAGAGCTCATATATTGTCTTTTTTGATCACTTAGAACAATCTTTTGTGAATACTTAGTACAATCTATGCTTGCATGTTTAATAGTTTCCTCAGCCAAGTGGGAAAAAATATGTGCATATATCGGCAATCGCCAAAAATGATTGTCAAAAAGTAATCTTGTTAAATAACTGTGATGTCAATATCGAGCAAAAATAATTGTGATTATGCTTTTTGCCTTAATCAAGCACCCCTAAAGAGAACATGAATTTTGATTTACATACACACACAGCATTTATATATGTATGTTATAAATTGTTGTCTTTAATAAACAGATACTTGAACATTTTTCAGTGTGCTCCTAAATTTCTATGTGTGCTCCTAATTTTTTTCATTTAGGAACACATGTACTCCTTGACAAAAAAGTAAGCATTGAACACTGCTGTCAGGTGTGTAGAGACAATAAGTAACTGCAGCTGGACACAGAAAAATACTCATATATTTGAATGGAGAGTGTGAGCGAACTGCTAGGTGCTTGGGCCCTAATAAAGGAAAAACTGCAGTACAGAGCTACAAATTTTAGTTTTGATTTTATTTTTCTGCAGCACTTTATCACTAAACTGTCACTCACCCTTCATAGGTCATCACCACTACTGTTTATACATAGAATATTCATAATTATTGTAAAATAAATTATAACACCAGACTTCATACAAAGTTTGTATATAATGTACTGTATGTATATAGACCTTTCTGCTGTATCCTTCAAAAATGAGCTCCATTTAACCGTGACACTCATCCCCCCACTTTCTTCCCTCCCACTCAGCTGGAGAGAAGGATTTCAGAGCAGTCTTCTAGTGGAAATATCTTCTTAATCCCATGACTTTGGCCAAATCTTACATTCAAAATCACATTTTAGTAGGAATTTTGCGAATCCATTGACACAGGTTTGAAAGTGGTCAGACTTATAGTTTAGACATCAGACGCCAAAGTTTGGCACAAAGTCCATGCCCTGAGATTGCCTCCCCATTGGTTTCCATTGTAAGGTGTGATGTGGCACTTCAACTTTCAGGGCTTATAATATCTAAACCGTTTGAGTTATTACAAAGTTTTTAATAACTTTTGTTCAGCACAGTGTGATAAGTCATGTATTAAAGTTTGAAGACGATACCATTAACACCCTAGGAGGAGATAGTGTTTCTTGGGGGTCCAAAATTGGCGCAAAGTCGTACTTTGATGGGCATATTGCGGACTTCCTGTTGGATTTAGGTCAGGGGTGTCAGCATATGATTTGTAGGATGAGACGAATAATTGACTGTTGGTTTGATCTCTCTACGACATTCCTACGGGCCGTGGCGGCCATTTAAGTTACATAGGTGGTGCTAGAGAGCACATTTTGGCATTTTGGGGGTTAATTTTTACATTTTATCAAATTTTTACCAGACCTGTGTGTGGCAAATTTAGTGAGTTTTTGAGCATGTTTAGGGGGTGAAATTAAGGGTTGAAGTGGCGAGATAATAAAGAAACAGAGAAACACACGAAACACAATAGGGTCTTCGCCCCTTTGGGGCTCAGGCCCTAATTAAAGCTGCAAGCAGCGTTGAACGGGCCCTCGTGCCTCCGCGCACGTCGGGCTGCAGTGCAATCGAAGGGCTTCTGTCACGGGCATGTAGATGTTTTCAGACCCGGGTTGTTTTCAGACAGTGCAAGAAGGAGATAAACATCACTTCCTTTGTCCACTATTTTGCCTGCTGCTGGGGCTGCTTCGCTGAAATTTCATAGGGAGGGCGCTATTCAGCCAGTTTGCATCACTCATGTAGACATGTTCAGGCCGGGAGTCTTATCTAACATGTAGTTTGATGCAGACTGGAGCATTTACAATAAAGTTACAGCAACTTCTGTCATGGCAAAACATCAAATCTCAACGGTGTGAGGATGAGAATTTTCTGCCGAGTGAGACATGTCTGTCTTGCTCACACCTGTGTCATCAAAATTATGCAAGTTTTGGGCCCATTCACTTGAATTTCAATTAGTAAACTGAAAACTCTTGATGAGTTTGTGTGTAAAACAAATTAATTTCCTAATTTTCACCAAGTCTATTTTTAGAAAAGTAAAGACTTTCGACCCACATGACCTGGTCAAAGTTTGACTGAAATGTGTACTGTCAGGTGTTTAGAGACAATAAGTAACTGCAGCTGGACACAGAAAAATACTCATATATTTGAATGGAGAGTGTGAGCGAACCACTAGGTGCTTGGGCCCTAATAAAAGAAAAACAGCAGTACAGACCTACACATTTTAGTTTTGATGGTATTTTTCTACTGCACTTTATCACTAAACTGTCACCCTCACTCCATTTTTTCCCTTCCCCTCATAGGTCATCCCCACTACTGAATTATAAATATAAGACCTATAATTATTGTAAAATAAATAATAATAACACCAAACTTCATACAAAGTTTGTATATAATGTACTGTATGTATCAGTGGCGGCTGGTGACTCAGAAAATTGGGGAGTACAGGAGGAAAACCAACATGGAATCTTACAACAAACCATATCAGACTATATCAGAAGTTCGTTCTCATTTTAGCCGTGAGTGGTTCAAATGTGTTATTTTACCAACAAAGTGAAATTCAAATTTATAGTACTGTTCTATTGTGACAACAAATTTATGTTCTCATCAAAAACAGACAACATATCATATGATTTACACATGTTTCCTATATATTTTCTTAGTATACAGAAATATATAAAGTAGCACAAAGCTTATGATGTGATACAGGTTCAGATCAGTGCTGAATACAAGAAAGACTGAACACTAAAAACATTCACAGATCTAAAAGTGTAGGTTCACATCAGAAAGTATTAATGCATTTATCAAATACATGACTTATACACTCTTATCTATGTGCACAACATACAAAATATAGTGTACAAAGCTAGGGGTGTTAACATGAACACAAAACTCAAGATTCAGATCGTATTACGGATTTGAGTCACGGATCAGATCATTATCAGGATCAGCGAAAAAAGGGGGGGGGACAAATAAAACTTTGTTTTCCATTTATTCTGTAACACATTTACAGCCAGAAACAGCAAGGAATTTTGCCCATGGTCTTAAATGGCAACAGCATTTAAGATGTCCAATGTTTAAATAAAATAAAATAAAATATATAAAATATTCAATGCTCAGTTATTGCAATATGAGGCATGGAACCTTCCTATTTTAAACAGTGAATGAAACAGCCTCTGTCCACATCATCAAAGCTTGATGATAACAAACATTCACCACTAATGTCAGTTAGCACCGAGATGCTAATTAGCTGCACAGTTGCAGCACATTAAACAGCAGGCAAACATAACTCAAATGTCACATCGGACCCGTTAGATGCTGGTTTGATCATTACCCTTCAAAATCCCTGTCTGTCCATGACTTGTACTTACAGCAGTTTGTTTACTTTGTCTTAAATGAGACATTAAATTTTGCATTTAATCCGCAGTTCATATGCCTGCTGAACCGTGGGGGGGGGGCGATCAGGATGGAACATGGATCAACTACGATCTGTTACACCACTAGTTAACACTTGTTATTCTAGTTAACTTTAAGCTTATTACTCAATATACGACTCAGTTTAAAAACAAACTAAAGAAACTGTCAGAAGCAAGCAGCCAGACCTCCTGCACACTAATCATACAATATCAACAGGTGACTGAACAACCACTCAATTAAAAACAAATGAATGAGTGAGTCCAGACAGCTCACTGTAACTTCAACAAGCAAACTAACGTTGCTCACAACACGTTACATATATATATATCTTCTGCATTCTTGTTAAGGAGGTAAAAACACAAAAAAGCCACACAGAGACATTTAACCATCAGAGATGAAATTAGCGACCAAACAGACAGAGAGAGAGAAGCTGTATCTGACTCACATTATCTGAAGTCTTCTTCTTTCTATCATGGAGATGAGGTGTTCATGTCATAACGTCCATTTGTAGCTGTTGATCATCTTGTATGTTAATTAACAGAACTTGTGGCTGCTGCTTAACCAGTCTGATATCATTAGCAACAATGACAAACAAGCTAACTCTCCTGGTTATTTCTCCGATTGCTTCTCTCTCCAGCCTCCCCAGCAGCGTCCTGCTGCTGCTGCGCTGCACAATCCAGATAATTTCCCCCGTTCGCTTAACAACAGTCCTTAACAGTCCTTCAGGCTGCTACAACAAGCCAGCTGTTGCATTGGCTAACGCAAGGAGCTATCTACTGCTGTTATCTACTGCTGCTACTCTGCCTTACAGTGGAGAGAATTGAAGATGAAATCTGGAAACTATCATTGGACCAACTTGATGTCAATATTGCATTCTGGTTGTTGATTGGTTAGGGATTTGGTTAGGGGATGGGTAAAGTCAGACTTGTCACCCCTGGTCTAAAGACATCTATATGCCTGTGACAGCAGCCCTTGGACTGCGCCACACCCCAGTTATGTGTTTCTACACATCTGACAGCAGTGTTCAATGCTTACTTTTTCAAGGAGTACATGTGCTCCTAAATGAAAAAAATTAGGAGCACACATATAACTTTAGGAGCTCACTGAAAAATGTTCAAGTAACAGTTTCTTAAAGAAAACAATTCATTACATATATATTTACAATTTATCATATACATATTTAAACTCTTCGTGTGTGTGTGTGTGTGTGTGTGTGTGTGTGTGTGTGTCTGTATGTAAATCAAAATTTATGTTGTCTTTAGGGGTGCTCGATTATGGCAAAAATCATAATCACAATTATTTTTGGTCAATATTGAGATCACGATTATTTAACATGATTATTGGAAAAAATACAAGTGAAGCCTTACGAGCGTCGCCACTTCCTCTATCTGTTGTTTCAGATTAAAATCCCTCTAGCGTTTCATATAGTGTTAAGGTTGTAATTTGTAGTAGCACAGTGTGCGACTAAATTATTTCTCCACTTCACACATATCTATTTTTAGGGGCAAATGTGGGTGAAATACTGGCACTGTAGAGCCCAGTGACAGTACACATTTCAATCAAACTTTGACAAGATCATGTGGGTTAAAAGTGTTTACTTTTCTAAAAATAGACGATGAAAAATAGGAAATTAATTTGTTTTACAAATCAACATCAGAAGACAACTTCCTAATCAGAGCTGAAAATGTAAAGTAGAGGTTCATTGATAAACACACTGAAAGGCACCAGAGACAGTCTGCCTTTCTGTATTTGTATGTCTGAAGTCTTTGAAGCCATAAAAAAGCCTTGAAGGTTCGATATTTAAAAGGTCAAGACCAGGCGAGTCTTCAGCTGTACTGCAGAGACTGTGTGTTGTCACTAAACTAAAACGTATGACTCATTCATTTTCTCTCATGACTATACACATATTGTCCACTCTGTTAATACTATTAATATTGTTATATTTGTTAATGAGAATCTGTGTTTGTAAAGGCCACCTTCAACATCTGTAATTAATTCAGGTATTTAATCTCTACAACTTTCTCAACTAAACAAAACCACCAGATAAAAGAGCAGTTATGAATGTTACAAATGTATTATTAATACCCATGTTGCACAAGTTTGACATTCATAAAAGAAAATGTAACTTATAAAACCTAATTATGAAACAAAACATGATCAATGAAGAATTCCAGTGACTTAACACACACTTATTCATCTTTCATACAGCAGAAGCTGCTGAAAGGTCATGGCAAGGTAAGATAGAACATTTTCACAGTGGTCCCTTCAATTGTCTTAAATAATTTTTTTAACATGACAATATTTTCAATAATGTTCTGTTTTCATGCATCCAGCACTTAAAAGTAATTAATATCTAAACTTTTACAAGCAAAAAACAGTGTTTCAAATGCATTCAATGCACTTTTTTTTAAGTTGCTGAATTTTAAAAATCAATTAAATAAAAAACTCTCAAATTTGACACATTGTTAGTTGTTGTTGATTTAGTAATGTGATGTTTTCCTAACAGACAAATGAAGTTTTACAGTCATCAATCATACTGCTGTTAGTTTTAACAGATAAAATTAAAACTTGTATTCTGACAAATAGATTCATTTGCAACTAAATACTGACAAAGACATATCTGACCAACATTTGTTTGAATAGCAGCAGTTAAAAAACTTCTAATATGAATTCACTGTGTGATAGATGCATCATGGTTGTGACAATTCTTTATTCATTTCACAGAGTTTCTAGAAAGTTTCGATACGGGTAAGAACACCTTTTTTTTCTCTTGAACCATTATAACTGCAGTTAACTAGAAGTTTGACTGTCTGACAGATGTATTGTGGTTGTGACAATTCTTTTATCATTTAATACTGATCTCAACAATTTCTGAGGTCCATAAAACATCCACCCAGGACCTGGAAACTCTCAATCTATTTAATGGAAATATGACAATAATTAGTTTATTTTTTAGTGTCAAATCACAAAAAAGAAAGAAAACAATTACAGAAAGAGAAAATAATAACAACATACATTATATTAAACATACATGATACTATTCAGTTGTAGGAGTGGCAAAAACTGGATTTAAGAGGTGAAGCGTCGACCATGAACCACAACGTCCCTGATTCATGTTTGATTAGGAACCTTTATTGATTGTTGTTCTCCATCTCTCTCTCCCCCCGTCCCTCATTTTCTGTCATCTCTCTACTGATACTAATCAATAATCAATAAAAGCATAGAATGCCCAAAAATGTATTTCTTAAATAAAATGTGAATGGTGTAATCTTTGGAATAATGAGATAACCTGCATCCTGTGATGTGAGTGTACATGGGGGAATGTGAGGTCTGAGAAGTTTTGGCTGGTCAGGAGGTAATAGGTAGCAGTTTGTAGTCTGACTTGAATGAAACCGTAAACCAGTGAATCAGAAGAATTGTAGCAGCTGCATTTTGGACTTGTTGGATCTTTTTAATAGTACAGAATACAAGACCTGAATGACCATGAATGAGAATTTCTGCATCTGACTGTGTTAGAAATGGGTGAACTTGGACGAAGTGTCAGAGGTGGAAGAAAACTACTTTAGTGATGTTGCTGATGTGTCCCTCGGATCTAAGATAAAGGAAATTACAGGCTTCTTTATCTCTTCTTGCACTGTTCTATTTATAAAGCAGAGCAGGGGAATGACAGACATATTTTTTACACATACATAGCAGTTCCACAGTCAAATTATAAGTCAGGAACAATATAACAAGCTACATCATGTAACTAATAATACCAATGAATAAATAAAATTTGACAAAACATAAAAAAATTTTCCAGAAGAGTAACCGTTTTTGTGCCTTTTTAAAAATTGATGCAAAATGACTGATGAACACAAAGACACATGACACAGGACAAGACAAGAGGGACAAACAACAAAACAACAAAAAACTGGATTAAAACTTTTAGATTTTCTTATTGTAATACACACGCGTGTGTGTTTTTTGTACTTTTTCAACTACGTAGACCACTAAGGGATGCATAAAAGTTTTCCACATCAATTGAAAAAAAAGTCTCAAATTGGACACATTGTTAGTTGTTGTTGATTTAGTAATGTGATGTTTTCCTAACAAACAAATGAAGTTTTACAGTCATCAATCATACTGCTGTTAGTTTTAACAGATAAAATTAAAACATGTATTCTGACAAATAGATTTATTTGCAACTAAATACTGACAAAGACATATCTGACCAACATTTGTTTGAATAGCAGCAGTTAAAAAACTTCTAATATGGATTCACTGTGTGATAGATGCATCATGGTTGTGACAATTCTTTATTCATTTCTCAGAGCATCTTGAATGGAGGAGAGAGGGTAAGAACAAATATTTTTTTTCTTGAACTGTTATAACTGCAGTTAACTAGAAGTTTGACTGTCTGACAGATGTATTGTGGTTGTGACAATTCTTTTATCATTTGATACTGATCTCAACAATTTCTGAGGTCCATAAAACATCCACCCAGGACCTGGAAACTCTCAATCTATTTAATGAAAATATACTGATAATTAGTTTATATTTTAGTGTCAAATCACAAAAAAAGAAAGAAGACAATTACAGAAAGAGAAAATAATAACAACATACATTATATTTAACATACATGATACTATTCACTTATAGGAGTGGCAAAAATTGGATTTAAGAGGTGAAGCGTCGACCATGAACCACAACATCCCTGATTCATGTTTGATTAGGGACCTTTATTGCTTGTTGTTCCCCATCTCTCTCTCCCCCCGTCCCTCATTTTCTGTCATCTCTTCACTGATACTAATGAATAAAAGCATAGAACGCCCAAAAAGTTATTACTTGAATAAAATCTGAATGGTGTAATCTTTGGAATAATGAGATAACCTGCATCCTGTGATGTGAGTGTACGTGGGGGAATGTGAGGTCTGAGAAGTTTTGGCAGGTCAGGAGGTAATAGGTAGCAGTTTGTAGTCTGACTTGAATGAAACCATAAACCAGTGAATCAGAAGAATTGTAGCAGCTGCATTTTGGACTTGTTGGATCTTTTTAATAGTACAGAATACAAGACCTGAATGACCATGAATGAGAATTTCTGCATCTGACTGTGTTAGAAATGGGTGAACTTGGACAATTTGTCAGAGGTGGAAGAAAACTACTTTAGTGATGTTGCTGATGTGTTCCTCAAATCTAAGATAAATGAAATTACAGGACTTCTTTATCTCTTCTGCTCAGTGGCAACATCAGAAGACAACTTCCTAATCAGAGCTGAAAATGTAAAGTAGAGGTTCATTGATAAACACACTGAAAGGCACCAGAGACAGTCTGCCTTTCTGTATCTGTATGTCTGAAGTCTTTGAAGCCATAAAAAAGCCTTGAAGGTTCGATATTTAAAAGGTCAAGACCAGGCGAGTCTTCAGCTGTACTGCAGAGACTGTGTGTTGTTACTAAACTAAAACGTATGACTCATTACATTTTCTTTGGCTGATTCTTCCTCACCTCTGACAACATTGTCAGAGTATTAGGAAAACCCATCTCTCATGACTCTACACATATTGTCCACTCTGTTAATACTATTAATATTGTTATATTTGTTAATGAGAAGCTGTGTTTGTAAAGGCCACCTTCAACATCTGTAATTAATTCAGGTATTTCATCTCTACAACTTTCTCAACTAAACAAAACCACCAGATAAAAGAGCAGTTATGAATATTACAAATGTATTATTAATACCCATGTTGCACAAGTTTGACATTCATAAAAGAAAATGTAACTTATAAAACCTAATTATGAAACAAAACATGATTAATGAAGAATTCCAGTGAGTTAACACACACTTATTCATCTTCTACACAGGAGAAGCTGCTGAAAGGAAATGGCAAGGTAAGATAGAACATTTTCACATTGGTCACCTATTTGTCTTTAATCATTTTAGTGTTTTTAACATGACAATATTTTAAATAATGTTCTGTTTTCATGCATCCAGCACTTAAACTTAATTAATATCTAAACTTTTACAAGCAAAAACCAGTGTTTCAAATGCATTCAATGTACTTTTTTTTTTAAATTGCTGAATTTTAAAAATCAATTAAATGAAATAATCTCAAATTGGACACATTGTTAGGTGTTGATTTAGTAATGTGATGTTTTCCTAACAGACAAATGAAGTTTTACAGTCATCATTCATACTGCTGTCAGTTTTAACAGATAAAATTAAAACTTGTATTCTGACAAATAGATTTATTTGCAACTAAATACTGACAAAGACATATCTGACCAACATTTGTTTGAATAGCAGCAGTTAAAAAACTTCTAATATGGATTCACTGTGTGATAGATGCATCATGGTTGTGACAATTCTTTGCTTATTTCACAGAGTATCTAGAAAGGTTGGATAAGGGTAAGAACAACAATTTTTTTTCTTGAACCATTATAACTGCAGTAAACTAGAAGTTTGACTGTCTGACAGATGTATTGTGGTTGTGACAATTCTTTTATCATTTAATACTGATCTCAACAATTTCTGAGGTCCATAAAACATCCACCCAGGACCTGGAAACTCTCAATCTATTTAATGGAAATATGACAATAATTAGTTTATTTTTTAGTGTCAAATCACAAAAAAAGAAAGAAAACAATTACAGAAAGAGAAAATAATAACAACATACATTATATTAAACATACATGATACTATTCAGTTGTAGGAGTGGCAAAAACTGGATTTAAGAGGTGAAGCGTCGACCATGAACCACAACGTCCCTGATTCATGTTTGATTAGGGACCTTTATTGATTGTTGTTCTCCATCTCTCTCTCCCCCCGTCCCTCATTTTCTGTCATCTCTCTACTGATACTAATCAATAATCAATAAAAGCATAGAATGCCCAAAAAAAATATTTCTTAAATAAAATGTGAATGATTTAATCTTTGGAATAATGATGTGATGTGAGTGTACGTGGGGGAATGTGAGGTCTGAGAAGTTTTGGCAGGTCAGGAGGTAATAGGTAGCAGTTTGTAGTTTGACTTGAATGAAACTGTAAACCAGTGAATCAGAAGAATTGTAGCAGCTGCATTTTGGACTTGTTGGATCTTTTTAATAGTACAGAATACAAGACCTGAATGACCATGAATGAGAATTTCTACATCTGACTGTGTTAGAAATGGGTGAACTTGGACGATGTGTCAGAGATGGAAGAAAGTTACTTTAATGATGTTGCTGATGTGTCCCTTAAATCTAAGATAAATGAAATTACAGGACTTCTTTATCTCTTCTTGCACTGTGACAGATTATTCTTTTCTATTTATAAACCAGAGCAGGGGAATGACAGACACATTTTTTACACATACATAGCAGTTCCACAGTCAAATTATAAGTCACGAACAATATAACAAGACAGATCATGTAACTAATAATACCAATAAATAAATAAAACTTGACAAAACATAACATTTTTTGCAGAAAAGTAGCCGTTGTTTGTGCTTTTTAAAAAATTGATGGTGCAAAATGAGTGATTAACACAAAGACACATGACACAGGACAAGACAAGAGAGACAAACAACAAAACAGCAACAAAAAACTGGATTAAAACTTTTAGATTTTCTTATTGTAATACACACGCATGTGTGTGTTTTTTGTGCTTTTTCAATATTGTAGATCACTAAGGGATGCATAAAAGTTTTCCACATCAATTGAAAAAAAAAGTCTCAAATTGGACACATTGTTAGTTGTTGTTGATTTAGTAATGTGATGTTTTCCTAACAGACAAATGAAGTTTTACAGTCATCAATCATACTGCTGTTAGTTTTAACAGATAAAATTAAAACATGTATTCTGACAAATAGATTTATTTGCAACTAAATACTGACAAAGACATATCTGACCAACATTTGTTTGAATAGCAGCAGTTAAAAAACTTCTAATGTGGATTCACTGTGTGATAGATGCATCATGGTTGTGATAATTCTTTATTTATTTCACAGGGCATCTTAAATGGAGGAAAAAGCGTAAGAACAACTTTTTTTTCTCTTGAACCATTATAACTGCAGTAAACTTTGACTGACTTGACATCTGTCTGACAGATGTATCGTGGTTGTGACAATTCTTTTATCATTTAATACTGATCTCAACAATTTCTGAGGTCCATAAAACAGCCACTTATTCATCTTTAATACAGAAACTGCTGAAAGGAGATGGCAAGGTAAGATAGAACATTTTCACATTGGTCACCTATTTGTCTTTAATCATTTTAGAGTATTTAACATAAAATATTTTAAATGATGTTCTGTTTTCATACATCCAGCACTTAAAAGTAATTAATATTTAAACTTTTACAAGCAAAGACCAGTGTTTCAAATGCATTCAATTTACTTTTTTTTAATTGCTGAATTTTAAAAATCAATTGAGAAAAAAAAGTCTCAAATTGGACACATTGTTAGTTGTTGTTGATTTAGTAATGTGATGTTTTCTTAGCAAATGAAGTTTTACAGTCATCAATCATACTGCTGTTAGTTTTAACAGAAAATTAAAACATGTATTCTGACAAATAGATTTATTTGCAACTAAATACTGACAGACATATCTGACCAACATTTGTTTGAATAGCAGTAGTTAAAAAACTTCTAATATGGATTCACTGTGTGATAGATGCATCATGGTTGTGACAATTCTTTATTTATTTCACAGTGTTCCTAGAAAGGAAGGATGAGGGTAAGAACAACTTATCTTTTTTCTTGAACTGTTATAACTGCAGTAAACTAGAAGTTTGACTGTCTGACAGATGTATTGTGGTTGTGACAATTCTTTTATCATTTAATACTGATTTCAACAATTTGTGCACGGGGCTCTCCCCCCGACTGGATGGTGAAGCTGAATTTTAACATTCCGTTAATATTTTTATTATAGCTTGTGTTTTTATTTATGAAATAGCCCATCCTGTATTTATGACACTTGTGTGGCAGTAGCTATATTTTTCTCTGTGTGTGGGCTATAGCCGTTTTTGTGCCTAAAGTCAAATTCCGCGTAGGTTAGGCTATATGAAAGCCTTATAACATTATATTATTCTGAAAAAAACTCAGCATAACATATAGGCTAACTAACTTCACACAATAAGGCTGTTTAATAACTGTTCATCTTGCCATAAGTATAACTGTATAGTAACTAAACACTGTCAGCTATGCAGGAACCCACCTGTTAACATACTGCATCCTTCTTCACGTCTGACAGGATTTACCGTTCCAAATATAGTAGTGATTTTTTTTGGCATAAAATTCCACAGATTTCTCTTTGTTGTGCCGTTTTTGGGCACCGCTTTGATATTTTCGTTTCATTTTCTAAGTGTCTCTGACAGCGGTGCCGATGCTGTCACTGAGCTGTATTGATTTGAATTTCCCGCCTAATGTATTAATTGGACCAAAAATCCCTGACGTATCAAACAAAGAAAACTATGGACCAGTAAAGTTTTTATTTTATTTTATATATTTGTTTTACTTTTATGTTCAAAATACAGACAATATCATGATTGTTGCGGTAAAAAAAAAAAAGATAGTTGTTTTACAGGCGGGGGCGGGACCCCCTACCCCGCGGGGCCCAGGGGGCTGCAGGGGTATACTTTACGGCCCAGTTCATGTTTGATTAGGGACCTTTATTGATTGTTGTTCTCCATCTCTCTCTAAATGTAAATGAAATTACAGGACTTCTTTATCTCTTGTGCTTAGTGGCAACATCAGAAGACAACTTCCTAATCAGAGCTGAAAATGTAAAGTAGAGGTTCATTGATAAACACACTGAAAGGCACCAGAGACAGTCTGCCTTTCTGTATCTGTATGTCTGAAGTCTTTGAAGCCATAAAAAAGCCTTGAAGGTTCGATATTTAAAAGGTCAAGACCAGGCGAGTCTTCAGCTGTACTGCAGAGACTGTGTGTTGTCACTAAACTAAAACGTATGACTCATTACATTTTCTTTGGCTGATTCTTCCTCACCTCTGACAACATTGTCAGAGTATTAGGAAAACCCATCTCTCATGACTCTACACATATTGTCCACTCTGTTAATACTATTAATACTGTTATATTTGTGAATGAGAAGCTGTGTTTGTAAAGGCCACCTTCATCATCTGTAATTAATTCAGGTATTTAATCTCTACAACTTTCTCAACTAAACAAAACCACCAGATAAAAGAGCAGTTATGAATGTTACAAATGTATTATTAATACCCATGTTGCACAAGTTTGACATTCACAAAAGAAAATGTAACTTATAAAACCTAATTATGAAACAAAACATGATTAATGAAGAATTCCAGTGAGTTAACACACACTTATTCATCTTCAATACAGGAGAAAATAATGAAGGGGCATGGCAAGGTAAGATAGAACATTTTCACATTGGTCACCTATTTGTCTTTAATCATTTTAGAGTATTTAACATGACAATATTTTAAATAATGTTCTGTTTTCATGCATCCAGCACTTAAAAGTAATTCATATTTAAACTTTTACAAGTGAAAACCAGTGTTCCAAATGTATTCAATGTATTTTTTTGTTTTTTTAAGTTGCTGAATTTTCAAAATCAATTAATTAAAAAAGTCTCAAATCCGACACATTGTTAGTTGTTGTTGATTTAGTAATGTGATGTTTTCCTAACAGACAAATGAAGTTTTACAGTCATCAATCATACTGCTGTTAGTTTTTACAGATAAAATTAAAACATGTTTTCTGACAAATAGATTTATTTGCAACTAAATACTGACAAAGACATATCTGACCAACATTTGTTTGAATAGCAGCAGTTAAAAAACTTCTAATATGGATTCACTGTGTGATAGATGCATCATGGTTGTGACAATTCTTTATTCATTTCACAGAGTATCTAGAATGGAGGAGAGAGGGTAAGAACAACAATTTTTCTTTTTCTTGAACCGTTATAACTAGGGATGCACGATATTGGATTTTTTGCCGATATCCGATATGCCAATATTTCCAACTCATTGTGGCCGATGCCGATATATGCACATATTTTTTTCCAGCTGGCTGAGGAGACTATTATGCATGCAATCATAGATTTTACTAAATATGATCAAGAAAGACAATATATGAAGGAAGAGCTAAGGAAGACTGGATTCAGGAGCCCAGCAGTAAAACTTAAATGAACCTGCCAAGTGGGTGGAGCAGTAGAGTTTTCATTGAGTTCATTAGACAGACAGGATTAATGTGTAGGATTTCATCTCTGGTCCAAACTCCGGAGCAGAAGGTGGTGGTAATGCGCCTAATATGCTGGTTACCAACCGCCGTTAAAAACCAAAAAGAAGAAAGTGACGTTTTTTTTATTTTTCAAACAGAGTGGTACATCCTGTCGGCCGCGTGATTTCTTATCTGTGCAGCCGAACACCTCAGCAGCTAGATGGACTGTTTCTCCCTGACGGTCCCAGTGCTTTCTCCACAGGCTCCACTTCACTCAAACTGCCCGTCAGACCCGCTGCTTCTTCCCACTTTAACCCGAACAACAAATCGGGGCTCAGTGGTCCAGTTGGATCCACATGGAGAGCCAGGGCTAACGTTAGTTGGGAGGCTAGCGGTGCGTTAGCCGCAGCATGACCGGAGGGAAGCACAGCCAGCTAGCCTTCGCTTGCCTCCCAGTTAACGTTAGCCCTGGCTCTCTATGTGGAGCACTGAGCCCTGGTTTGTTATTCGGGTTAAACTGGGAAGAAGCAGCGGGTCTGACGGGCAGTTTGAGTGAAGTGGAGCCTGTGGAGAAAGCACTGGGACCATCAGGGAGAAACAGTCCATCAAGGGAAGCACAGTCAGGCAGCGAAGAAGGAAATGGCGACATATCGGCCTCTCATAATCAGCAGAATTCGCCGATGCTGATATTTCATTTTAGAGCTTTTATGGGCCGATACCGATGGCGTGCCGATAATATTGTGCATCCCTAGTTATAACTGCAGTAAACTAGAAGTTTGACTGTCTGACAGATGTATTGTGGTTGTGACAATTCTTTTATCATTTAATACTGATCTCAACAATTTCTGAGGTCCATAAAACATCCACCCAGGACCTGGAAACTCTCAATCTATTTAATGGAAATATGACAATAATTAATTTTTTAGTGTCAACTCACAAAAAAAGGTAGGGGACGATAACAGAAAGAGAAAATAATAACAACATACATTATATTAAACATACATGATACTATTCAGTTATAGGAGTGGCAAAAATTAGATTTAAGAGGTGAAGCGTCGACCATGAACCACAACGTCCCTGATTCATGTTTGATTAGGGACCTTTATTGATTGTTGTTCTCCATCTCTCTCTAAATGTAAATGAAATTACAGGACTTCTTTATCTCTTGTGCTTAGTGGCAACATCAGAAGACAACTTCCTAATCAGAGCTGAAAATGTAAAGTAGAGGTTCATTGATAAACACACTGAAAGGCACCAGAGACAGTCTGCCTTTCTGTATCTGTATGTCTGAAGTCTTTGAAGCCATAAAAAAGCCTTGAAGGTTCGATATTTAAAAGGTCAAGACCAGGCGAGTCTTCAGCTGTACTGCAGAGACTGTGTGTTGTCACTAAACTAAAACGTATGACTCATTACATTTTCTTTGGCTGATTCTTCCTCACCTCTGACAACATTGTCAGAGTATTAGGAAAACCCATCTCTCATGACTCTACACATATTGTCCACTCTGTTGATACTATTAATATTGTTATATTTGTTAATGAGAAGCTGTGTTTGTAAAGGCCACCTTCAACATCTGTAATTAATTTAGGTATTTAATCTCTACAACTTTCTCAACTAAACAAAACCACCAGATAAAAGAGCAGTTATGAATGTTACAAATGTATTATTAATACCCATGTTGCACAAGTTTGACATTCACAAAAGAAAATATAACTTATAAAACCTAATTATGAAACAAAACATGATTAATGAAGAATTCCAGTGAGTTAACACACACTTATTCATCTTCAATACAGGAGAAGCTGCTGAAAGGAGATGGCAAGGTAAGATAGAACATTTTCACATTGGTCACCTATTTGTCTTTAATAATTTTAGAGTATTTAACATGACAATATTTTAAATAATGTTCTGTTTTCATGCATCCAGCACTTAAAAGTAATTAATATCTAAACTTTAACAAGTAAAAACCAGTGCTTCAAATGCATTCAATGTACTTTTTTTTAATTGCTGAATTTTAAAAATCAATTAAATTAAAAGTCTCAAATTGGACACATTGTTAGTTGTTGTTGATTTAGTAATGTGATGTTTTCCTAACAAACAAATGAAGTTTTACAGTCATCAATCATACTGCTGTTAGTTTTAACAGATAAAATTAAAACATGTATTCTGACAAATAGATTTATTTGCAACTAAATACTGACAAAGACATATCTGACCAACATTTGTTTGAATAGCAGCAGTTAAAAAACTTCTAATATGGATTCACTGTGTGATAGATGCATCATGGTTGTGACAATTTGTTGTTTATTTCACAGAGAGCCTAGAAAGGTTGGATGAGGGTAAGAACTTTTTTTTTCATGAACTGTTATAACTGCAGTAAACTAGAAATTTGACTGTCTGACAGATGTATTGTGGTTGTGACAATTCTTTTATCATTTAATACTGATCTCAACAATTTCTGAGGTCCATAAAACATCCACCCAGGACCTGGAAACTCTCAATCTATTTAATGGAAATATGACAATAATTAATTTGTTTTTTAGTGTCAAATCACCAAAAACAAAAAGATAATTACAGAAAGAGAAAATAAGAACAACATTATATTAAATATACATGATACTATTCAGTTATAGGAGTGGCAACAATTGGATTTAAGACGTGAAGCTTTTTTTTTACTTAAATAAAATCTGAATGGTGTAATCTTTGGAATAATGAGATAACCTGCATCCTGTGTAGGTAGCAGTTTTTAGTTTGATCCAAATGAAACCATAAACCAGTGAAACGAGTCGGTGTTACGTGTTCAAATCTTTTGGTTATCAGAAGAATTGTAGCAGCTGCATTTTGGACTTGTTGGATCTTTTTAATAGTACAGAATACAAGACCTGAATGACCATGAATGAGAATTTCTGCATCTGACTGTGTTAGAAATGGGTGAACTTGGACGATGTGTCAGAGATGGAAGAAAGTTACTTTAGTGATGTTGCTGACGTGTCCCTCAAATCTAAGATAAATGAAATTACAGGACTTCTTTATCTCTTCTTGCACTGTGACAGATTATTCTTTTCTATTTATAAAGCAGAGCAGGGGAATGACAGACATATTTTTACACATATGTTACGATCCAGCTCACTAGGGGAAAGAGAAGCAACATAAAACCAGATGTTTTTGGTTTAACAGTTATTTATTGCCGGGAAGGCAGGTGGTTTACAGAAAACACATACACAAAAGGAAAGCTACTAACTGACGAAGAGGGGCCTGCAGGTGCTGTTCAAATAAAAAAACAATATAACCAAAAGAGAACTCCTAAGTCAGAGCTAAACTAACCAACACAAAGAAAACAATAGAAATAATACCTCACTCTCTAGACCTAGTCTTCAGTGGTTTAGAAAACAAACACAATAAGAACAGAACCCCTGCTCCTGATGAGGCAAACAAAGAATCAACTAATGTGTGTGTGTGAGCAATCAGTGGTACATATAACTACACCTGGTCCAGTCCCCAAGCAACAGGCGAGTGTGTCATACTAGTTTCACTACAACTGAAGTCTACATCCACGAGAGGCACAGCTAAACAGCAGGTGCTTCATACTAGTATCACAACAGATATCACACAACAACAAAAGGATAAAGTGGCGAGCTGTTCCCAGGGTCCCAGCC
Organism: Thunnus thynnus; assembly: GCF_963924715.1. NCBI lineage: Eukaryota > Metazoa > Chordata > Actinopteri > Scombriformes > Scombridae > Thunnus > Thunnus thynnus. The sequence continues at coordinate 15,148,668 of NC_089540.1, forward strand.
GCCCGACTGGCAGGCTGGCCAGACATTTATCAGTTCGCCCACGGATTGAAGCCTCGGGATTGGAAGGCTGGCTCGACCAGGGGCCGCTCCAATCAGGACCATTGGAGAGACCAACCAGGAAGTGGGAGGAACTTTGGAGACTGGAGACTGCTTGTCATGAAGAAAAAGACGCTAAAGAAAATGACTGCACACATACACACACACAAGGCAGGGATTTGTGGCAGTTGTAACAACATACATAGCAGTTTCACAGTCAAACTATAAGTCGGTAACAATATAACAAGATAGATCATGTTGTTTATAATACCAATAAACAAATAAAATTTGACAAAACATGACATTTTTTTCCAGAAGAGTAAAAAAAAAAAGTGGTAGTGCAAAATGAGTGATTAATACGAAGACACATGACACAGGACAAGACAAGAGGGACAAACAACAAAACAACAAAACTGGATTAAAACTTTTAGATTTTCTTATTGTAATACACACGCATGTGTGTGTTTTTTTTACTTTTTCAATTTCGTAGATCACTAAGGGATGCATAAAAGTTTTCCACATCAATTGAAAAAAAAGTCTCCAATTGGACACATTGTTAGTTGTTGTTGATTTAGTAATGTGATGTTTTCCTAACAGACAAATGAAGTTTTACAGTCATCAATCATACTGCTGTTAGTTTTAACAGATAAAATTAAAACATGTATTCTGACAAATAGATTTATTTGCAACTAAATACTGACTAAGACATATCTGTTGGGCCGTGGCTACGAGTTTGGCTATCAGCAATAATTATTATCAATAATAATTATCAAAGATAATCATTAATTATTAAAATCAATAAAATTGTTAATAAGAATTAATAATAACGGGGCACCACCTTGGACTGGAAAAAGATAGCCTATTCAGTCTCAAAGTGTACTAATCTATGAATTTGGGACTTTGATTAATAATTAATTTAATAACTATAAACAAAATCACCATATCAGTAGTTAGTTATGGTTGAAGGATTTGGAGTTCTTTACAGAGCAGGGGTTGGCAAAACTCATTCTTGTGCAACATTAAAACACACAACAGGTATATCCAAAAGCATTTATTTAACAAAAGGGTAAAAGCAACACACAATACTAATCTAGCTAAGTGTACCTATATACAAGTGTGAGTGTGTGTGTGTGTGTGTGTGTGTGTGTGTGTGTGTGTGTGTGTAGGGAAGACAATAGCAAGATGGCTGCAGTCACCTGGTGACTGAGCACATGGCATGCCGACACCTTGGCTGATAAAGGGAACTACAGAGATTAAAGGCCAGACCATGTGGTGTCTTGAACCACATGTGCTGCCTGAACCAAAGTTTGCCAAACTAGGTTTTAACCTCTTAACTGTGTGGTTCTCTATTGAAGGCCAATTGGTGTATGCTAAAGGTGCCAGGTTAAAACAAGGTTAGTTGCATGCAAGGCCTAGTTACTGGATGTAACATGTGTTAAGCATGCCAATATTAACCTAGCGGTGTGGCTATGCAGTAACCTGACTATAAGCAACAAGGACATCACATCAACAGTTCAATGTATAACCTTAACCAAATCAATACACTTACAATACATTGTTTGAGTTAAACATTCTTGCTTAGCTGTACTATGCTTCACTGTGTTGCTAGGCTATGCCCAGTTGTTACCAGTCCATGAAGGAAGAGATGCTTTGTGGTGTTCTGCTTTGTAGCCGGTGAATCTGTGGGTGAGTCAGGCTGAGAAGGCTTTGGCTCTGAAGCTGAAAGATGCAGGCGTTGCTGGGGAGACAGCACTCCAGTCATGCAGAGGGCCTAGGTCACTCCTTTGTGTAGAGTTAGCGGCAAGCTAACTCCATTTCGCGGCTCCTGTACTTGTTAACCTGGCCAGCAGACTTGTGTATTAGCTGCTGGCACAAGGAAACTTAGTTTCTGAGTCTTAGGCAGGCTCTTGCGTCTTCTGCTGTAAAGAAGACTGTGTGTGTCTGCTGTGAGCAGGCCACACAAGAGAGCAGAGAGCTGCTCCAGCAGCTGCTGGAGGTGTGAAGGAGAGCAAGGAGCTGCTCCTGCTGCAGCTCGTGGAGGAAAGAGAAAGATAAGAGGGGAATCTCTAGTTTTGATAACCTGGATCCATGGGTGGAGCTTCACACTTTGGGTGCGAACCCCCAGGGCTCAGGTTTCTTGGAGTCTTGAAACATGTGGTAAACTGTGGTCCACATGTAGTCCCAACATATCTGACCAACATTTTTATGAATAGCAGCAGTTAAAAAACTTCTAATATGGATTCACTGTGTGATAGATGCATCATGGTTGTGACAATTCTTTATTTATTTAACAGAGATGTCAAAAATGCTTCCACCTGTCCAAAATACATCCACCCAGGACCCAACATCTGTTGTGGTCCAGGATACCAGCAATGGAACTGGTGAGTAAAATATTTTCGTACCAAATATAAATGATAGTCAAAACCCTGAGAGTTAGAAGAACTGATTATTTTTTTCTTGAACCGTTATAACTGCAGTAAACTAGAAGTTTCACTGTCTGACAGATGTATTGTGGTTGTGACAATTATTTTATCATTTGATAGTGATATTTCAATCAGTCAGTCATCAATCATACTGCTGTTAGTTTGAACAGATAAAATTAAAACGTGTATTCTGACAAATAGATTTATTTGCAACTAAATACTGACAAAGACATATCTGACCAACATTTGTTTGAATAGCAGCAGTTAAAAAACTTCTAATATGGATTCACTGTGTGATAGATGCATCATGGTTGTGACAATTTGTTGTTTATTTCACAGAGATGTCAAAAATGCTTCCACCTGTCCAAAATACATCCACCCAGGACCCAACATCTGTTGTGGTCCAGGATACCAGCAATGGAACTGGTGAGTAAAATATTTTCGTACCAAATATAAATGATAGTCAAAACCCTGAGAGTTAGAAGAACTGATTATTTTTTTCTTGAACCGTTATAACTGCAGTAAACTAGAAGTTTCACTGTCTGACAGATGTATTGTGGTTGTGACAATTATTTTATCATTTGATAGTGATATTTCAATCAGTCAGTCATCAATCATACTGCTGTTAGTTTGAACAGATAAAATTAAAACATGTATTCTGACAAATAGATTTATTTGCAACTAAATACTGACAAAGACATATCTGACCAACATTTGTTTGAATAGCAGCAGTTAAAAAACTTCTAATATGGATTCACTGTGTGATAGATGCATCATGGTTGTGACAATTTGTTGTTTATTTCACAGAGATGCTAGAAATGCTTCCATTAAAAAAAACATTCCCCCAGGACACAACATCTACTGGGCCTGCAGAAACCAGTAAAGAAACTGGTAAGTGAAATGTTTTAATATCCAACAGGTTTGATGGAGCCATGACAGTCAGATTTCACCCGTTGAAAGCACCAATTATATTCCCCACAGTAACTGCATTTACGTTCTTTCTGTACTTAAGCACCATTTTGAGGTACTTTAACTTCACTCGAGTGTTTCCATTTTATGCTACTTTATATTTCATCTCCATTTCGGTGGGAAATATTGTACTTTTACTTTTTACATTTATCTGACAGCTACAGATACTGGGTACCTTGCCCAAATAGCAAAATTGTTGTGGCCCAGATCCGACCAACACCCGACACTTTCGGCACTTTCATCCGGCCTACATACCACATGGAATGATGGCACTTGGATGGTCCGCCCCTGTTTCCCAGCTCTGGGCCACAAGCAAGCCAAATGTCAACCAAGAACAAACCAGATAAACTAGAACTGGCCCATATCCAGAATACACATAACTGAGAGCACCGCATCTTTACCAAATCATCATCAACATTTGAGATATTTGGGCCATATTTGCTATTTTGCATGTGGGCCATTTCAGGCTCACATCCATTTTGTCCAGGCCAGAAGAAGGCCAGCAGTGCAGCATCATGCCTGAGATGGCCCACTTCTGTATGCTATCTGGGTGTAGATTTCAATTTTACATGTAAAACATGTGATCATCATATAGATATTTGTTGAAATCAGCAGCACTTTCAACCAGAGCACATGAATATAACACTCACAGGGGCCATTTTTCTACATAACAAGTAATTTTATTTTTGATAATTAAAGTATATTTTTCTGCTAACACGTTTTTACTTTAATTTAAGTAAAGTTTTGACTACAGACTTTTATTTACAGCAGCAACAGCAGTAAACTAAAACTCTGTGTGACCTGCATGTATTAGATGTATTGTAATTTTGATAATTCTTTTATCATTTTACAGAGAAGTCAGCAATTATTCCTGATGTCCCGGAAACATGCAGACTGCTGATGGATGAACAGACAGCAGATCCAGAAGATGAGACCCAAAGCTGAAGTACTTTGGGTACCAAAGAACAGATTTGCTGTCTGTCAGGACAGAAGTTCAGGGTTTCATCACTGAATGTAACTGCTTTGGGCTGATCCTTCCCAACAGATGTGACTACAAACAGAGTTAAATGTTGACAGCTGTGAGCAGGACTGTGTGAAATACCTGCAGCCAGGTGGAGGTTTGTGGTTGTGCATCTCTAAATTAATTTATTAACTTGTCAGTGGTTACTGTATTTGAGTTATTTTGTTTTTTTGCATCCAAATCTCTTTATTTTACATTTTGCTCTGTTTCATTGTTTCTTTCATGAGCTGTAGTTTAGTTTTTAGTGACTCTAACTTAGATTTAAATATAAAAAAGAAAAGAAGAAACTTGAGTTATTTTGTGTTGCCTTTGAACTCATAATATCAATACCAACATAAGCATTTGGTGACACAATATGAAGACTTAGTGTCACTGTAAAGATGTAATTTTTTATTGTAGAGAAATACACTCGACTATGCAGGATGTGTTAAAACAGCCCAGAAACTAAACCGTTTACAAATGGAAACTCATGTTGTTGTTGTGTTATAACCTCAACATTTTATCAGATATAATTTATTCTTTGGTCAATTCTTACTTGAAAAGGCTGATTTTTTTTATACTTACTGTATTTTTCATACTTCCAAGTGAACTTCTTAAGAAAGCTTAGAGTAACAAGAATCCTCTAACCTTCACCAGAGCCAAATTAAATACAGTACATATCCAGTTTATGAGGGTCAGATGATTACCGGCTTCTACAAGAAGTTCTGAGGTCTGAGGAACATTTTAAACTGCTAACATGCCAAAGAGAAGAAACAAGTTATTGATTATGGAGGTAAAAACCTCTGCAAGTCGCTACTAGACTCTTCTCTTCTGTAGTTCCTCTGTGGTGGAACGAGTTACCAAACTCTGTTCAATCTGCAGAGTCCCTCTCAATCTTTAAGAAAAGACTGAAGACCCAGCTCTTTCACAAACACCTCTGCACTTGATGGACTGAAGGAAGAGGACAAACAAAACAATTAAACAAAAAATCTGCTTCTATGCACTCTATGTATTGCCTCTGTGCACTGCCTGTTGGCATCTACATCCTATTGGACTCAAACTTGGTTTCATGGTACTTAACTGGTGTTGTTCTCTCCTGACTAGATCCTTGTTTGTGTTGTATCAGCTCTCAGATGTACGTCGCTTTGGTTTAAAGCGTCTGCTAAATGAAATTGTAAATTGTAAAAAAAAAAAACAGGATGTGTTGAGTCCCTGGAAGACAACAATTTTATTCTTATAATGGAAAATGTCTCAGGTTTTTAAATGTTGTTACAAGCTGCTGCTGCTGCTGATGATGATGATGATGATGTCAGCACTTGTGTTTTGTTTCTTTTCTTGATGCCTTTTATGTTCTATGTAAAAAACTTTGTCTTTTTAAAATGTGCTGTACGAATAAACTTGCCTTGTTCTCACAGTATGACATCTTTATTTATGTTTTTTGGTTACAAACAGAGGTAAGTGTACTGTAAGAATATGGGGATCATATTTTGATATTCTATTATAAATAAACATCTTTATTTAAGATTTCAGGGGTAGCGTATTTTAATAGACCAACATCCTCTATCAAATAATGCTCCCACTACAGAATCATTTTATATTACATCACTACTCACTCCATGTATACTGTAAGAATAAGGGGAGAAAGTTGAAATACTCTATTATAACATCTTTATTATTATGACCCCAAAGACAGTAAAATATTCTATAAATTTTAATTTCATTTGAAGAAATAAAGCCTACTATATTTTAAATCCCAGCTAGTTAAAAGGTGGTTTAAAAGCTTTAGATTTTGAGTTGCTTGTCAGAATAAACTGGATTAGGAAATATCTCTCTATGTGGTTTCACATAACAGCAACTCCACACATTCTGTAAATAAATCATGATACACTACAAATGTTTGATTTATAAGAAAGCAAAACCTTTTACCAACTATTCACTCGCATATAGTATATGTAATGTATAAATGTGTATAAAGTCTCGACAGCAAGGTTACATAGATTGACAGTGGTGCACTATATTGACCCCTGAATCATTTTTCACTATTGTAGTCTTACTTGGAATTATTTGTATATTTGTATAATATATAATTACTTATATTATACACATGAAAATGGTGGTTTAGGTTGAATGTCTTTCATTGCTTGATCATAGTTTGAAAGCTTCAGCGATACAAAGATTGTATAATAACGCTAATTGGTTTTCATCCAAGTTTTTATGTCTCCAAGTGGTTCATTTGTGGGAAAAATTGTATCTTTTCTTTTTTTTAATGTTATCTCAACCTTCGGTGAAAAATGTGTTAACCTCTTGTTCTAATTTTTCCCCATTTTTTATAAATTCAGTGTTCAGCTTTGTGTATCAGAACTTTGTTTTTTCTTCTTTACTCTCCCATTAATCATCTCACGACCCCTCAGATTTATCTGGTGACCCTTTGGAGGGGCCCCAGCCCCTAGGTTGGGAACAACTGGACTAAACTAGTTAACTGTATATAAAGTAGTTGAAACTAGCTCCACCGTCAGCAGCTACAACAGTAACATGCTGCTCTAACACTGATGCTTCAGTATTAATTATCTAATGATGTCATATATAGTAATATATCAGTCAGAGGGACCAAACCACTACTGTTACTGCAATACTTTAACTACATCAAGCTCATAATACTTATGTACTTTTACTGCAATACTTTAACTACATCAAGCTCATAATACTTATGTACTTTTACTGCAATACTTTAACTACATCAAGCTCATAATACTTATGTACTTTTACTTAAGTAGGATTTGTCATGCAGGACTTTTACTTGTAATGGAGTATTACTGTATAGTGTACTTAAGTAAAGGATCTGAGCACTTCTTCCACCGCTTGTGTCAGTTGAATATCTTTTGGACTGTACTCAGACTAAATAAACATGGCTGTCAACTCTGGGAACTAGTGACGGGCCTTTTTCATTAATTTCTAACATTTCATAGACTTGACGCTTGTGTGATCAACTAAAACTAATCAATACATGAATCAGAAGTAGTTTATTGCTTGTTCTCATGGTCAGTCCAGCAGGAGAGGGAGAATCTATTTAAATAGAGAATTCTGTTTTCTCAGTAAGATGTTACTGATCTTTTGGTTTAATTCCACAAAGGAGGATGAACAATGATTATATGATGTCGATGGTCGCATGTGGCTTCTGCCCCTCCATTACTGCAGCAGCGAAAATGAAAATACTGTATTTTACCATCAAACCTTACAGTAGCCTACTGTTAATGTCTGTTCTTGGTTTTGGCTTCAGAAAGCATCAACATTTACAGTGTTTTACCGTATTTAGAAAGAACAGTACTTTACTGTTAGGATTTGGCCGTATTTTTACAGAAAGTTATTACAGTGTATCTGTGTGTATGTGTGTGTGCAGCAGCTGCCGCTGTGTGCGCGACGTGCATGTTGTGGTTAAAGCCTCTGATTGGTCAGCCTGCAGCTTCAGTTGCTGCAGTGTATCTGCAAGGATCATGAATGCAGCTTCATTCATTTCTGTGCTGATATCATTCCAATTTATTCAGGGAAGCCCTCAATCTGATCTAACAAAGCACAGGAATTGTCAATTAAATGCACAGTTTTAAAGGGGTGGCCGGGGTAGCCAGTGCCACCCCTACAATCTGACTGGCCACCACAGATGCCACGCCAAAATGTCTGCCGCCTCACCGGCTTCCACCTTGCTGTGGGGCGGGTGTTTGGCTCTGTCTGTTACTGTCTCATTTAATGGGAATCACTTCATTGACAACCAGAATTAAAAAACTCAACCTAAGGACCCATCTCATCGGCGTTTCTGTGAGCAGCGTCACATCAAGGTGACTACTGTTTGCGTTTACTAACGTTACGCAAAATAGAGTGAAATAGAGGAATTATCCGTCCGGGAGTGAAGAAAGAGAAAGAAGAGAAAAGAAAGCAGGACAGTGGTAAGTGGATCATATAATAATGAATGATGATAAATGATGATTGATAATAGTAAATGGGAAGCCAAAAAGTTAGTTAGCAAAGATATATGATGTCATGTAACATGCAAGCTAGCTAGCTAACGTTTTAGGAGTTGGTAAGAACTTGACTAATGCTATCTAGCAAGCTAACAGAGTTTAGCTTGCTAGCTATTTACCTTGAGATTACATGAGACTGATTAAAATCTAATATAAACTAAATAAATAGTTTTAGCTTTGGAAAGGCTTGTGAAGCCAGCCTGTGAAACTGATTAAAGTTAAGTAAATCAAATGGAATTAATCAAAAAATATACATTTATATAAATTTATAAAATAAATTAATAAGGCCATAAGAAATATTTAAGATTAATTTCAGGAATTCCTATGAACTCATTCTGAATATATTTTGTGAATATTGCTGCTTAGTATCATAGAGTAGCCATTTCTTATCTCTCCACAGGAACATTGGTGAAGTTCCTATCAACAAAAACAGGGAACCAGTCCCCCTCCAGGTCCTGATCCTGATGAATGTGAGTTCATTGCATCCTAATGGTGTTGATGAGATACGTCATGCTTTTCTAAAAATCATCATGACAAAATGTTCCGCGTTATTTTTTCAGGTCCATCAACTTCCACCATCTCCAGCACTTTAGCAACAGCAACACCACCATCCATAACTAAATGTATTTATTACTGTTAAGTAGTCAGATAAGAAGATTATTATATATGTTTTTTCTGCTAACATTAGTGTGAAAAATGTTTAAGCTAGATGTTGATGAGCGCTGATGTCATACTGTGGGAAGAGAAATAACATTTAGAGTTAGCTTTGATTTCATTACTTTTCATTTACTTTTTTACTTTATACTTTTAAGTTGTTTACATTTCTTATTTCATCTTATTTCGTTAATATTAAACTATGTGTTTTTAGGAGTTTATTACGTTTGATTTTCGCTGTTAATATAAATGTGTCAAAATAAAAATGTTTAGATTCCATAAATGCTTTTTGATTAATATCTGATTATTTAACAGGTGTTCTGGGGAACATAATGGTAACAAAAGTTGGTCAGATGGGCCTCTTGGGATTTTCTGCCTGGGACCCCATCAGTCCTCACCCCTTCCCCAAACAATCTGTAGCTGTTGGGTTATAATTATTACAGCTGCTGCTGATATGAACATGCCACTTGTTTAATCCAGATAAGATAATAATCATAATTATTTTTGCTGTTCTTATTTAATTTGAACATTTATGTGTAGCACACTTTTCTTGCAAACTTATTTAATTATAGCAGAGGTATAGCTTCCATGAAGTCAGTTTATTATTATTATTGTTATTTCAGAGTCGCCTACCTTTTGGTAAAAGGTCTCATCAGCTCTTTGAATGGCTTGTTATAGATCCATGACCACAAATACTTGCACAGGTTTAGTTACAGGTCAGAGCATTAATTATATAATAAAGGAACCTGAAGATGGAAATACAGAAGGTGGTAATGGTAATTCAATCAGGAGAGACTCAGTTTCTATGTAAGTGAATGTTATTTATTTCACATTGAAAGGTGGGCATGTCATAATGAATCTTAGCTCTGTGATGCTAAAAGTTGAAGATTGATGGGTGGATGTCATTATAATATCTGTTGAAACTGGTTGGTTCAAGGCTGCGTAAGCACACATCATATTTTGTTTTACAGGAAGGAATTGATTGGATTTTGATATAAGAATACAAATAAATTGATTTTTTATTTATTTTTATTTATTAATTTATTTATTTGGTATATTGTTAAATAGGTGCACAATATGACCGGGGATGTGATCTAAAAGGGTTAAAAAGACATTTTTCATTTCATCTCGACTTTAAACAGAGAAACTTGCATTCACTTGTTTTTAATTTATTTTATTTTATTTTACAGCAGAACCACTCTACAGGAAAATAGGTGACAAAGCTGATCTCACACCAGCCTCTGTGGTGAATCCCATCAAGAGCATAGTGTGGAAACATGGACCCATTATTGCTGTGGGGTGGTACAGAGGCGGGACTTTCTCCTACCAACACTTCAAAGGTACCACTTTAATCTAAATCAAGGTGTTTGGTAGCCAGAGATCAATGATTTTACACATTAGTTTGAAGTTTTTGATACATTTAGGTTGAAATATTGGTTTAAACTGGGAGTCTGAAATATTTTTCAACTGGAAATTAATTATATTTTTAGGAATTCTTTTACAGTATTTAATGAGTTTATCCCAGATATTTTGGCTAAATTAATGTATTATATTATAATAGAGGGGTTTTGAATGTGTTTTCTGCATGAATTGAGTTTATTTTAAGGAGTATAACCCATTAAATTTGAAATACAATTACTGCAGACCCTGAATTTTCACCTTTATTAAAATGTTAAGGCCCATTAAAAATATACTGTTAAATAAGGTATCACTTTCATGTGTTTTGGTCAACAAGCCCTTAAATTGTGCAGATTATCCCTAAATATCTGAGGATGTTGCAATCCAAAGATTTATTCATTCATTATCTCTGTAAAACCCAATTAAATACCTTAATTACATAATTGTCAATGGATAAATGAAAAGAATTCAGGTTATAAAAAAGGGATTCACTTGCTTTTCTGTGGGAAATCAAAACTAGACTTTTTATGTATGAAAATCAGCTGTTTAGTGTTTTAAAGTGCATATTTCTCCAGCTGCCCACTCATAAGTGACCAACAAAATCCCTGTTTAGAAGCTAAAATTGGGCATTTTTCAGATCGTTGTATACTGAACACTTTAACTGGAGAGCAGACGATCACAGGACTGACTCCAGACGACAACGGCAGCTACACAGTAGAGATCAACAACAAAGTCACCAGCAAGACTCAACTCCTGGTTATCTGTAAGTGGAGGAATTGTGTATGAAGTTTGTCTTAGTTTATAAAAAACTGCCCTAAATTCAAAGGAAATGTTTTTGTTTGATTGCCTATCAGCTCTTGTCTCTAAACCCACCATCTCCTTATCGTGTGAGTCTGAGATGACCTACTGTGTCCTCACCTGTAATGGCAACATCACAGGCGCTGAACCAGTCACCTCCTGGTGGACGTCAGGTGACACAACGTGGTCTTCAACTAAGGAGCACAAAATAACAATGGTATGCACAGAATAATGATGTTTGTGTGTCTCATCAGTAACAGATAAATCATGTTGAAAGAATAAACCAGAATCTAGTCTTTAAATTGATTCACATATTCAGGCATCAGTTGGTGACCAGCTGAGGCAGAATCCAGGCTGTGCAGTTTAGGATATTTAGACAGTTTAGGATATTTGTGAAATTAGCTTTAACTATATATGGTATATTAAATGTGTTGTGCATTGTCCCTGGTAAATAATCAATATATAATTAAATAAACTGAACAGCAATATCAACAAACCTGCAGAAAATAAAGATTTTAGATCATGGAAAGGGCCAGACTTGTCTCTGTAAAGTCATAAAAAGTGACAACAAGAGCTGCATTTGGATACAAGGTTGAACATTTTGATTTTTATCCAATTAACAGACAACTGTTGAGATAATCTAATATTTTATATGAGCTCCATAGTTTCACAAAACATTCAAAAACATTTCATCACAAGTTTAAACCTTCAGTGTTCAGACATTTTTAAAACTCTGAATATCTCCACATGTGTCATGGCAATAGTAATAAAGCATCACATTAATTAATTTGTAAATTTATTTATTAATTCCTGTATTTATTGTACAATTAGATATTAATAAATTAAATGATTTATTACTATTTTTGTAACACTTTTGGTCCTCTATACACCAGATGTGGCCATTTCAGTGTTTTTGTCTCTCTTTTGTTTCCCATACAGTCTTGCATGTGATAAAAATGTGATATTAGAAAACTTGACAGGTTTCTCTATTAATTACTTTTATCTATTTGTGATACAAAGAAAAAATCAAAAGGATGATAGAGATTGACCAAATAAGGTTTTAGTATTCTACCAAATCATACTAGTATACTATAATTTATACTGGATAATTCAGTCTTGCAGATGTGCTAAATAGTGGATTACAGCATATATAGTGAAAAGCTGATGACTAAGTAGCCACATCACTGTGTTGTCCCTGATATTATTGTTGGTAATCTGGACATACTGTAAAAAGACAAAGTGAGCTCCTTAAAAGATTTGTATGTTTGGATTATGAGCTTTCAGCTAATATTGTTTTTCTCCCAATTTCTAGAAAGACAACCAGTCAGCTTCAACAGCAGTGAAAAAGTCTTCAATCCCTTCATAAGTGAGTAATCACGCCAACAAATATCTGCTGTAACACATTTAATGTATTAATGCATCTTAATGTTTAGGAAAAACATGACAATGTGCTCAATGCCCTCATAGGAGTTACAAAACATGTTCTAACAGCATTAAATGACTAAATGATGAGCTTTGAGTTTATTATTTTTCTGTATTGGGTCACCTCAGAGACACAATAGATTTGTTTGCAACTAAATACTGACAAAGACATATCTGACCAATGTTTTTTGAATAGTAGCAGTTAAAAAACGTCTAATATGGATTTGCTGTGTGCTAGATGCATCGTGGTTGTGACAATTCTTTATTCATTTCTCAGAGACAACAGAAATGCTTCCACCTGTCCAAGAAATTTCCACCCAGGACCCAACATCTGTTGTGACCCAAGATACCAGCAATGGAACTGGTGAGTAAAATATTATCATACCAAATATAAATGATAGCCAAAACCCTGAGAGTAAGAGCAACTGATTCTTTTTTTCTTGAACCTTACTTTTAACTTTGTAACATTTTAACAGAGAGGCCAGCAAGTCTTGTAGTTGTGCAAGAAACATCCACCCAGGACACAACATCTACTGGGCCTCCAGAAACCAGTAATGAAACTGGTAAGTGAAATGTTTTAATATCCAACAGGTTTGACATCCAAAGCCAAGAGAGTTGGATTTCACCTGTTGAAAGCACCAATTACATCCCCCACAGTAACTGCATTTACGTTCTTTCTGTACTAGCTTTATCTCTGGGGAACACCCCTAACGCCTGGGAGTGATGTCCAAATAAGGAAATGTGTGTCATGAAGCAGGTGGATGTGACTCCCTGCGTTGAGACCTGCTGATACACTTAACGGGAGCAGAGGAGAGAGACTGAGATAGTGTTGTTACTGACTTGCGTGCTGATATTTCACATTTTTTTGTTTTTTTTCCCGAAATAATTTAAAAAAATATTTTCACAAAATAAATGTTCATAAAAAACCCACTATTTGTACTTTGCCAAATAAGGTATTTTTATTCAGGCACAACCCTAGTTGTTACATGTTTCTGCTGCTGCTGCTGCTAATGATGATGATGTCAGCACTTGTGTTTTGTTTCTCCTTATAAAGTGTCTGTCTTTGCTTTCTATGGGCCTTACTATTCTTTATCTGCCCACCAGAGGTCCCCACAGTCACACACTTTGTGGATCTTGGTGTATTGTTTCTATGAACTGCTGCACTTTTTCCTTTGAAATCTGCTCTATGTGCACTTTTTAGTTTTCTAATTGCCTGACCTGATTCCACTTCCCTGTTTTAGACGTGATAATCACTGTGAATCATCATCATTATTATCTCCCTTATGTGGAGAGTTTAGTATGTGGATGGTTTTACAAAGCTGAATCCAAAACTACAAATAATCCATAGTTACTATCATTTCAAGTTTGGCTTCATGGCCAAAAAAGGCACATTTTCTACACATTTCACTACATGTGTAAAGTTTGCTCCTCTCCCTTTTAACCAGGCTCTGGTTGCCAACATTAACAGTGATGGACAATTTCAGTTAATCATTTAATCGTCAATTTACACAGTTTCAGAGTATTTTGTTCTTCACCAGGGCTTGACATCAAGGCTTGTCTGCTTTGACCAGGACAAGTGGATTTTATAGGGCAAATGGAAGAGAACTTTACTTGCCCCACTGGACAAGTTAAGTAAAAAAAAAACAAAAAAAACAAACATGTTTTCATATTATGTGCAGTGTTCCCTGCTGAAAAAACACAATAGACCAGCTTAAATTGGTTGCTGGTTTTAGCTGTTCTTAGCTGGTGTTAGGCTGGTCTAGTTGGTTTACCAGCCTGGACAAGCTGGTGAGGCGGGTCTTGCTGGTCTGTCAGCATAGTTGGTCAGCTTGGTATGGCTGGTCACCCAGTCAAGCTAAGCTGGTGTCTGCTGGTCAAGCTGATTGGCCAGCTGGCTGGCTGGGCTGACCAGCAAAGCCCAGCTGGTAAGCTGGTTAAGCTGGTTAAGATCGTTGGATCTTTTATGTATAAACTCATATATTGAGTTTTCCCCTCAAACCTATAACTGAGTGAATTCATAATGACCTATAGACCTGGTTTGTTCTGTTCTTTCTCTCAATAAAAGATTTTTTTAAATTACATTTATTTATTATACTTTCAGTAAAATATAATTAATCAATTAAAAATAATTATTTTAAATTAAATAAATCAATCAATAAATAACTAACAAAGTAAATGAATAAACAAATAAATTTAAATTAGCTAAATTAAGCAATCAATAAATTCATATAATCAAACAATTTAACAGTTTACAATAATTAAGGTGGCATATTCCATAGTTTATGTGCAGGAACTGTGGTTTTGATTTACCAATACAGTGGTAATGTTATTTAACAAGGCAATACACTGTGGCTGTGGCAGTGTGATGCATCATCAAAAAACAATACAATATATGAAACGCTACAGGGCTTTTCATTTGAAGTGAGGGCTTTTCATTTGAATCTGATACAGAAGTGGCATTTGGCCGACCAATTGTGTAACGCCATCACTCAGTCACGTGGCATTTGGTCGACCAATGGTGTAACTCGGGCCGGCCCCGCTGTTGCCAGGCAGAAAATCATCTCTGTGTTTAGGACATGCGTAGTGCGATATCTAGTGACGACGGTTGGCGGGCTTCTACTTTATTCAACGACAGCAAATTCACGCCACCAACCGCCGACTGCTGCTGCGGTAAGTAACTTATACCTGCCTATAATGTGAAGTTCTTTTAATAAACCGTCCTACACATACAATATCGATGTATTGTAAGGTAAGATCACATGCAGACTGATCTAGAGCTAGATCTGACCCTCGAGAATTATGGCAATTTACAGTTTACTAACGTTAATTTGAACTCAGCTGTGTTCAGTGAATATTTTAGCTAGCTAGTACAAATTAACCTAGCTGATAAACTATTCTCTTCCCTCAAAGAGGATCACATTAGCCGTAAAATGACTTAGAATATAAATCCTTCTCACCAGATTGAGTCCATTGGCAGAGACATCAAAGACACCCTTGATGACCTTAAGAGACTGTTGACATGCAGACAGTCTATTAAAAGTAATAAAATCATTTACATTTACCAGTTTCAGAAAGGAAGAAATTTCAAGGTACAACTGTGGGACATTTAATCTGTAAATTCTCTAAAATGATACAGTGAAAATGCTTGATTTTAGGTTAGTGTGTAGTCAGTGTTGTCCTGAACTCAAACATCAGCCATTGCAGCCATTCTTGCAACCCAAAATGAAAGAATAAAGTAATGTCCCTCATAATTTAGTGACATGTGTTCATTTATAAGGGAGACATATATGTTTTCTGTATATGCCGTGGATGTATAATATAGCCTACTCTGTGTATTGTATTTGATATGTTCGAGTAGAATAAAGATGTCAGAGCCTCTATTCAGATAAGAGTTTCATACTGCAAAACTTGTCTTTGGAAAGTGAGACATCTGACAGAATAAAGTCGCTGACTCTCCGTTTCAATGCATTTACCATAAAGGTGAGAATACGTGTGCACTCCAAACTAGGGGCAGGTACCTGAGAACAGGCTGATTAGCAGGATGAGACACATCTGGGTCCAGTGAGCCCCATGTATAAAGCTGGAGAAGCTGCCAGTTCAGAGCACATGGAAAAGGCAGGAGAAAACATCGGAGAGATCCAGTCTGAAGACCAACAAGAAGTTACTGTTCTTCACAGACCAGGAGTCTGAACAGGTGCTTGCAGGTACTTTGTTGAGCCCCCACAAGCTTTTGAAATATTAGCTTAGTTTTTGATAGGCTACATCAAAGTAAAGTAGTTTGGATGTAATGAATTGAATTCTGGCCTCTGTAAAGGATTTTCTGCTCTCTCGTCATATTGTCAAATATTTTATGATTCAATTCACTAATTAAATGTTGTTTAATCTCAAAGTATCAGGTTAGCCAGTCTCCATATACATACAAAGAGAGAAACATTGAATTAGTATATATGTGGATACATACAGAGACTAATTATTGTTTAATTGAATTTAATTAATGTTTCAAGATGGCTGCTAGCAGATACTGAAATACAACACACTACAAATAATTAAAGTTGCAGTGTGTAGAATTTAGTGGCACGGAGCCCAGCATCGTCATGTCTCTACAGTAGCCCAGAATGGGCAAAACAAACACTGGCTCTAGAGAGGGCCTATCACCTTTTTTCCACGGGTTTCACAGTAGTACACAAAGTGTAAATTAAGTTGTGTTTTGTATAATAATGTATTTTTGTTGAACATACTATGTGATGTTGAAGCTGTATTTAATGTTTATGTTTCTGCAGGCTGTCCTGAGGGTTGTTGCACAGCTCAAGTCTGGAGCAGTTCCTGGTCTTGTGCTCCAAGGTGGCAGTTCCCACCAGTGCCCCAGATGCCCCCTGTGATCCATCTCACATTGTTGAATGTCATGCTATGTGTGTATTAATTTCTGTGATTCTGCAACATTGGAGGATTCATCGGCCTGCAGTTCTTGGCAGCCAGGGAAGTCAGTCCTACACAAAGCATGAAACATAAATCAACAGTTGGACCAGTACCACAAGCAGGCCTGCTGTCTGTCTGTTGCTTGATGGTAAATTAAACACAACACATTTACTGTGTTAACAGGACGTAATACTAACACTGTTAGTACACACATCGTTATTCACCAAAACCATGATAGGTTTTATACACAATGATAACATCATGAAAACTGTTTACAACATGAAGAATATATGAAAATAATGTTAATTAAAATAAAACAGATTATATTTCTTTATCTCAGGAGTGGGGACAGCTCATGGTTCATCTGGACAACAGTTGTCACCACCGAGAGCCACGAGCTGTATTCCCTCTTCAGGAGGCAGCTTCTCACTGCATCTTCAAGGTGAACCCAGGAGATGCCCACAGTCTCACTGAGGCCAAGTGTTCCCAGCTGGAGGGGAAGCACAGGATGGTCAGCCTGACTGATGCCGAGGTGATGAAGAGTGAAATTAGTTTCTTTTTTTGCAGCTGCAGTGCAGTATTAAGTTGCCCTAAGGAGGTGTCATTTCTGTGTGGGGTTCTCTAGATTGGTGGATGCCTACATGTGTCATAGTAGTAATAAAGTATAATAAGGTTGTCTGATGTGACTGCTGTTAGTTATTGGTTTGATTAATGATTTACAGTCTAATAATGTGTGTTTGTATTGATTACTAATGCTGGCTGATCAGGCTAATTGTACTCAGTTTCTATGCTGTAAATGGTTGTGTGCGTGTTTTTAAACTACTTTCTTCAAACTCTATGTGCTTGATGGTGTTATTAATGACTCCTGATGAGACTTGAAACCTAGTAAGAATTCTATTGCAGATATCCAGAATGTTCATTCTGGATATCAAAAATGTAATTGTGGATATCTGAAGTTGAGAGCAGAATACACATGAATGGCAAAAGTGATGTAGTTTGTCCGAGGAAAAATGTCATTGTGAATATCTGAAATCTTGACTATGAAGAACTGAATTAGATATCTACGATGCATATCCAGTCTAGCTGTTAAATGTATCTTAAATTTATTATTGACTAGTACAATCAACGTTGTAGGTATCTTGAAATACAATTTCTACTAGTAAGAATGTTATTGTGGATCTCTTTAATTATCATTCTGACCAGTGAGAATACCGTTTTGACGAGGAAAAACACTATTATGGATATCTAAAATGTAATTACAGATAGAAGTTTGGTCCGATTAAATGTTAACGACTTGCCATAGCAGACTATAGTGTAACACCTGCTGCGGGTCACTAAATGTGACAGAATATAGTGTTATGACCCGGCTCTTAGGCCATGACAAATAAAGGGAAATACCAACGGATGAACCCACAATTAATCATATTTATCTGTAACGCCTCCTCTATTCCCTCCTATTTCCTGGTGAAATTTACTTTCACTTTTACTTTATCTGACATCGTGACGCAGATTCTTTTCTCCATATAAAGGTAATGTAACCGACTGTTTCTAATGTTTTACACTTTAATGGCTCTTTGTTCATGTTGTTATTGTTAACTACTGTTAAATTAGCTCCTCTAACAACAACAAAAATCTGTCGTTTGGAGCTAAAAGTGAACTCAACTAACGGCTGTAACATTTTCCGCCATTTTGTAGTTAAGTTTGAGTGTGTGGAGTAACGTTAACAGTTGAAGTAAACTGATCGTCAGTAGTTCAGCACAGTGTTTTTATTACTGTGTCCCAACACTTTTCAGGTTTTCCTGCCTGAATCAGCCTGTGGAGGAGGCGGAGATAAGCCGCTGCTCTCCCCGCTGTCTGAGACCCTAAATACGGCTCCGCTCAGCCGGACAGCCGCTGGAGAACAGCTTTGACTTCATGTGTCTACAGGTGAATATAGACCTGTTTATATTTATACTACAGGACTGATGTGGAGACAGAGGGGGAGATTTAACCTGTTAATTTATTTTAGTGTTTTCACGTCGTCAAATATTAGAGAGATAGAAAAAACATTTAGTCAAAATCACAGATGGAAACCGCTGACCTCTCTCTCCTCTCAGGACATTAAAGGACACAATTTTTCAGATGTGTGTTAAAATAGTCCAAATGGACTGTAATTCTGTAATGCTGTTCATACTGACGATTAGAAGATCCCTTCATAATGACCTTACAATGGAAGTGATGGGAGACAAAATCCACAGTCCTCCTTCTGTACAAAAATGTATTTAAAAGTTTATCTGAAGCTAATATGAAGCTTCAGCGTCCAAATGAGTCAAATCAAGTAGATATCTTTCAACGTTTCAGTCTTTTTAGTGCCAAAGTTCCTCTTTTTGTTACTATTCTTCCACCACAGCTCAACAGGGAAACACTGTCTGAGGAAACACAAAGAGGGAATTTTTAGCTAAAAAGACTGTAAATGTGTCAGATATCCACTTGATATGACTAACTCAGACTGATGAAGACTCATATAAGCTTCACATCAACTTTTAAATGCAGTTTTGCACAAAATGACTCCGTCACTTATGCTACTTTATGCTCCACTACATTTTACTCCAGTCCATTTATTTGATTGATTGATTTGTTTATTGTAGTTAGTTTACAGATTTTGATTTTACATTTTGAAAAAATCATATTTATAAAATCCAATGCAGTGTTAAAGATCAAACCAGTGCTCCTCAACCTGTTTGGCTTGTGACCACTGTGACCAAAAAGCAGCATCTAGTTGGGACCTCTTTACTTTTCAGATGGTTTCATTTATAGAATTGCTAGTGGGTCCAGAGAGGTAAAATTATACAATATTTCACTGAAAAGCAAATATGAAGCTAGAAAAAACAAATAAACACAGCAGCAGAACATTTAGTTTTTCTCTTTTCTTTCCTTTCTGACCCTTTGGGGGGTCTGAATCCTACAGGTTGGGAACCACTGGACTAAACACCAGCTACTTCATTTAAAAAAAAAATTATTATGTATTAATTTAATCCAAAAAGTAATTCTTCCATTGTTTCTTTTTTAAGATGTGTGTGTTGTGTCTGGTTGACAAGTTTTGAGGGTTTTAAGGGCTGAAACTAAATATATAAATACATAAATAATTATATAATGCTTAAATAAATGAAGAAATATAATTATGTAATACAATGCTTAATAAATGAATAAATAAATAATTATTTCATAATAATTGTCACCATAAATAAATGAATCACAAATTAAATGAGACATTAAATATAAGTTGAATTTATGTTTATTTATTTATTTATTCACTTGTGTATTAATTCATTTATTAGTTTATTCACACTTTTATTTATCTATTTACAATTTTATTTGATTATTTATATATACTTTTATTTATCCATAGCGTAACTTGCTGCAGCAAAACAAATAAATGTGTCAACTTCATCCATCAAAAGTCAGGGGGCGGGTTAAAGACTCTGATTGGTGAATGAACAGTATTACAGACCAGCAGGATCTGAGATCCTGAATACAGCTTCATTCATTTCTGTGTCAGTCGGGTCAATATCATTCCAATTCATTCAGTGAAGCCGTCAATCTGATCTAATAAAGCACAGGAACTGTAATTTGCCTCCATCTGTTCAGCTACAGCCGACATATCTACTATTGTAACACACAAGATTTAATTTAAATCTGCACCAGGTGCTGCCATCTTGAATTAGGCAAAAGCAGCAGATTCAAGTTCAACCACCAATCACAGGGCAGAGTCCGACCCCCTGACTGCTGATGGATGAAGTTGACACATCTGTCTGTCTGTCTATCTATCATAGTTATATATTTATTCATATATTTAAGAATTTAGTTTTATAATTATTTATATATTTAGTTTTGGCCCTTAAAACCCTCCATATCAAAATAGCAGAAGGAAATGTTTTTATTGATTTATTTCTTTTGTTTCACTCTTCCTGCATGTTTTTGTTCTAGAGGCAACAGTAAATCAACAGTTCTGTCTTCAGGAAACTGATCTTCTCTCTTTATGACACTAACTTACAGAGTGACTGAAACATTTAATGAAATATAAATAAAATGACAGCTGCTCAGTCAGAAGTTCGTCATGTATGTGAACCACTTCTTGTTGTTCTGCTGCTTTTACTTCCTCCTTCACTCTCAGCTACAGCTGTCAACAGAAGCCTTTCCTACTTTTTAACTTTCTGAATACATTTATAAATCTATATATACTTTAAAAAATGTTTTTATATGTTTTTAAATATCAACAGAATCACCGTGAATTGATGTGTCTTACTGCTATTGAAGCCCAACTGAGAACAAGATGTTGTTGCTTTACTTTCTATTATGGACCGCAGTGGCAGCCAACAGTAAGTTTTGGATAATTTAAACTGTTTTAACTGTTATAATTTTTTAACTGACATGTTGAGAAAATTATAATATCATTTTATATTTCTGTGCATTGCTTGTGTTATATTTTTTGATTTCAATTTTAATTTTGTGACGACACCCTCAGGTTAGATAGAGTCTAGTTTCTGTTTACCACATGTACACATTTACATGAACTGTGACAACAGAAATGTATATTTGAACAAACACTTATATTTGCTAAAAAAACAACATTATAGTGTGTTAAATGTTAAATACTGCTATAAATGCTAAACAGGAGGCTTTAAGTAAAGTTTTACTGCTTATTATTTTGAGTATTTCTATTTTATGTTACTTTATGCTCCACTACATTTTAGAGGTAAATATTGTCCTTTGTACTTTACTTTTTACTTAGTTTTTACTAAAACTAGAACAGGACACACTTGATTAAAGAAAAAATACATTTCAGTGATTAAACAGAGAAATTTGCACTCACTTGTATTTATTTTATTTTGCAGGAGAACCACTCTACGGGAAAATAGGTGACAAAGCTGTTCTCACACCAGCCTCTGTAGTGAATCCTATCACCAGTATAGAGTGGAAACATGGACCTGATCTTGCCATGGAGTGGTATGGAGGCGAGACTTTCTCCTACCGACACTTCAAAGGTACCACTTTAATCTAAATCAAGCTGTTTGGTAGCCAGAGATCAATGATTTTATACATTAGTTTGAAGTTTTTGACAAATAGTTTGAAGATTTTAACAAATTTAGGTTGAGATTTTGGTTTAAATTAGGATTCTTAATATTTTCTGTTGTAAATTAATTACATTTTAAGGAATTCTTTTACAGTATTTAATAGGTTTATCCCAGATTTTGGCTAAATTAATGGATTATATTATAATAGAGGGGTTTTGAATGTGTTTTCTGCATGAATTGAGTTTTTTAAAGGAGTATAACCCATTAAACCTGACAAATTAATACTGACCCTGAATTTTCACCTTTAGTAAAGTATTGAGGCCCTTTAAAGATATACTGTTAAATAAGGTTCACTTTCATGTGTTTTGGTAAAAAAAAAAAAGCCCTTAAATTGTGCAGATTATCCCCAAATATCTGAATATTTTGCAATCCAAAGATTTATTCATTAATTATCCCTGTAAAACCCAATTGAATACCTTAATTACATAATTATCAATGGGTAAATGAATGGAATTATGGTTATAAAAAAGGGATTCACTTGCTTTTTCAGTGAGAAAGTATGAAATTATGAGTTGTATGAAAATCAACTGTTCTACAAACATTTTTAGTGTTTTAAAGTGCATATTTCTCCAGCTGCCCACTCTTAAGTGACCAATGACTAAAAATCCCTGTTTAGAAGCTAAACCTGTGCGTTTTCGCAGATCGTGGTTTGCTGAACATTTCAAATGGAGCGCTGACGATCACAGGACTGACTCCAGACGACAGCGGCAACTACACAGTAGAGATCAACAACAAAGTCACCAGCAAGACTCAACTCCTGGTTATCTGTAAGTGGAGGAATTGTGTATGAAGTTTGTCTTAGTTTATCAAAACGGCCCTAAATTCAAAGGAAATATCTTTTTGTTTTGTTTTCTATCAGCTCCTGTCTCTAAACCCACCCTCTCCTTATGGTGTGAACCTGAGATGACCTACTGTGTCCTCACCTGTAATGGCAACACCACAGGTGCTGAACCAGTCACCTACAGGTGGACGTCAGGTGATATAACGTGGTCTTCAACCAAGGAGCAGAATATAACAAAGGTAAACACAGGATAATGATGTTTGTGTGTCTCATCAGTAACAGATAAATCATGTTGCAAGAATAAACCAGAATCTAGTCTTTAAATTGATTCACATATTCAGGCATCAGTTGGTGACCAGCTTATTGTTGATAATCTGGACAAACTGTAAAAAGACAAAGTGAGCTCCTCAAACAATCTGTATGTTTGGTTTATGAACTTTCAGCTAATATTGTTTTTCTCCCAATTTCTAGGAAGACAATGAGCTGTGGTTCAGCTGTGGGTTTGAAAAACCAGTCAGCTCAAGCAGCAGTGAAATAGTCTTCAACCCCTTCATGGAAAGTGAGTTTATCACACCAACAAATATCTGCTGTAACACATTTAATGTATTAATGTATCTTACTGTTTTTCCTAAACATGACAATGTACAATGTACACATTTACATGAACTGTGAAACCAGGAAATGTATATTTGAAGTCTATCATAACTGTGAATATTTGGCTGTGAACAGTTTTATAAATCCGGTTTAAGGAATAGTGATGTGATGAGGGGTCATAAGGTATTTGTAAAGAGTTTTAAAGAGATATTTGTCCCCTAAATTTAGAAATGGACTAGAATCAGTGGTGGATATTAGCTGAGGTGCTTGGGTAACACTTAAAGTCCCCCTATTTAGCATTAATTAGATGTATATGAACATTTATAAACATTTAATAAATGTTCATAACACACTATAATGTAGTTGTAAGTATATGTTAAAAGGACGGGTTCACATTTCAAGTCTGTCTTAAAACAACAGTCAGGAGCCCAAATGAACATTGACACATGTTTTTCTTGCTGTAATCATTCCTCCTGTTCATACTGACCATTAGAAGATCCCTTCATAATGCACTTACAATGGAAGTAATGGGGACAAAATCCACAGTCCTCCTTCTGTGCAAAAATGTATTTAAAAGTTTATCTGAAGCTAATATGAAGCTTCAGCGTCCAAATGAGTCAAATCAAGTAGATATCTTTCAACGTTTCAGTCTTTTTAGTGCCAAAGTTCCTCTTTTTGTTACTATACTTCCACCACAGCTCAACAGGGAAACACTGTCTGAGGAAACACAAAGAGGGAATTTTTAGCTAAAAAGACTGTAAATGTGTCAGATATCCACTTGATATGACTAACTCAGACTGCTGAAGCCTCATATAAGCTTCACATCAACTTTTAAATGACTGTGTGGACACACTGTGGATTTTGGTCTCCATCACTTACATTGAAAGCACATTTGAAGGATCTTTTAATATCCAGTATGAACAGGAGGAATGATTACAGCGAGGAAAACCTCTTTCACTGTTCATATGGACACCTGACTGTTGTTTTAAGACACACTCGAAAAACTGTTAACCTGTCCTTTAAATGTTTATTAATGTACAATATTTGTCAGCAATTATAACTTCTCCTATGAAGGCATATTTTATATTATTATAACTGTTTTACTAAATTGTCTTTATCTGACCACAGTTATAGATCCCACATGAGGAGTTACAATCATTAACAAACACTTATATTTGCTAAAAAACAACATCATAGTGTGTTAAATGTTAAATACTGCTGTAAATGCTAAACAGGAGGCTTTAAGTAAAGTTTTACTGCTTGTTATTTTGAGTATTTCTATTTTATTCTACTTTATGCTCCACTACATTTTAGAGGAAAATATTGTTCTTTGTACTTTACTTTTTACTTAGTTTTTACTAAAACTAGAGCAGGACACACTTGATTAAAGAAAAAAATACATTTCAGTAATTAAACAGAGAAATTTGAATTCACTTGTATTTAATTTATTTTATTTTGCAGAAGAACCACTCTATGTGGAAATAGATGAGAAAGCTGTTCTCACAGCAGACTCTGAAGAGTATGTCATCACCAGCATAGTGTGGAAACATGGAGCTGATCTTGCCATGGAGTGGGATGGAGGCGAGACTTTCTCCTACCGACAATTCAAAGGTACCACTTTAATCTGAATCAAGCTGTTTGGTAGCCAGAGATCAATGATTTTATACATTAGTTTGAAGTTTTTGATACATTTAGGTTGAGATTTGGTTTAAATCAGTAGTCTAAATATTTTCTGTTGTAAATTAATTATATTTCAAAGAATTCTTATACAGTATTTAATAGGTTTATCCCAGATTTTGGCTAAATTAATTAATTTTATTACAATACAGTATTTTAATGTATTTTCTGCATGGATTGAGTTTTTTTTTTTTTTTAAAGAAGTATAAGACATTAAGTTTGACAAATACAATCACTGTAATGTAATCCTTAAATTTACACCTTTAAATTAAAATATTAAGGCCTACTAAAGGTGTACTGTTAAGTAAGGTTCACTTTGTGCAGATAATCCCAAATTATCTGAATATGTTGCAATCTATAGATTTATTCATTCATTATCCCTGTGAAACCCAATTAAATACCTTAATTACATAATAATCAGTGGGTAAATTAATGCAATTAAGGTTACTAGTGCAGTGCTTGTTCAAAATGTGCATGTTCAGAACAGGCTGATTTCTCAATACCTAGACAGAGTTGTGACCGACTACTAAACACCTCTCATGCAGGCTATTGGTAGATGCTACAATTTACCGAGGCTCCCTAAATGCCTCACATGCAGAATATCTGGAGACTGAAGTTGATTTGATGAACTGTAGTGCCCGTTCAAAACGTGCCTTAGACATCCTGCACTATGTCTTGAACATACATACAAAGTTTCCGTGTGTGAAGAACAGGAATAAAAAAATAAAAACTTTTTCAATTCATTCTCTATGGTAGCAAATGCAATTGTGCCCATCTGAGCGTCCATGGGCATGTTGGTCCTAAAATAAGGTGTGGTCAGGTGCATTGCTATCTTGAGGCAGCAGAAAGCAATTGACCAACAAAAACTTGGTCTGAAGTCAATGGCGCAGTGTTTCACTGTTATTTTAAGTGTTATCAGGATAGTAATATGCGCCTGCAGGCGGGTGCACAATGTACACTCTGCTTGTTACACACATGGACGCGCAGCAGTGCATAAACATGCAAAAGATAACAAATAAAAGGATTACAATGTGAAAGATTATTATTGTGTACATCAACATATTTTAAAAAATGCACGTGATACTGGCTAGTCAGAGCATTTATCAGAATTAGCAGAATCACAGTAATGACGGATGAAACGATTTTAAAGAAACCAAAGCTGTAACTAAAATAATAAACCTTTTCAAAAAACAAACTTTGCTTTTGAAATTTAAACTGGTGGTCTGGGGCCACGGGAGGGTCCATGAGCAGCAGGGGTCAGTGTGCTCGTTATGAATCATGCGCTTTCACTTCACGCACAAGCAGATCCGTTTTCTCTGCAGAAAAACGCTCATTCTTACTACTTAGCAAATGCACCATTATAATAGCAATCCACCAAGCTGCAAGTGCACCAGGCTTTTAAAGGCAATCAAAGATGACACTCTGGTTTATTGCATGTTACACCCAAAATGCACCCATGATTAATTAAGAGACTAAGTACAACACTAAATGCACCTGCGCCATGCAATTCAGGCTGTGCGCTTAGAACATTAAAATAGGGCCGTAAGTCTCTTAAACATTTTCAAGTCATTATCACTACTGATGTAATACCACCTCCGACCACAATGTGGGTTGCAATGGCAGAGTGGTGTTGTCGGTATTTCTGCTCGTTGACTCCATGGGCAGAAGAAGAAGCAAATCAACGTTATCAGCATTATTTATGAGGTATTTTTGTATATTTCTCGCGAAGGACAAACCCACGTACATACATACAGAAATTCCTTGCTTTATATAGAGAGATAAAGACTTGTATTAAAATCAGCTGTTCTACAAACATTTTTAGTGTTTTAAAGTGCATATTTTTCCAGCTGCCCACTCTTAAGTGACCAACACTGGAAATAAGTGGCTCTAGCTGACAACATACTGTAAGACGACGAAAAATCCCTGTTTAGAAGCTAAACCTGTGCATTTTTGCAGATCGTGGTTCGCTGGACACTTCAAATGGAGCGCTGACGATCACAGGACTGACTCCAGACGACAGCGGCAACTACACAGTAGAGATCAACAACAAAGTCACCAGCAAGACTGAACTCCTGGTTATCTGTAAGTGGAGGAATTGTGTATGAAGTTTGTCTTAGTTTATCAAAACGGCCCTAAATTCAAAGGAAATGTCTTTTTGTTTTGTTTTCTATCAGCTCCTGTCTCTACACCCACCCTCTCCGAATGGTGTTCGATGACTTACTGTGTCCTCACCTGTAATGGCGACACCGCAGGCGCTGAACCAGTCACCTACTGGTGGACGTCAGGTGACATGAAGTGGTCTTCAACCAAGGAGCACAAAATAACAATGGTATACACAGGATAATGATGTTTGTGTGTCTCATCAGTAACAGATAAATCATGTTGAAAGAATAAACCAGAATCTAGTCTTTAAATTGATTCACATATTCAGGCATCAGTTGGTGACCAGCTGAGGCAGAATCCAGGCTGTGCAGTTTAGGATATTCAGACAGTTTAGAATATTTCTGAAATTAGCTTTAACTATATCTGGTATATTAAATATGTTTTGCATTGTCCCTGGCAAATAAACAATATATAACTAAATAAACTGAACAGCAACATGAACAAACCTGCAGAAAATAAAGATGTCAGATCATGGAAAGGGCCAGACTTGTCTCTGTAAAGTCATAAAAAGTGACAACAAGAGCTGCATTTGGATACAAGGTTGGACATTTTTATTTTTATCCAATTAACAGGCAACTGTTGAGATAATCTAATATTTTATATGAATGTCGTAGTTTCACAAAACATTCAAAGATATTTCGTTACAAGTTTAAACCTTCAGCATTCAGACATTTTTAAAACTCTGAATATCTCCACATGTGTCATGGCAATAGTAATAAAGCATCACATTAATTAACTTATAAATTAACTTATTAATCCCTATATTTATTGTACAGTTAGATATTACTATTTCGGTGACACTTTTGGTCCTCTATACACCAGATGTGGCAATTACAGTGTTTTTGTCTCTCTTTTGTTTCCCATACAGTCTTGCATGTGATAAACATGTGATATTAGAAAACTTGACAGGTTTCTCTGTTAATTACTTTATATCTATTTGTGATACAGAGAAAAAAATCAAAAAGATGTTAGAGATTGCCCAAATAATGTTTTAGTATTCTACCAAATCATACTAGTATACTATAATTTATACTGGATAAATCAGTGTTGCTGATGTGCTAAATAGCGGATTACAGCATATATAGTGAAAAACTGATGACTAAATGATTAAGTGGCCACATCATTGTGTTGTCTCTGATGTTATTGTTGGTAATCTGGACATACTGTAAAAAGACAAAGTGAGCTCCTCAAAAGATTTGTATGTTTGGATTATGAGATTTCAGCTAATATTGTTTTTCTTCCATTTTCTAGCTGGAAAAGGAGCTGTGGTTCAGCTGGTTCAGCTGTGCGTTTGAAAACCCAGTCAGCAACATCATCAACAGTGAAGAAGTCTTCAACCCCTTCATAAGTGAGTTATCACACCAACAAATATCTGCTGTAACACATTAAATATATTAATGCATCTTACTGTTTTTACTAAACATGACAATGTACTCAATGCCCTCATAGGAGTTACAAAACATATTCTAACAGCATTAAATGACTAAATGACGAGCTTTGAGCTCATTATTTTTCTGTATTGGGTCACCTCAGAGTGCATTATCAAAGATGGGATCAGCTAACGACATTAGAATATAATACAGTGTCCTTGTAAACCATTTGTTGTTTTAATTATTTATTCTTTCATTTTTTTTGTAGGGAATCAGCTCATCGCCATAGCAATATTATTTCTGGCTGTGTGCATCATCATCATCACTTTCAGTCACAAAGGCATCATCAATTTCAGTGTGAAATGGATAAAACGTAAGAAGTCACAAAACATTGTATTTATTTGATACACTAAATATACTGTATTTTAGTGGTTTGATATAAATCAAATCTTTGACTTGAATTTACATTCTTTATATTTCTTTAGGTGTGGTATATTAATATTTCTGTAAATTTGACTGATAATGTTAATCTAGTTGTGCATCATACATATTCAAGTTCTTTCAAGAGTGTGATTCTACCAACAATATTAGTCCTGATGATGTATTTTCATGCTAAGAGACAGGAAGTTTCTATCCTCATTCAAACATCCACAACTACAACCAACACCAAGAGATTCTCTCCAGATGTTTCATCAATCTGCATAAAAGGATGTTTCAGGGTCGACTTGTTGTCTTAGTGATAAAAGCTCATAACAAATAACTGCAACATCACTACTATTATGCACTATTAATGCATCTTACTGTTTTTACTAAACATGACAATGTACTCGATGTCCTCATAGGAGTTACAAAACATGATCTAACAGCATTAAATGACTAAATGACGAGCTTTGAGTTTATTATTTTTCTGTATTGGGTCACCTCAGAGTGCATTATCAAAGATGTGATCAGCTAACAACATTAGAATACAATACAGTGTCCTTGTAAACCATTTGTTGTTTTAATTATTTATTCTTTCATTTTTTTCGTAGAGAATCTGACATGGATGTACATCCTGATAGCAGTATTATTATTTATTCCGACTGTGTGCATCATCATCATCTTCTTTTTAAATTATAAAGACAAAGAAGGTAAGAAGTCACAAAATATTGTATTTATTTTGATGCATTAAATAAACTGTATTTTGGTGGTTTGATATAAATCAAATCTTTGACTTGAATTTACATTCTTTATATTTCTTTAGGTGTGGTATATTAATATTTATGTAAATTTGACTGATAATGTTAATCTAGTTGTGCATCATACATATTCAAGTTCTTTCAAGAGTGTGATTCTACCAACAATATTAGTCCTGATGATGTATTTTCATGCTAAGAGACAGGAAGTTTCTATCCTCATGCAAACATCCACAACCACAACCAATACCAAGAGATTCTCTCCAGATGTTTGATGAATCTG
Source organism: Thunnus thynnus (assembly GCF_963924715.1). Classification (NCBI taxonomy): domain Eukaryota; kingdom Metazoa; phylum Chordata; class Actinopteri; order Scombriformes; family Scombridae; genus Thunnus; species Thunnus thynnus. The sequence continues at coordinate 15,178,954 of NC_089540.1, forward strand.
CATAAAAGGATGTTTCAGGGTCGACTTGTTGTCTTAGTGGTTAAAGCTCATAACAAATAACTGCAACATCACTACTATTATGCACTATTAATGCATCTCACTGTTTTTACTAAACATGACAATGTACTCGATGTCCTCATAGGAGTTACAAAACATGATCTAACAGCATTAAATGACTAAATGACGAGCTTTGAGTTTATTATTTTTCTGTATTGGGTCACCTCAGAGTGCATTATCAAAGATGGGATCAGCTAACGACATTAGAATACAATACAGTGTCCTTGTAAACCATTTGTTGTTTTAATTATTTATTCTTTAATTTTTTGTAGTGGATCTGACATGGATGTACATCCTGATAGCAGTATTATTATTTATTCCAACTGTGTGCATCATCATCACCATCTATTTTAAATACAAACGCAGAAAAGGTAAGAAGTCACAAATATTGTATTTATTGTGATGCATTAAATATACTGTATTTTGGTCTGATATAAATCAAATCTTTGACTTGAATTTACATTCTTTATATTTCTTTAGGTGTGGTATATTAATATTTATGTAATTTAGACTGATAATGTTAATCTAGTTGTGCATCATACATATTCAAGTTCTTTCAAGAGTGTGATTCTACCAACAATATTAGTCCTGATGATGTATTTTCATGCTAAGAGACAGGAAGTTTCTATCCTCATGCAAACATCCACAACCACAACCAACACCAAGAGATTCTCTCCAGATGTTTGATGAATCTGCATAAAAGGATGTTTCAGGGTCGACTTGTTGTCTTAGTGGTTAAAGCTCATAACAAATAACTGCAACATCACTACTATTATGCACTATTAATGCATCTTACTGTTTTTACTAAACATGACAATGTACTAAATGTCCTCATAGGAGTTACAAAACATGTTCTAACAGCATTAAATGACTAAATGACGAGCTTTGAGTTTATTATTTTTCTGTATTGGGTCACCTCAGAGTGCATTATCAAAGATGGGATCAGCTAACGACATTAGAATACAATACAGTGTCCTTGTAAACCATTTGTTGTTTTAATTATTTATTCTTTCATTTTTTGTAGAGGATCTGACAATGATGATGAACTTCATATCAATATGTATGCTGGTTGGGTGCATCATCCTCATCTGTATCATATTAAAAGGCAGAAAAGGTATAGTCACAAAACATTGTATTTATTTTGATGCACTAAATATACTGTATTTTGGTCTGATATAAATCAAATCTTTGACTTGAATTTACATTCTTTATATTTCTTTAGGTGTGGTATATTAATATTTCTGTAAATGTGACTGATAATGTTAATCTAGTTGTGCATCATACATATTTAAGTTCTTTCAAGAGTGTGATTCTACCAACAATATTAGTCCTGATGATGTATTTTCATGCTAAGAGACAGGAAGTTTCTATCCTCATGCAAACATCCACAACCACAACCAACACCAAGAGATTCTCTCCAGATGTTTGATGAATCTGCATAAAAGGATGTTTCAGGGTCGACTTGTTGTCTTAGTGGTTAAAGCTCATAACAAATAACTGCAACATCACTACTATTATGCACTATTAATGCATCTTACTGTTTTTTACTAAATATGACAATGTACTCGTGTCCTCATAGGAGTTACAAAACATGTTCTAACAGCATTAAATGACTAAATGAAGAGCTTTGAGTTTATTATTTTTCTGTATTGGGTCACCTCAGAGTGCATTATCAAAGATGGGATCAACTAACGACATTAGAATACAATACAGTGTCTTTGTAAACCATTTGTTGTTTTAATTATTTATTCTTTCATTTTTTTTGTAGAGGACCTGACATGGATGTTCAACTTCATACCACTATGTATGCTGGTTGGGTTCACCATCATCATCATCTATTTAATCATCTTTTTCAGACGCAAAAGGAGAGAACGTAAGAAGTCACAAAATATATTTATTTTGATGCACTAAATATTCTGTATTTTGGTGGTTTGATATAAATCAAATCTGTCTCAGGATGTTTCAGGGTCGACTTGTTGCCTTAGTGGTTAAAGCTCATAACAAATAACTGCAACATCACTACCTTTCATGTCTCCATCTGCACTACTGAAGGCAAAAATGTTAATTAAGTGAGCTTACTTTGACTGTAAAATCACTTAGTGTCTCAAAACGCTTTACAAACAAAAAAAGCATTTCATGGCTTTTTTTTTTTACAGAAAGCTGTAAATAAGGAACAAAAATCTGAAACAAGGTAGCAATTACACAATTAAATTGTTGTAAAATAATAGTTTTCAGTCTGAATTTAATGGGTTAAGACGCTGACCATGAACCGCAGTATATCTCAGATCAGACACTTTTCATGTCTTCATATATTTAATGGAAATATGCCAACGATTAGTTTACTTTTTAGTGTAAAATCATAAAAAAAGAAAGAAGACAATTACAGAAAGAGAAAATAATAACAACATAAATTATATTAAACATACATGATACTATTCAGTTATAGGAGTGGCAAAAATTGGATTTAAGAGGTGATTGATTGATGTTCTCCATCTCTCTCTCCCCCCGTCCCTCATTTTCTGTCATCTCTTCACTGATACTAATCAATAATCAATAAAAGCATAGAATGTTCAAAAAATTAATACTTACATAAAATCTGAATGGTGTAATCTTTGGAATAATGAGATAACCTGCATCCTGTGATGTGAGTGTTCGTGGGGGAATGTGAGGTCTGAGAAGTTTTGACAGGTCAGGAGGTAATAGGTAGCAGTTTGTAGTTTGACTTGAATGAAACCGTAAACCAGTGAATCAGAAGAATTGTAGCAGCTGCATTTTGGACTTGTTGGATCTTTTTAATAATACAGAATACAAGACCTGAATGACCATGAATGAAAATTTCTGTGTTAGAAATGGGTGAACTTGGACGATGTGTCAGAGGTGGAAGAAAACTACTTTAGTGATGTTGCTGATGTGTCCCTCAAATCTAAGATAAATGAAATGATAGGACTTCTTTATCTCTTCTGCTTAGTGGCAACATCAGAAGACAACTTCCTAATCAGAGCTGAAAATGTAAAGTAGAGGTTCATTGATAAACACACTGAAAGGCACCAGAGACAGTCTGCCTTTCTGTATCTGTATGTCTGAAGTCTTTGAAGCCATAAAAAAGCCTTGAAGGTTCGATATTTAAAAGGTCAAGACCAGGCGAGTCTTCAGCTGTACTGCAGAGACTGTGTGTTGTCACTAAACTAAAACGTATGACTCATTACATTTTCTTTGGCTGATTCTTCCTCACCTCTGACAACATTGTCAGAGTATTAGGAAAACCCATCTCTCATGACTCTACACATATTGTCCACTCTGTTGATACTATTAATATTGTTATATTTGTTAATGAGAAGCTGTGTTTGTAAAGGCCACCTTCAACATCTGTAATTAATTCAGGTATTTAATCTCTACAACTTTCTCAACTAAACAAAACCACCAGATAAAAGAGCAGTTATGAATGTTACAAATGTATTATTAATACCCATGTTGCACAAGTTTGACATTCACAAAAGAAAATATAACTTATAAAACCTAATTATGAAACAAAACATGATTAATGAAGAATTCCAGTGAGTTAACACACATTTATTCATCTTCAATACAGGAGCTGCTGAAAGGAAATTGCAAGGTAAGATAGAACATTTTCACATTGTTCACGTATTTGTCTTTATTTACTCATTTTAGAGTATTTAACATGACAATATTTTAAATAATGTTCTGTTTTCATGCATCCAGCACTTAAAAGTAATTAATATCTAAACTTTTACAAGCAAAAACCAGTGTTTCAAATGCATTCAATGTACTTTTTAAAATAAATTGCTGAATTTGTTCATTTGTAGCATTAAAGATTATTTTTGCTGGTCATTAGTTTAATCAGTTATAACAGTTAAATAACTGTTTACATAACAGGTTAATTGTAGAGATTTGGAGATGTAGCAAATACACTCGATGAAGATGAATCTTCGGTTTACCTGGTTTAACTGTATTTTGGTAATGTCTGTCTGGTTTTATGATTATCTATTTTCTCCACAATTTTAACCAACAGTGTTTCACATAGGTGTGTCCACATGCAGTTTCACTATATGTGATTGTAACTAGAACTTACACTGTGTGACAGATTATTATTTTCTATTTATAAAGCAGAGCAGGGGAATGACAGACATATTTTTTGCACATACATAGCAGTTCCACAGTCAAATTATAAGTCAGTAACAATATAACAAGATAGATCGTGTAACTAATAATACCAATAAATAAATAAAATTTTACAAAAATATACATTTTTTTCCAGAAGAGAAGTCGTTTTTGTGCTTTTTGAAAAATTGATGCAAAATGAGTGATTAACATGAAGACACATGACACAGGACAAGACAAGAGGGACAAACAACAAAACAACAACAAAAAACTGGATTAAAACTCTTAGATTTTCTTATTGTAATACACACACATATGTGTGTTTTTTGTGCTTTTTCAATTTCGTAGATCACTAAGGGATGTATAAAAGTTTTCCACATCAATTGAAAAAAAATCTCAAATTGGACACATTGTTAGTTGTTGTTGATTTAGTAATGTGATGTTTTCCTAACAGACAAATGAAGTTTTACAGTCATCAATCATACTGCTGTTAGTTTTAACAGATAAAATTAAAACATGTATTCTGACAAATAGATTTATTTGCAACTAAATACTGACAAAGACATATCTGACCAACATTTGTTTGAAGAGCAGCAGTTAAAAAACTTCTAATATGGATTCACTGTGTGATAGATGCATCATGGTTGTAACAATTCTTTATTTATTTCACAGAGGCGACAGAAATGCTTCCACCTGTCCAGCAACCATCCCCCCAGGACCCGACATCTGTTGTGGTCCAAGATACCAGCAATGGAAGTGGTGAGTAAAATATTATCATACCAAATATAAATGATAGCCAAAACCCTGAGAGTAAGAACAACTGATTTTTTTTCAAGAGAAAGGTATTGATTTCCATATTGAGGGTTATGAGTTAGCTTCATTATATCAATAGAACCAACAAGAGGGGACGGGGTGCAGCTCTGTATGTGAACAGTGACCTGAAAGTTCAAGAAAATGTATAAAAGAATAATTAGACAATATGAAGTTGTCAGGTTATGGGTTTCCTTAATTCATGGTGAATTATTGTGTTTGGCTTTTGATTCTTTTTTTCTCATGTTACTGTTAAGTATTGGTTGTTAAGTAACTGTAATTGACAGACCATCTACTTCTGTTGTTTATTTATATTTTGAGTAAGGGGCAGGAAAAAATATTTTCCTCTCCGTGCTCCTTAGTGTCTGTGTCCCTTCTGGCCAAAGCTGTGTTCAACTTGTTTGGATAAACAAATATACAATACAATGTGTGCCCTCTCACGAAAATCAAATGCCCGTCCTATTGATTTGCTCTAGTGCTGCATCTGAACATATATATAACAAATATAGAGTTTTATGCAGGGATCTCCCCACAGCTGCGTCTCCCCATTGAGAGTTGCTGTGTGCATTTACGCACGAGGCACAGCAGCATAATTTCATTGATTATTTAAATTACTGACACGCTGACAGGATCGGTCAGGATCTAATGTTAGTTCTGTGTTCTTCTACACATCCAAAAGGTGAGCTGTTACACACACAGTCCAGGTTAATAGAGTGAAAGTGTTCCTGAGCTCATTATGTTTAGCAGCGCAGTAAAACTAAAAACTGTAGTTATCAACTTGACAGGAAAGAAGAAATTATTCAGCAACTTTTAGCTTCTGAAATATTTTTCTAGACAGACAAGTGAAAAACAAGTTAGTTTCTGGTTTTGGTTTAATTTCTATTCCAATTTTTGATTTGATGAGGAAAACAGGAAAAAATGGGAGGTGGATTACGTTTTTTTAATTCACATGAAAAATGGAAAAACAAAGTAATGCATTTATCCTGTTATCAAACGAGTTGAACTCAGCTTTGGACCAGGAGGCAGCAATGCATGTCCCCTTAGCGTTTACACTGCTAAACTGCCCAGGCCATGGATGTATAAAGAGAACTGGATACAGCGTCGGAGGCATTCAGCCCATTCATTCCTATGAAAGTTGCTCAGTGGCGCATGAAGCCAAAAAAAATCGAAATATGAAAGTACCTGGATCTTCCGCATTGTGCGGCCCATAGAGCATGCGCACTAGTGACTTTCGCCGGCCAAGCCGGCCACTTCCGGTTTAGCCCTCCGGCTGACTTGAATGGGGATAAAACAATTCAATCATGCGGCTCTTCTAGGCTTTTGAAATGTGATCAGACTGAACGGATTTAATTCTGATAGTGAGACAAGTCATTTCGCGGGGGTTGTGACGATCAGAAAAAATGTATTCGCTGATTTACCGACGTCTCTTTCACAATGTAAGTCTGTGGGAAAAAGTCTTTTTGTGCCAGTGTGCATCACGTGACGTTGTAATTACACGGTTTGGCCGCTTTGTCAAATTGGCTTCAAAGCCCTGCGCTCTTCCTGTATCCAGTTCTCTTTATACATCCATGGCCCAGACCCTCTAAATGTAGTCTGAGTGATCGGACCTCAATGCATCCTGGGTGCGTTCACACCTGTACTTAGGGCTGTCCACTTGTGATCGGATCATCTGAGACACATGTGAACTCCAGGTGTAAACAGGGCCTTAGTGTCTCAATACATTTTACAAACAAAAAAAAGTACATGTTCGACAAAACAAAAACTAACATATTTTTATGGCTTTTGTAGCCTACAGAAAACTGTAAATAAGGAACAAAAATCCAGGATTAATCCACTATTTCCTGCGGCGGGAGGAACAGACTAACAAGTTACCTGTGAAAACACCCCCGTTGTTTTCACAACTTTGAACTCGCCCAACATAATGGAGACTGCTGGGTCTAACTGCACTCAACGTTTACCGAACGTTTACTGAATCAGTGTTTCTCCTATAATTATGAAAACGAGAACCCCCGCCAGGCCAAAAAAAAAATTTTTAATGTCAAAAATAACGCCAAATATCCATTAATTTGTTTGGGAGTCTCTGTGCAGCACTTTTCTGAAACGTGAGTCAACCTCTGCGTCGTTACCTGGGAAACTGTTGGTAGTGTAACTCCATTTAGGAATAGGATAGACAGGCGTCGTATATTTGCTCAGCGAGTGGGAAAGAGCGAGAGGCAGGAAAGTGACGGTGGATGCAAGTGGAGCAGAGGAAAATGTTAGCAGTAAAACTTTTAGATTTTCTTATTGTAATATGTACCAATGTGTGTGTGTTTTTTTTGTGTTTTTTCTATTTTGGAGATCACCAAGGGATGCATAAAAGTTTTTCACATCAACTGAAAAAAGTGGACACATTGTTAGTTATTCTTGATTTAGTAATGTGATGTTTTCCTAACAGACAAATGAAGTTATAAAACCTCCTAGACTGTAAAACAAATACATTTTCCTGAACTATTTTAATAATTTATGAACAGTTATGAACGAGAGTTTGTGTGACTGTGTGACAGGTGTATTGTAGTCATGACAATTCTTTTATCATTTGACAGAGAGGTGAACAACAAGTCCAGAAAACCAGGACAGAAGTTCAGGGTTTCATCACTGAATGTAACTGCTTTGGGCTGATCCTTCCCAACAGATGTGATTACAAGCACTTTTAAATGCTGACAGCTGTGAGCAGGACTGTGTGAAATACCTGCAGCCAGGTGGAGGTTTGTGGTTGTGCATCTATAAATCAATTCATTAAGTTGGCAATGGTTATATATCAATATAATATCAGTACCAACTGAGCATTTGGTGGCACAATATTAAGACTCAGGCCTTGTCACTGTAAAGATGTCAGTTTTTTTTGTAGAGAAATACACTCGAAAATACAGAACAATTTTATTCCTATGATGTAAAATGTCAGGTTTTTAGATGTAACATGCTGCTGCTGCTGACGATGATGATGATGATGATAATGATGTTGATGATGATGTCAGCACTTGTGTTTTGTTTCTCCTTATAAAGTGTCTGTCTTTGCTTTCTATGGGCCTTACTATTCTTTATCTGCCCACCAGAGGTCCCCACACAGCCACACACTTTGTGGATCTTGTATTGTTTCTATGAACTTTTCTATGAAAAGATCTGAATACTTCTTCCACCACTGGGAGAGGCTGAGAAGGTAAAAGGCCAGTCACTGGTCTGTAGTGGGAGGAGGAGAGGGAGATTAGGTGGCAGCTCGATGTGAGGCTGCACATTTTCTTTGTGTTTTCTTTTGCTTCAACTCAAGTTATTTTTGTAGAATTTCCTGGGGTTCATTTTTGACTTCATTCATTAATAGTTTTGTCCATAAACACAGTGGTTTGAGATGAGCTGTTGCTCAAATAGCCTAAAGTCTGATCTTACAATATGACAAAAGTGACACCACACCTACAGTATAGATGTTCCACAGTTCTTTGTCACAGCGTCACTCAATACACTGTCACATAACAGCACGGCTGTGTTTCAGAGCCTTTTTCTCACTTAAAGGTCATCGTCTGCAGCTGTTGTATCTGTTCGTACTGTTAAAACACCTTCTATACATACTGTGTATTAGCTGGTTAGAACAGTGGATCTGTTCAGGTTCAGCCAATAATAACTCTGTGAACAGTCAAAATAAGATGTGAGTGACAAAGTAGTGCACTATATTGACTCCTGAATCATTTCTCACTATTGTAAAGTCTTAATTGGAATTACTTGTATATTTGTATAGTATATAATTACTTGTATAATTCACGTGAATTATTTTAGGTTTAATGTTTTTCATTGCTTGATCATAGTTTGAGCTTCATGGATACAAAGATTGTATAATGAGGGTAATTGGTTTTCATCCAAGTTATTTATGTCTCCAAGTGGTTTATTTGTGGGAAAATTTGATCTTTTCTTTTTTAAGTTATGAAAAATGTGTTAACCTCTTTTTCTAATTTTTTCCCATTTTTTATAAATTCAACGTTCAGTTCAGTAGAGGCAAGACAACAGTTGCTATGACTAAATGAAAATATATGTATAGATAATAAACCTGTATGCTGGCCTCTATTTTTATTTAATCACTTTTATATATATCACTGAATGATTTATTGGATGTTTAAAAAAATGGGGCTATATGTACAAGCCATTGCTATATGCAGCTATTATCCACAATCTCTTCAAAAACTCTCAGGATAATTTAGGTCTTTGTTGTTTGTTTGTTTTTGTAAAATAAAATAAAATTTTAAAAAGTCTGTTCTCAGTGTTTGTGCACTGGAGTCTTCAAGTTTCTACATCACGCTTGTTCAGAGAAACTTTCCTCCTTCAGCAGATGAATGTGAAAACAAACTCTGTACAGAGAAGAAAGCAACATCCAACTGAAGGAACAAGAAGAAAAACTTTTTTTGAGTGGAGGAAGACTTTTTAACAAATTAGTCAAAGTGCTTCAGAAATTTATTTTTATTCAGAGCACATTTTCTTTTACAGTAAATACAAACATAAAAAGGCATCTAAGCAGCTTCAGATGTTGGATCTCAACTTGGTGTGATGATGAAATGTAATTTGGTCAGATACAAGTGACAGTAAGTAGCCTAGCGCTAAAAGTTAAATAAATCTAAGGTTTTTAAAATTTCATGACATATTCTGTGATCTTGTTTAACCCATCATGAAAAGTTAGTAAAATGTAGGATGTGATATGAATATGAATATGTGCTTGATCAAGATGATAGCCTACTTGAAAGAGTAGTAACATGGAAACTAAACATCAGTGACATCACTCCTCTAATGTGAATATGACGACATGCATGGATGTTCAAAGAGATTACTAGCAACTTCAAAATTTACAACATCTTCATTCAAATGCTGCAGACAGTGGATGTTATATACAGGAAAGGTCTCCACGTAGAATTGCACAGCATTGTCGACAAAGGGTTTCAGCAAATCCCTGGCATAGTTGAGGTATGCTTCTCTCTGATCTGGATCTGACTGTAATAATATTGACATACCAACTGTCAGACACATGTAATTGGTCAAGTTGGCCTTCAGGGAGTCTCAAAGGATAACTGGGCCTGTGAACAGAAGGAATTGATGAAATCCTGTAGCACTTGTTTCAGAAACTCTACCAGTTATATTTATTTTGTTTTTTAATTTTTAGTCCCAGTAGCACTCCACTAAGAACAGATCACTGCTTTTGTTGACATGTTTATCATCTAATTTAGAAATGTTCTACTGTGTGGGGATTATTGTAGGATTCCAGCACGCAGTGGAGGCAAATATATCAAAAATGAAACGTAGCGCACACATATTACACTTCATTTGAATTGTTCTCTCCATGCATACACGGTGGGAGGGACTAAGACGCGAGGAAAAGACGCAAATGAGGGAAATGTCGATGGAATTTCAGAAATTCGGGATGTACCAAGGGCAACTTCCTGCGGGAGAGAGGACTGATGGAAAAAGTTAAATAGTCGGGACCTTGGAGGAGCTGACCGACTCCAGAGGATGACCGTAATGCAACTACATGGATGCCAACTACCGTTAAACGTCGAAGAAGAAGAAGAAGACGAAGAAGACGACTTCCTGTTTTCTCAACAAGTTCCGTTGTTGAATGGATAAACCCAAGTCAACAAAAAACTAACTCATGGTAAGGTCTCCAATACGTTAACGTTAGTTCACTCTTGCCGTTAACGTTACCCTTTTTAAAGTCCGTGTTTATTTTATTAGCAACTAGCCTGCATGTTTAACTTTATTTTAGTAATCTGTACCAGACTACATAACCTTACAGAACATATCAATTGTAACTTTATGACACTGAGAAGAGGATAGTTACATGAATTTCCGCTTTTCAGGCTGCCTTCATAGATGTGAACACTGCCTCATAAGCAACTTTGTATAGCATTTTGCAAGAGTAGTTTGTATTAAACACATCTTGTAAACCCAGAGATTCACATGGTTCACTGACATCTCCAAGAATCTACTGTGAACTACCTTCAAACACAGGATGACCAACTCATGGACAGCCAGATATTTAATTAAACACATGGAGTGTGTTAGCCTTATTCCTTCTGTCATATAGCTAGACTGTCTGCATCTTCTTTTTTAAATTGTCATAATTAATATATCTGCACGGTCAAACAAGGGGGACACACAGGCAAAAGTGACTTTGTATATTTGTAGTGTGTTCTAAGTTGTACTCAAAGGAAAGAAGGACTACACTCATAACTCCTATGCAGTCTTTTTATTTTAAGATCAGCATTTCAACACATCGTACTTTGTTCAGGAGGTTTGAGCTGAGAAAATAAATAAACTGAGACCAACAAATGTCTGTTTAAATGGAATGTGTTTGTTTTTAGCAGGAACATTGAAAATATCATTGATGGTATTACAGTTCATGCAAAAGATCTCAACTAATGAGAGAACATGAACGTCAGCCAGTAGAGTTCACTGTTAATCCAACATTCAGACCAACTCTACAACATGAATATAAAACATTAATGACAGAGTTTTAAAGTGAAATTGTGGTCAACAGGGCTGATGTCAGATAAGCTATGATCATTTTAACAGGATGGAAATATATTTGGCTGCTCACTCTGAAGACACCTCAAAACCTCTTCTTGAGATAGCAGCTATGTTTGATGATGCAAATAATGAAACACAGTGTTTAATATCTTATTGTTATGTGTTACCAAATCAGGTTTAGTGATCTTTCTAAGAGTAAGAGACATTATTTATGCCAGCCTGTTGACCAAAATACTTGATATCCGACAGTCAGTTGCTGTGACCTTGTTGGTTTTTCTGTCTTGTGGGACACTGCAGAGTTCAGAGTTGTGATTGGACACACAACCGTTGTTGTGGTGGAAAACAGAAGAAGTCACTTTCAATCTCATACACTGCAGTGTTTAGCAGAGCCCCGTCCACACAAGTTTAGTTCACCTCTGGGTCACAATATTCTGGTGATTATTTCAACTATTGTAGGAACTTAATTCTTTGTGGTTCAGAATTCACAGCCAAGTTTATTTATCAACATTATTTATAGATTTTATTCTATATTTTATTTGGAGTATTTATGTGTTTGTATGGTTTTTTTTTTATGTCAACAAACAAAATTGTTTGCCCCTAGTGGGATTAATAAAGTTGATTGATTGATTGATTGATTTAATGTTACTTCACAGTCTCCTCAGTGGTTCATGTATTGGACTCAGTGTGAGTAGTGACAGCACAATGAACACCAGAAACGGTTGAGCCAGTCTATGGGTTGATCATAAAAACGAAATCATTTGAAAAAATAAGTATCAATATAGCAGAAATAATGAGGTTAAACTATGAGTTGTGTTAGTCGAACTGCTAAAAATATATTTATATATAAATGTTGATATTTATGAACATCATGTAGTTTTAATACGTTTTATAATGTTAATAATTGAATAACTTTTGCACATCATGGGATCATTCAAGTTTCAAACACGTGCATTTACTATAACATGAAAACATTACTGAATCTCACATTAGCCTGTGCAGTTTGGTATGTTATTGATATGGGCTGAACACACCTCCACAATGATTATAATTAATAACTGTCTGTTTTTACACCACATTAGGGGCCCACTAATGCGCTATCATTCACATTTATTACTTTATGATATTTCTGATGAGTCAACAGCACTAGGGGTCCATTACAAACCCTTTACTGGAATCTTCATGAGTGTAAACTATAGGATGTTAATTAATTAAGCATATTTTATTGAAGTTTGGCATTCATCTTTTCTTTTACTGCGTCAACACTGGCTGAGTGGCCGAGATAAACGTTATCATGTTTTGGTCGTGGTGTCCTCTGTGACCCTACGAGCCCACAAACTCCCACAAACTTTCCTCAAGATCATGCTGCGGCTGCAGCTGGATATACTCTCAGCGGAAAGCTTTCCTACTTTCTAAATACATTTTTAATCTCTATATACTTTAAATATTTTAAAATATCAACAGAATCACCGTCAATTTACGTGTCTTACTTCTACTTGAGCCTAACTGATAAACTGGAAAATGTTCTCAGTTAGGTTTCACTTTCTGTTCTGGATCTTAGTGACAGCCAACGGTAAGTTTTGGATAATTAAACTATTATTATTGTTATAACATGTTGAGAAAGTTATAATATCATGGTATATTTCTGTGCATGTGTTATATTTTTCGGCTTCAATTTAAATTTTGTGACCACACCCTCACCACCAGGTTACACAGATAAGTGATTCTCAAAGTGTGGTCCGGGGATCCCCAACGGTCCTTGAGGAGGTTTCAGGGGGTTCACAGCAAAAAGTGCAATCATTTATTTTCACTATAAATACATCCATTAGGTGACAGTGACAGCATGTATGACTATTTTGGTAATGGGTTTCATACACTTTCTGTAATAAAAAATCTAAAAGCAAAAATCTTATCAAATGAGAGTTTGTGGTCTAATTTGTGTCAGTTTAGGGCTCCCTGATGTAAGAAAGTTTAAGAAACACTGACAGTCTAATTTCTGTTTACCAACACATGCCCACATCTACATTAACTGATAATAAATGTATATTTGTTGTTAAATTTGGTTTTTAACAGTTTTATAAGTCTTTTTAATTTATACATATACAAACTAAGGAGTAGTGAAGTGATGAGGGGTCAAAAGGCATTTGTAAAGAGATTTAAAAGAGATATTTGTCCCCTAAAATTGGAAGTGGACTAGAATCAGTGATAAAAAAAAAAAAAAGATCTGAGGCGCTTGGGTAACACTGTAAGTCACCCTATTTAGCATTAATAAGATGTATATAAACATTTAATAAATGTTTATAACACACTATAATGTAGTTGTAAGTATATGTTAAAAGAATGGATTCACATTTCAAGTCTATCTTAAAACAACAGTCAGGAGCCCAAATGAACATGTAAACATGTTTTTCTTGCTGTAATCATTCCTCCTAACTTCCTATGACTAACTCAGACTGCTGAAGCCTCATATAAGCTTCACATCAACTTTTAAATGACTGTGTGGACACACTGTGGATTTTGGCCTCCATCACTTAAAATGAAAGCACATTTAAAGATCTTTTAATATCCAGTATGAACAGGAGGAATGATTACAGCGAGGAAAACCTCTTTCACTGTTCATATGGACACCTGACTGTTGTTTTAACACAGAGTTGAAAAACTGTTAACCTATCCTTTAAGTGTTTATTAATGTACAATATTTGTCAGCAATCATAATTTCTCCTATGAAGACATATTTTATATTATTATAACTGTTTTATTAAATTGTCTTTATCTGATTACATTATGGATCCCACATGAGGAGTTACAATCATTAACAAACACTTATATTTGCTAAAAATGACATCATAGTGTGTTAAATGTTAAATACTGCTGTAAATGCTAAACAGGAGGCTTTAAGTAAAGTTTTACTGCTTGTTATTTTGAGTATTTCTATTTTATGTTACTTTATGCTCCACTACATTTTAGAGGAAAATATTGTACTTTGTACTTTACTTTTTACTTAGTTTTTACTAAAACTGGAGCAGGACACATTTGATTAAAGAAAAAATACATTTCAGTAATTAAACAGAGAAATTTTCACTCGCTTGTATTTATTTGATTTTATTTTGCAGGAGAACCACTCTACGGGAGAATAGGTGACGAAGCTGTTCTCACACCAGCCTCTGTAGTGAATCCCATCACCAGTATAGAGTGGAAACATGGACCTGATCTTGCCATGGAGTGGTATGGAGGCGAGACTACCGCCTACCGACACTTCAAAGGTACCACTTTAATCTAAATCAAACTGTTGGGTAGCGAGAGATCAAGTTTAAAGATTTTGACAAATTTAGGTTAGGATTTTGGTTTAAATTAGGGGTCTTTAATATTTTCTGTTGTAAATTAATTATATTTCAAGGAATTCGTATATAGTATTTAAAAGGTTTATCCCAGGTCCGGGTATCATCGGATAATTCGTAATTCATTTGTAATTCAAAAATCAAAAAACGGTAAATCTGTTATTTGTTTCAAAACAAAATCAAAAAACCGTTTTTGGTGGTGAATACGCCAGCAACGGTCGCTGAGGATCATGGGTAGGCTAATGTAGTCGCTTCCGCTATCATACAAAACTGACAAAAATACTTGATTTCTAAACCAAAATCGTACGGTCTTTTGAATGTGGTTTTCTGGATTTTCGTTGGGAAACAAAAAAGGAATAGATCACGTGATTTCGTTTTTCCTTTTTGGTTTAAAATGAAAAAAGGAAAAACCCCTGTGACTTCTGTTTTTGGTTTCAAACGCAAAAACAAATTAGCTTGATGTCCGCAGACCTGCCTGATATTCAATCCAAAAAGGAATAACGATAAAACGAATCGGCAAAAACCAAAAACGGGCCGGGTTAGACTGGTTTTTCGTTATTTGATTCTGACACCAAAAACATTTTTTTGTTTTTTGTTTTGAAACAAATAACAGATTTACCGTTTTTTGGTTTTTGAAATGAATTACGAATTATCCGATGATACCCGGACCTATAATCCATTAAATTTGACAAATACAACTAATACTGACCCTGAATTTTCACCTTTAATACAGTATTGAGGCCCTTTAAAGAAAAAGCCCTTACATTATGCAAATTAGCCCCAAATATCTGAATATGTTGCAATCCAAAGATTTATTCATTCATTATCCCTGTAAAACCCAATTAAATACCTTAATTACATAATTATCAAAGGGTTAATGAATGGAATTAGCATTACAAAAAGGGATTCACTTGCTTTTTTTGTGGGAAATCAAAACTAGAGATTTTTTGTATGAAAATCAGCTGTTCTACAAACATTTTTAGTTTTTTTAAGTGCATATTTCTCCAGCTGCCCACTCTTAAGTGACCAACACTGGAAATAAGTGGCTCTAGCTGACAACATACTGTAAGACAACTAAAAATCCCTGTTTAGAAGCTAAACCTGTGCGTTTTTGCAGATCGTGGTAGGCTGAACACTTTAACTGGAGCGCTGACGATCACAGGACTGACTCCAGATGACAGCGGCAACTACACAGTAGAGATCAACAACAAAGTCACCAGCAAGACTCAACTCCTGGTTATCTGTAATTGGAGGAATTGTGTATGAAGTTTCTCTTAGTTTATCAAAACGGCCCTAAATTCAACGGAAATATCTTTTTCTTTTGTTTTCTATCAGCTCCTGTCTCTAAACCCACCCTCTCCGTATGGTGTGAACCTGAGATGACCTACTGTGTCCTCACTTGTAATGGCGACACCACAGACGCTGAACTGATCACCTACAGGTGGACGTCAGGTGATATAACGTGGTCTTCAAACAAGGAGCACAATATAACAATGGTAAACACAGGATAATGATGTTTGTGTGTCTGATCAGTAACAGATAAATCATGTTGCAAGAATAAACCAGAATCTAGTCTTTAAATTGATTCACATATTCAGGCATCAGTTGGTGACCAGTTTATTGTTGATAATCTGGACAAACCATAAAAATGCAAAGTGAGTTCCTTAAAAAATCTGTATGTTTGGTTTATGAACTTTCAGCTAATATTGTTTTTCTCCCAATTTTTAGGAAGATGATGAGCTGTGGTTCAGCTGTGCGTTTGAAAACCCAGTCAGCTCAAGCAGCAGTGAAAAAGTCTTCAACCCCTTCATGGAAAGTGAGTTATCACACCAACAAATATCTGCTGTAACACATTTAATGTATTAATGTATCTTACTGTTTTTCCTAAACATGACAATTTACACTGTACACATTTACATGAACTGTGGAACCAGGAAATGTATATTTGAAGTCTATCATAACTGTGAATATTTGGCTGTGAACAGTTTTATAAATCTGGTTTAAGGAATAGTGATGTGATGAGGGGTCATAAGGTATTTGTAAAGAGTTTTAAAGAGATATTTGTCCCCTAAATTTAGAAATAGATTAGAATCGGTGAAAATTAGTTGAGGTTGGGTAACACTTTAAGTCCCCCTATTTAGCATTAATTAGATATATATGAAAATTTATAAATATAAACTTTAATAAATGTTTATACACATCATAATGTAGTTGTAAGTATATGTTAAAAGGACGGATTCACATTTCAAGTCTGTTTTAAAACAACAGTCAGGAGCCCAAATGAAACGTGTATTTCTTGCTGTAATCATTCCTCCTGTTCATACTGACCATTAGAAGATCCCTTCATAATGCACTTACAATGGAAGTGATGGAGGACAAAATCCACAGACCTCCATCTGTGCAAAAATGTATTTAAAAGTTTATCTGAAGCTAATATGAAGCTTCAGCGTCCAAATGAGTCAAATCAAATAGATATCTTTCAACGTTACAGTCTTTTTAGTGCCAAAGTTCCTCTTTTTGTTACTATACTTCCACCACAGCTCAACAGGGAAACACTGTCTGAGGAAACACAAAGAGGGAATCTGATGTTAAAAAGACTGTAAATGTGTCAGATATCCACTTGATATGACTAACTCAGACTGCTGAAGCCTCATATAAGCTTCACATCAACTTTTAAATGCATTTTTGCACAAAATAACACTGTGGATTTTGGTCTCCATCACTTACACTGAAAGCACATTTGAAGGATCTTTTAATATCCAGTATGAACAGGAGGAATGATTACAGCAAGGAAAACCTCTTTCACTGTTCATGTGGACACCTGACTGTTGTTTGAAGACACAGTTGAAAAATTGTGAACCTGTCCTTTAAGTGTTTATTAATGTACAATATTTGTCAGCAATCATAACTTCTCCTATGAAGACATATTTTATATTATTATAATTGTTTTACTAAATTGTCTTTATCTGACTACAGTTATGGATTCCACATGAGGAGTTACAATCATTGACAAATACATTAACAAACACTTATATTTGCTAAAAATGACATCATAGTGTGTTAAATGTTAAATACTGCTGTAAATGCTAAACAGGAGGCTTTAAATAAAGTTTTACTGCTTGTTATTTTGAGTATTTCTATTTTATGTTACTTTATGCTGCACTACATTTTAGAGGTAAATTTTGTACTTTGTACTTTACTTTCTACTTAACTTTTACTAAAACTGGAGCAGGACACACTTGATTAAAAAAATACATTTCAGTAATTAAACAGAGAAATTTGCATTCAGTTGTGTTTACTTTATTTTATTTTACAGAAGAACCACTCTACAGGAAAATAGGTGATGAAGCTGTTCTCACACCAGACTCTGTAGAGAATCCCATCACCAGCATAGTGTGGAAACATGGACCTGATCTTGCCATGGAGTGGTATGGAGGCGAGACTTTCTCCTACCGACACTTCAAAGGTTTAAGGTTTAACTTTAATCTAAATCAAGCTGTTTGGTAGCCAGAGATCAATGATTTTATACATTAGTTTGAAGTTTTTGATACATTTAGGTTGAGATTTTGGTTTAAATTAGGGGTCTAAATATTTTCTGTTGTAAATTAATTATATTTTAAGGAATTCTTTTACAGTATTTAATAGTTTTATCCCAGATTTTGGCTAAATTATTGAATTGTATTATAATAGAGGGGTTTTAATGTATTTTCTGCTTTTTTAAAAAGAAAAATTGTATTTGACAAGTACAATTACTGTAATGTAATCCTTTAAATTAAAATATGTTAAATAAGGTTCACTTTCATGTGTTTTGGTCAAAATAACTAAATATCTGAGCATGTTACAATCTATAGATTTATTCATTCATTATCCCTGTGAAACCCAATTAAATATCTTAATTACATAATAATCAATGGGTAAATTAATGGAATTAGGTTACTAGTGCAGTGCCTGTTCAAAATGTGCATGTTTGGAATGGGTTGATTCTCAATACCTAGAGAAGTTGTACCTGTCCCCTGAACGGTAATTGGTATACACTACAATTTACAGACGCTCCCTAAATGCCTAAGGTGCAGGCTATTGGTAGACTCTACAGTTTGTCAATGTTCCCTAAATGGCTCACACACAGGCTATCAGTAGGTGCTATAATTTACCCATGTTGCCTAAACACCTCACATGCAGCCTATTGGTAGACTCTACAATTTACTGATGCTCCCTTAACACCTCACACAAAGAATATTTGGAGACTGAAGTTGATCATATGAACTGTAGTAATCATTCAACACGTGCCTGAGACATCCTGCATTATGTCTTGAACACACATACAGTTCTCGCATGTTAGGAACAGGAATAGAACTTAACTTTCTAAACTTTTTCAATTCATTCTCTGGTGGTTCTTATCACTACTGATGTAATCCCACCTCAGACCACAATGTGGGTTGCAAAGGCAGAGTGGCGCTGTCCTAGACTTAAAACTAGACCTTTTATTGTATGAAAATCAGCTGTTCTACAAACATTTTTAGTGTTTTAAAGTGCATAACTCTCCAGCTGCCCACTCTTAAGTGACCAACACTGGAAATAAGTGATTCTTACTGACAACATACTGTAAGATGACGAAAAATCCCTGTTTAGAAGCTAAACTTGTGTATTTTTGCAGATCGTGGTAGGCTGAGCACTTTAACTGGAGCGTTGACAATCACAGGATTGACTTCAGATGACAGCGACAACTACACAGTAGAGATCAACAACAAAGTCACCAGCAAGACTAAACTCCTGGTTATCTGTAAGTGGAAGAATTGTGTATGAAGTTTGTCCTACTTTATCAAAACGGCCCTAAATTCAAAGGAAATGTCTTTTTGTTTCGTTTTCTATCAGCTCCTGTCTCTAAACCCACCGTCTCCGATTGGTGTGCGATGACCTACTGTGTCCTCACCTGTAATGGCGACACCACCGGTGCTGAACCAGTCACCTACTGGTGGACATCAGGTGACACGACGTGGTCTTCAACCAAGGAGCAGAAAATAACAATGGTATGCACAGAATAATGATGTTTGTGTGTTTGTCATCAGTAACAGATAAATCATGTTGCAAGAATAAACCAGAATCTAGTCTTTAAATTGATTCACATATTCAGGCATCAGTTGGTGACCAGCTGAGGCAGAATCCAGGCTGTGCAGTTTAGGATATTCAGACAGTTTAGAATATTTCTGAAATTAGCTTAAATTATATCTGGTATATTAAATATGTTTTGCATTGTCTCTGGTAAATAAACAATATATAATTAAATAAACTGAACAAAAACATGAACAAACCTGCAGAAAATAAAGATGTCAGATCATGGAAAGGGCCAGACTTGTCTCTGTAAAGTCATAAAAAGTGACAACAAGAGCTGCATTTGGATACAAGGTTGAACATTTTTATTTTTATCCAATTAACAGGCAACTGTTGAGATAATCTAATATTTTATATGAATGTCGTAGTTTCACAAAACATTCAAAGATATTTCACTACAAGTTTAAACCTTCAGTGTTCAAACATTTTTAAAACTCTTTTAAATTTTTTTAGTATCTCCACAAGTGTCATGGCAATAATAATAAAGCATCACATTAAGTCATTTGTAAATTGATTTATTAATTCCTGTAGTTATTGATACAATTCGATATTAATAAATGAAATGATTTATTACTTTTTATGTGACACTTTTGGTCCTCTATACACCAGATGTGGCTATTTCATCATTTTTGTATCTTTTTTGTTTCCCATACAGTTTTGTGTGCGTAAAAAATGTGATATTAGAAAACTTGACAGGTTTCTCTGTTAATTACTTTATAGCTATTTGTGATACAGAGAAAAATTTAAAAAGATGTTAGAGATTGCCCAAATAAGGTTTTAGTATTGTACCAAAGCATACTAGTATACTATAATTTTTACTGGATAATTCAGTCCTGCAGATGTGCTAAATCGTGGATTACAGCGTATATAGTGAAAGCTAATGACTGAATGACTAAGTGGCCACATCACTTTTTTATTACCAACAATAACATCCCTGATGTTATTGTTGGTAATCTGGACATACTGTAAAAAGACAAAGTGAGCTCCTCAAAAGATCTGTATGTTTGGACTATGAGTTTTTAGCTAATAATGTTTTTCTCCCAATTTCTAGGTGGAAAAGGAGCTGTGGTTGAGCTGGTTCAGCTGTGCATTTGAAAACCCAGTCAGCATCAACAGCAGTGAAAAAGTCTTCAACCCCTTTATAAGTGAGTTATCACACCAACAAATATCTGCTGTAACACATTTAATGTATTAATGCATCTTACTGTTTTTACTAAACATGACAATGTACTCAATGTCCTCATAGGAGTTACAAAACATGTTCTAACAGGCATTAAATGACTAAATGATGAGCTTTGAGTTTATTATTTTTCTGTATTGGGTCACCTCAGAGTGCATTATCAAAGATGGGATCAGCTAACCACATTAGAATACAATACAGTGTCCTTGTAAACCATTTTTTGTTTTAATTATTTATTCATTCATTTTTTTGTAGGGAATCAGCTCATCTTCATGGCAATATTATTACTGGTTGTCTGCATCATCATCATCACTTTCAGACACAAAGGCATCATCAATTTCAGTTGCAAATGGATAGATGGTAAGAAGTCACAAAATATTGTATTTATTTTGATGCACTAAATAAACTGTATTTTTGTGGTTTGATATAAATCAAAGCTTTGACTTGAATTTACATTCTTTAACTTAAATGACTAAATGACGAACTTTGAGTTTATTATTTTTCTGTATTGGGTCACCTCAGAGTGCATTATCAAAGATGGGATCAGCTAACGGCATTAGAATACAATACAGTGTCCTTATAAACCATTTGTTGTTTTAATTATTTATTCTTTCATTTTTTTGTAGGAGTTTTGAAATGGACGTTCATCTACATATTAGTGTGTATTCTGGTTGTATTCAACATCATCCTAATCTTTGATTTTAACTACAAAGGCAGAAAAGGTAAGAAGTCACAAAATATTGTATTTATTTTGATACACTAAATAAACTGTATTTTGGTGGTCTGATATAAATCAAATCTTTGACTTGAATTTACATTCTTTATATTTCTTTAGGTGTGGTATATTAATATTTCTGTAAATTTGACTGATAATGTTAATCTAGTTGTGCATCATACATATTCAAGTTCTTTCAAGAGTGTGATTCTACCAACAATATTAGTCCTGATGATGTATTTTCATGCTAAGAGACAGGAAGTTTCTATCCTCATGCAAACATCCACAACCACAACCAACACCAAGAGATTCTCTCCAGATGTTTGATGAATCTGCATAAAAGGATGTTTCAGGGTCGACTTGTTGTCTTAGTGGTTAAAGCTCATAACAAGTATCTGCAACATCACTACTATTATGCATTATTAATGCATCTTACTGTTTTTCCTAAACATGACAGTGTACTCAGTGCCCTCATCGGAGTTACAAAACATGTTCTAACAGCATTAAATGACTAAATGATGAGTTTTGAGTTTATTATTTTTCTGTATTGGGTCACCTCAGAGTGCATTATCAAAGATGGGATCAGCTAAAGACATTGAAATACAATACAGTGTCCTTGTAAACCATTTGTTGTTTTAATATTTAGTCCTTCATTTTTTGTAGAGGATCTGACAGTGATTATCATCGTAACAGCAGTATTTGGAGTGATTCTGGTTGGATGCATCATGATCATCATCTATTTGAGATACAAAGCCGGAGACTATTTTGCACAGACATTTATAAAAGGTAAGAAGTCACAAAATATTGTATTTATTTTGATGTACTAAATAAACGGTCTTTTGGTGGTTTGATATAAATTAAATCTTTGACTTGAATTTACATTCTTTATATGTCTTTAGGTGTGGTATATTAATATTTATGTAAATTTGACTGATAATGTTAATCTAGTTGTGCATCATACATATTCAAGTTCTTTCAAGAGTGTGATTCTGCCAACAATATTAGTCCTGATGATGTATTTTCATGCTAAGAGACAGGAAGTTTCTATCCTCATGCAAACATCCACAACCAATACCAAGAGATTCTCTCCAGATGTTTGATGAATCTGCATAAAAGAATGTGTTGTGGGAAATCTTCAGATGGGCCAATAAATCTTCAGGTCACCCATAACTTAGTATTAAACTCGAAACTTATAAGAGAAAGACTCAAAGAAATACACTGGAAACTGGTAGAGTTCAATGTGAATAGGTTTACTCTGCATAAAGAAAAATACAAAGCAAACCGAGGCCTTGATCCCGAGATAAAGAACCTAATGAATAATCATAAAACATTAAATTATATACCTCTCATAACCCCTCCTAATGTGGAGCTTATTTTCTAAACCCCACCTTGCTTGATCTTAACACTTTGATAATAATCCAGACATGACTCAGCTTCAGAAAACAATGGTGTCTCACAATTCTCTAACATGTATCAGTTGTACTTGGCCTCTTCCTCATTTGTCTCAATACATATGGCCTAGCAGCCTTCGCTCATTACACACAGGAGATTAAAATGGTATATTACTGATCCTCCCCTTTTGTATTACCTTGGGAACTATCTCTTATTGACGTAAATGTTATCTCTGCACAATTACTGGCCTATTCATGGAAGGGCAGTTTTCCACCACAGATGTTTCAGGGTCGACTTGTTGTCTTAGTGGCTAAAGCTCATAACAAATAACTGCAACATCACTACTATTATGCACTCTTAATGCATCTTACTGTTTTTACTAAACATGACAGTGTTCTCAGTGCCCTCATAGGAGTTACAAAACATGTTCTAATAGGCATTAAATGACTAAATGATGTGCTCTGAGTTTATTATTTTTCTGTATTGGGTCACCTCAGAGTGCATTATCAAAGATGAGATCAGCTAACAACATTGAAATACAATACAGTGTCCTTGTAAACATTTGTTGCTTTAATTATTTATTCTTTCATTTTTTTGTAGAGGATCTGAAAAGGATGTTCTTCTTAATACTAGTATTATTTCTGGATATATTCAACATTATCATCAATTTAATATATGAAGGCAGAAGAGGTAAGAAGTCACAAAATATTTCATTTATTTACTTTGATATAAATCAAATCTTTCACTTGAATTTACATTCTTTATATTTCATTAGGTGTGGTATATTCATATTTATGTAAATTTAACTGATAATGTTAATCTAGTTGTGCATCATACATATTCAAGTTCTTTCAAGAGTGTGATTCTACCAACAATATTAGTCCTGATGATGTATTTTCATGTTAAGAGACAGGAAGTTTCTATCCTCATGCAAACATCCACAACCACAACCAACACCAAGAGATTCTCTCCAGATGTTTCATGAATCTGCATAAAAGGATGTTTCAGGGTCGACTTGTTGTCTTAGTGGTTAAAGCTCATAACAAATAACTGCAACATCACTACTATTATGCACTATTAATGCATCTTACTGTTTTTACTAAACATGACAATGTGCTCAATGTCCTCATAGGAGTTACAAAACATGTTCTAACAGCATTAAATGACTAAATGACGAGCTTTGACTTTATTATTATCTGTATTGGGTCACCTCAGAGTGCATTATCAAAGATGGGATCAGCTAACGACATTAGAATACAATACAGTGTCTTTGTAAACCATTTTTTGTTTTAATTATTTATTCTTTCATCTTTTGTAGAGGATCTGACATGGATGATCATCTTAACAGCAGTATTTGAAGTGATTCTGGTTGTGTGCATCATCATCATCATCTATTTAATATACAAAGAAAGAAACTGTAAGAAGTCACAAAATATTTTTTTTATTTATTTTGGTTTGATATAAATCAAATCTTTGACTTGAATTTACATTCTTTATATTTCTTTAGGTGTGGTATATTAATATTTATGTAAATTTGACTGATAATGTTAATCTAGTTGTGCATCATACATATTCAAGTTCTTTCAAGAGTGTGATTCTACCAACAATATTAGTCCTGATGATGTATTTTCATGTTAAGAGACACGAAGTTTCTATCCTCATGCAAACATCCACATCCACAACCACAACCAATACCAAGAGATTCTCTCAAGATGTTTCATGAATCTGCAATCCTCTGCAGGCTCCACTTCACTCAGCTGCCCGTCTGCTTCTTCCCACTTTAACCTGAATAACAAACCGGGGCTCAGTGTTCTGGTTGGATCGACATAGAGAGCTGGGGCAAATATTAGTTGGGAGCAGCAGGTCTGAGTGAAATGGAGCCTGTGGAGGAAACACTGGAACCATCAGGGTGAAACAGTCCATTGAAGTGCTGCTATCTTTGGCTGCACAGACAGGAAAAAACTTGAAACTTTGTGGTGCATTACCGCCACCTTCTGCTCCGGAGTGTGGACCAGAGATTAAACCCTACACATTAATCCTGTCTGTCTAATAAACTCAAAGAAAACTCTACTGCTCCACCCACTTGGCAAGTTCATTAAAGTTTTAACGCTGAGCTCCTGAACTCCAGTCTTCTTGATCATACTTAATACAATCTATACTTGCATGCACAATAATCTCCTCAGCCAGCTGGAAAAAAATATGTTCTTATATCGATATCGGCAAAAAAATCTGATATCGTGCATCCCTACTATTAATGCATCTTACTGTTTTTACTAAACATGACAATGTACTCAATGTCCTCATAGGAGTTACAAAACATGTTCTAACAGCATTAAATGACTGAATGATGAGCTTTGAGTTTATTATTTTTCTGTATTGGGTCACCTCAGAGTGCATTATCAAAGATGGGATCAGCTAACGACATTAGAATACAATACAGTGTCTTTGTAAACCATTTGTTGTTTTAATTAATTATTCTTTCATTTTTTTGTAGAGGATCTGACATGGATGTTCAACTTCATACCAATATGTATGCTGGTTGGGTTCACCATCATCATCATCTATTTAATCATCTTTTTCAGACGCAAAAGGAGAGAACGTAAGAAGTCACAAAATATATTTATTTTGATGCACTAAATATTCTGTATTTTAGTGGTCTGATATAAATCAGATGTGTTTCTAGATGTTTCAGGGTCGATTTGTTGTCTTAGTGGTTAAATCTCATAACAAATAACTGCAACATCACTACCTTTCATGTCTCCATCTACACTACTGAAGGCAAAAATGTTAATTAAGTGAGCTTACTTTGACTGTAAAATCACTCAGCGTCTCAGTACATTTTGCAAACAAAAAAGTACATGTTCAACAACAACAAAAAATGATACATTTTATGGCTTTTTTACAAAAAGCTGTAAATAAGGGAAAAAAATGGAACAAGGTCGCAATTACACAATTAAATTGTAGAAAAATAACAGGTTTCAGTCTGGATTTAATGGATCAAGGCACCAACCGTGAGATCAGACAATTTTCATGTCTCAATCTATTTAATGGAAATATAACACACACTTATTTATTTTCAATACAGGAGCTGCTGAAAGGAGATGGCAAGGTAAGAACATTTTCAAATTGTTCACCTATTTGTCTTTAATAATTTTAGAGTTTGTAACATGACAATATTATATAATATATATAATATATAAGTCTCAAATTAGACACATTCTTAGTTGTTGTTGATTTAGTAATGTGATGTTTTCCTAACAGACAAATTAAGTTTTACAGTCATCAATCAGCAGCAGTTAAAAAACTTCTAATATGGATTCACTGTGTGATAGATGCATCATGGTTGTGACTATTCTTTATTTATTTCACAGAGTTCCTACAATGGTTGGATAAAGGTAATAACAACTTTTTCTTTTTTCTTGAACCGAAGAATTCTAGCAGCTGCATTTTGGACTTGTTGGATCTTTTTAATAGTACAGAATACAAGACCTGAATGACCATGAATGAGAATTTCTGCATCTGACTGTGTTAGAAATGGGTGAACTTGGACGATGTGTCAGAGGTGGAAGAAAGCTACTTTAGTGATGTTGCTGATGTGTCCCTCAAATCTAAGATAAATGAAATTACAGGACTTCTTTATCTCTTCTGCTTAGTGGCAACATCAGAAGACAACTTCCTAATCAGAGCTGAAAATGTAAAGTAGAGGTTCATTGATAAACACACTGAAAGGCACCAGAGACAGTCTGCCTTTCTGTATCTGTATGTCTGAAGTCTTTGAAGCCATAAAAAAGTCTTGAAGGTTCGATATTTAAAAGGTCAAGACCAGGCGAGTCTTCAGCTGTACTGCAGAGACTGTGTGTTGTCACTAAACTAAAACGTATGACTCATTACATTTTCTTTGGCTGATTCTTCCTCACCTCTGAGAACATTGTCAGAGTATTAGGAAAACCCATCTCTCATGACTCTACACATATTGTCCACTCTGTTAATACTATTAATATTGTTATATTTGTTAATGAGAACCTGTGTTTGTAAAGGTTTAATGAAGAATTCCAGTGAGTTAACACACACTTATTCATCTTCAATACAGGAGAAGCAGCTGAAAAGTCATGCCAAGGTAAGATAGAACATTTTCACATTGGTCACCTATTTGTCTTTAATAATTTTAGAGTTTTTAATATGACAATATTTTAAATAATCTTCTGTTTTCATGCATCCAGCACTTAAAAAGTAATTAATATCTAAACTTTTACAATCAAAAACAAAATGCATTCAATGTACTTTTTTTTAAATTGCTGAATTTTAAAAATGAATTAAATAAAAAAAGTCTCAAATTGGACACATTTTTAGTTGTTGTTGATTTAGTAATGTGATGTTTTCCTAACAGACAAATGAAGTTTTACAGTCATCAATCATACTGCTGTTAGTTTTAACAGATAAAAATAAAACATGTATTCTGACAAATTTTTGAAAGATTTATTTGCAACTAAATACTGACAAAGACATATCCGACCAACATTTGTTTGAATAGCAGCAGTTAAAAAACTTCTAATATTGACAATTCTTCATTTTATTTCACAGAGGTGCTGGAAAGGTTGAAAAAGGGTAAGAACAACAATTTTTGTTTTTTTTGTTAGTCTGACTTGAATGAAACCGTAAACCAGTGAATCAGAAGAATTGTAGCAGCTGCATTTTGGACTTGTTGGATCTTTTTAATAGTACAGAATACAAGACCTGAATGACCATGAATGAGAATTTCTGCATCTGACTGTGTTAGAAATGGGTGAACTTGTGTGATGTGTCAGAGGTGGAAGAAAGCTACTTTAGTGATGTTGCTGATGTGTCCCTCAAATCTAAGATAAATGAAATTACAGGACTTCTTTATCTCTTCTTGCACTGTGACAGATTATTATCTTCTATTTATAAAGCAGAGCAGGGGAATGACAGACACATTTTTTACACATACATAGCAGTTCCAAGTTTTAGAGTCATCAATCATACTGCTGTTAGTTTTAACAGATAAAATTAAAACATGTATTCTGACAAATAGGTTTATTTGCTACTAAATACTGGCAAAGACATATCTGACCAACATTTGTTTGAATAGCAGCAGTTAAAAAACTTCTAATATGGATTCACTGTGTGATAGATGCATCATGGTTGTGACAATTCTTTATTCATTTCACAGAGTTCCAAGAAAGGTTGAATAAAGGTAATAACAACTTTTTGTTTTTTCTTGAACTGTTATAACTGCAGTAAACTAGAAGTTTCACTGTCTGACAGATGTATTGTGGTTGTGACAATTCTTTTAACATTTAATACTGATCTCAACAATTTCTGAGGTCCATAAAACATCCACCCAGGACCTTTACTTTTTCACAAAAGTAAACGTAACTTATAAAAGCTAATTATGAAACAAAACATGATTAATGAAGAATTCCAGTGAGTTAACACACACTTATTCATCTTCAATACAGGAGAAACTACTGAAAGGAGATGGCAAGGTAAGATAGAACATTTTCACATTGGTCACCTATTTGTCTTTAATAATTTTAGAGTTTTTAACATGACAATATTTTAAATAATGTTCTGTTTTCATGCATCCATTTTAAAAATCAATTAAATAAAAAAGTCTCAAATTTGTTGTTGATTTAGTAATGTGATGTTTTCCTAACAGACAAATGAAGTTTTACAGTCATCAATCATACTGCTGTTAGTTTTAACAGAAAACTAACTATTCTTTATTCATTTCACAGAGTATCTTGAATGGATGAAAAAGAGTAAGAGGAACTATCTTTTCTCTTGAACCGTTATAACTGCAGTAAACTAGAAGTTTCACTGTCTGACAGATGTATTGTGGTTGTGACAATTCTTTTATCATTCAATAGTAAAGTCAACAATTTCTGAGGTCCATAAAACATCCACCCAGGACCCGACATCTGTTGTGACCCATGATACCAGCAATGAAACTGGTGAGTGAAACATCGATCACATAACAGCAACAAATGTTTCATTTGTGAGTAAGAAACATGAATGTATAATAAGAGCTGGATATGGCTGTGCCACTCAGCTTTGCATTTCGATATGGTCGAAATCTTATTATTATAATATTATTTGTTTATGTTCTGAATATTTAGGCTAAGGTTATGTTCTTCTCTTGAGAAAACTGTAAAATAACCTGAATTTCTATTAGGATTTGGCACTTAAAATTGGAGAAAAACAACTTGCTAGCATCTTGCTTGTTCATGTTTTTCTGTTGATGCTCTTCTCATTAAGAAATAGAAATAGGAGAATGAACAAAGGTCCACCTAGAAGGAGACGAAGCTCAGGAGGACGAGCTGGAAAAACTCTCATCAGCTTGATGCTGGTTCGATCCTCTTTAATGGACTGCTCTCAGTCGTTGCTCTTGATCTTCTTCCTGTTAGAATAAATAGTAGGACAAACTGTATATAACTGTACTGACAGGGAGCTCAGTAGGATGAGCAGAAACACCTGACTTGGTTCCATCCTTCAGTGTTGATCTTCTACTCAATAAACTAAAGAAACAGGAGAATGAACACTTGACCTCATAAAGAGGAATAGCTCAGGAGGAAGAGCAGGTTCCTAAATGAACACCTGAGTAATCAGATGTTGGTTTGATTCTTGATGCAGGATCTTTCTTAAAACAAATGAAACAGGAGGACGAACACACTGATGTTTGTCAGGAAGAATAGCTCAAAAGGATCAGCTGATTACATGATGGAGTCATGAAAGACTTAATGTTGGTTCAAATCCTTGTTTGTGCTGCTTTCATTCTTTACTGTTGATCTTCTTCTCAGAAGAAACACAAACAGGAGAACGAGCACACAGCTGTTTGTAGGTAGATATAGCTCAGTAGGATGAGTTCCTGCAAATACTGCATCAGTGTAATGTTGGTTCGATTCCCGTCTGAGGACAAATGTTGTTGTTGTCAAAACTAAAGCAAAGTCTTTAAAAAAGATTGCAGAGTCCATATACTGCCCCCTGCAGGCTGCTCTAAGTCAGTGTGTCAATAAAAACAATTGATCTCTGGCAAGTGGAATTGGCTGATAATCAATCAACAAAGTGACACACACATATAATAACATGTATGTTTCTAAACTGACTATAGTATGATTAAAAAGAACAACTAATTGAACAAGACAAAACCAATAAATACATTAAAAAAAAACCAAATTGAACAAGAACCAACACCCACCCCCCCAATTAAGAGAGCAGAAACAGAGAAGAAAGAAAGAAAGAAAAGAAAAGAAAAAAACCAACAACCCATAATTGTGTTTATAGGTAAACAGCTACTTACTGTTATTATGTATGTATGTGTGTGTTTAAGTAAGTAAGTTACTTGGCAAAACTCTTCCAACATTTTTAAAAACATTCGTCTCAACTTCAGTGAAATGTCAGCTGCTTGTGCTTTCCTGTCCCATAACCTCCTGTTGATCCAGGTCCTGGCAACGGGCAAAGACCTTAATGACGCCAGTGAAATGTCCCGCCTACAAACGTAAAAGAAAAATGACTTCTATTCAATTGTCATATATTTAATGCCTCTACCAAAATGGCCTGTGTTGAACAAAAATATTATAAATGTGCATATTATTATAACTATTTAGTTAATTACTTGTTTATTAAAATTATGATAGAATCAAAGCAGAAATTTGTAAGACATTCATTCAGAAATATTTTTGCTGGGAAGCCCTGCAGCCTGGTGGTTGAACCATTCTTCTAAAACCACATTACAAAGTGGATAAAATTAGGGATGTCACAAGAATCAATACATAGATACCATAAACACATAGGTATCAAATCAAACCAGCAGTTATTTTTTCAGCAGTAATTATACTAATACCAATGGTTTTAGTCATCATTTGTATCAACACTTCACTCTATAAGTCAGATATAGCCAGAGTGTGTTTGTTTAAATGTTGAAACACTTCAAGTTTCAGTCGTACTTACAAGATTGCAAACCAGAATGAGGGCACATAATCACACAGCTGTATTTGTTGTTACAGCATCACGTCATTTGAAATGACTGTTTTTGGGTTGCTTTGCTTTCTACTTGAAGGCTACAGGCATGCATGCGCGTTTTTAAAGGGACAGCCAGTGCCACCCCTACAATCTGATTGGCCACCTCCGATACCACCTCAAAATTTCTGCCACATCATTGGCTCCAAAAAGAGGTCCAATTGTATGGAAGTCTGAGATAATGACCCTACTTCTCTCTTGATTTATTACCTCAGTAAACAGTTTCCTAATGAGTCTGTGGTCTCTAGTTTCAAGTCTTCTTCAATACAACATGATGTTCATTTTGTAAATTATGGTCCGTTTAGTGTGAAATAGACAATAAAGCAGGGTATGCTTAAGGCCTAAATATGTTCTGAATAAATTTTGTGAATATGATATTGCTGCTTAGTATCATAGAGTAGCTATTTCTTATCTCTCCACAGGAACATTGGTGAAGTTCCTATCAACAAAAACAGGGAACCAGTCCCCCTCCAGGTCCTGATCCTGATGAATGTGAGTTCATTGCATCCTAATAATACTGATGACATATGCCTTATCCTCTAAAAATCATCATGACAATATGTTCCCTGTTGTTTATTTTTTCTTAACAGGTCCATCAACTTCCACCATCTCCAGCACTTTAGCAACAGCAACACCACCATCCATAACTAAGGAGTTTATTTTTTACTTTTTACATTTGGAACAACTAACTTAATCAGACACTGAAAAAATAATCACCCCGGTGAACATGCCCAATGTAAAGAAGAAAAATCTTTTTTATTATTAGTTATTTTAATAGTTAACATACATTTGAATTTCAATATTCCATTAAAAAAGTTGCAAAAACATTTGTGTATGCTGTCAATTATAGTTCTTGGAAAGAAAGTAAATATATAAAGAAAGAAAGAAAATCTTATTAAATTCTTATAAAGAAAGAAAATCAGAATCGGTAAAAATTGGAATTGGCAGGTCAGACTTTTGAAAAAAAAAAAATCAGAAATCTGAATCGGTGGAGAAAACTGCAATTAGTGCATCTCTACTTCAAATATACATTTCCTGTTGTCCCAGTTCATGTCAATGTGGGCATATAACGGAAACGAGACTCTATCTAACCTGGGGATGTCGTCACAAAAAGTGACTTCACCAAAAAATATATCACAAAACATGCACAGAAATATACCATGATATTATAATTTTCTCAACATGTCAGTTAAAAAAATTATAACAGTTATAACAGTTTAATTATCCAAAACTTACCCTTGGCTGTCACTGCGGTCCAGAACATAAAGTAAAACAGCAACATCGTCCTGCTCTCAGTTAGGTTTAAATAGAAGCATGACACGTAAATTCACGGTGAGTCTGTTCAGTTCAAGTATATAGAAATTTATAAATGTATTAAGAAGGTTAAAAGGTAGGAAATGTTGCCACTGACAACAGAAGTTAAGGAAGAAGAAGGAAGTGAAAGAAGCAGAAGAACAACAACAGGAAGTGGTTCACCTACATGACAAGCTTCTGACTGAGCGGCTGTCATTTTACTTAAATTTTATTAAATATTTCAGTCACTCTGTAAGTTGCTGTCATAAAGAGAAGTTCAATTTCCTTAAAAGAGACGTGCTTTGATTTACTGGTGCCACTAAAACAAAAACATGCAGAAAGGAAAAAAAAACTTCCTTTCGCATGTGGTTGCTTGGCAACTGGTCCCAGCCAATAAATCATCCGGTATATAACTCCCCATAAAATGGAGAATTGTCATTTTTACACTGTTTTTTTAACGGATTAAACAAACAACATATGTCATGTCAGTGAGTGAGCTTTACAGGTGTTTAGTAGGCAGAATAATAAAGACAAAATAATATCTGCCATGCTTTGGCAACTGACCAGGAATCATATGTAGGCGGACATTTCTGCCCGGAGCTTAAAGGGAAACTTTGCTGATTTTCAACCAGCGTTGTGTCATAACGATGTGGCTAGTATATGCAACAATGTTTAACTTCCCTCTTTGTCTTTGGTGCTCTGCCAGATGTAAACACACTGCTAGTAGAGTCAGTCAGTCTTGTTGGACAGAATAGCAATCAACACAACTCAATTTACATTTTCCATGTCTGAAAATGAGCAGGGAGAAGAAAAGCTTATTTTGTCTGCCCCTTACTCAAAACTTAAATGATAAATAAGAATAGATGGTCTGTCATTTACAGTTAACCACCAATACTTACAGTAACACGAGAAAAGAATCTAAAGCCAAACACAATAATTCACCATCAACTAAGGAAACCCATTACCTGACTTCATATAGTCTAATTATTCTTCATACATTTTCTTGAACTTTCAAGTCACTGTCCACACACAGAGCCGCACCCCGTCCTCTCTTGTTGGTTCAATTGATATAATGTAGCTAACTAATAACCCTCAATATGGAAATCAATACCTTTCTCTTGATTTAACCACGTCTCAGATAAGACTATCAATTTGAATTTACTTTTAAATATATTAAGATATTCATTGATCTTAGTGAAGTTCTACATTTGACATTTATTAATAAAAATGCATTATCCACTTCAACATTGTAATTAAATTGATCATCAGTATAATATTTACAAGTGTCATTGATAGAATTAAACACATGACTCTCTGGATCGACATCATATATTTTATGCTTTGTATAGTCAGATGTTTATATTTGTAAACCTGCGGAGAATCACACTCCCTGGACATTTGTCTCTGTTTTACAAATCCACACATACCTTTACAGTCCTTTGTTCTTTGATGCAGATCTAGAGAATCAATTAGTGTCTTCAGTGGTGGGTTGTTCGTGCAGTTTGTATGTTTCTTTCTGCTTTAACATTTTTTTGCTGTAATAGAGCCTTGAAATAGTTGATAAAGCTTTTTGTTGTCGGAATTCTTCCAAGATTCCTTAATTGTTTGTGGCGTGATGTATCTCAGTACCTTCTGGCAGCCATCTTGACATGTTAATCAAATTCAGTTAAACAATAATTAGTCTTTATGTATCCACATATATACCAATTCAATGTTTCTCTCTGTATGTAATAAATAGACTGGCTAACCTGATACTTTGAGATTAAACAGCATTGAATTTGTGAATTGAATCATGAAATATTTGACAATATGACAACAAGAGAGAGCAGAAAATCCTTTAAAGGGGCCAGAATTTAATAAGTTACATCTAAATTGCTTTACTTTGATGTAGCCTATCAAGCTAACATTTCAAAGCTTCTGGGGGCTCAACAGAGTTCATTTTTAACAGGAATGTTACCTGCAAGCACCTGTTCAGACTGCTGGTCTGTGGAGAACAGTAACTTCTTGTTGGTCTTCAGACTGGATCGCTCTGATGTTTTCCATGTGCTCTGAACTGGCAGCTTCTCCAGCTTTATACATGGGGCACACCGGCCCCGGAGTGTCCTATCCTGCTAATCAGCCTGTCCTCAGGTACCTGCCCCTAAATTTGGAGTGCACGCTATTCTCACCTTTATGGTAAATGCATTGAAGAGTCAGCGAATTTATTCTGTCAGATGTCTCACTTTCCAAAGACAAGTGTTGCAGTATGAAACTCTTACCTGAAGAGAGGCTCTGACATCTTTATTCTACCCGAGCACATCTAATACAGTACACAGGGTATATTGTACATCCATGGCATATACAGAAAATATATATGGAAATTAGATTAACTGGATTATATTTACTGGAAGCAAAAAGCATGTTATATGTCTCCCTTATAAATTAAAACGTACCATTAAATTATGAGGGATATTACTTTATTATTTGGTTTTGGTTTGCAAGAAAAAAATCCTGACAATGAACCCTGACTACACACTAACCTAAAATCAAGCATTTTCACATTTTCATATCATTCTAGAGACTTTACAGATTAAATGTCCCACATTTGTACCTTGAAACTGTTTCCTTTCTGAAACTGGTAAATGCAAATGATCTTATTACTTTTAATAGACTGTCTGTATATCTGTCAATCTATCTATCTATCTATCTATCTATCTGTCTGTCTGTCTGTCTGTCTGTCTATCTATCTATCTATCTATCTATCTATCTATCTATCTATCTATCTATCTATCTATCTGTTACACTGGCACAGACTGTAACACCTGCTGCGGGTCACTGTCCCACAGCAGCTTACTGATCATCAGGTCACCAAATGTGACAGGTGACAGAAAATAGTGTAACACCTCGTCTATCCCGCCTATTTCCTGGTGCCATTTGCCTAATTTACTTTCACTTTCTCTGACATCTTGACGCAGGTTCTTGAAGGTAAGGTAACTGACAGTTTCCAGCATTTGACACTTCAATGGCTCTTTGTTCATGTTGTTAGCCATATTAGCCTCTCTGGAAACAACACACATCTGCCGTTTGGTTGTTAAAAGTGTCGTTTGGTTGTTAAAAGTGAACTCACAACTAACGGCTGGAATTTCCGCCATCTTGTAGTTGAGTGTCCTTGGGTGGTGTGGCCGTTGAATTGAGTTGATCTTCAGTAATTAAACGCAGTGTTGTTGTTACTGTGTCCCTCCACTTACTGATGACTGACGGTAGGTTTTCCTGCCTGAATCAGCCTGTGGAGGAGGCGGAGATGAGCCGCTGCTCTCCCCGCTGTCTGAGACACTAAATGCGGCTCCGCTCGGCCGGACAGCCGCTGGAGAACAGCTTTGACTTCATGTGTCAACAGGTGAATATAGACCTGTTTATATTTATACTACAGGACTGATGTGGAGACAGAGGGGGAGATTTAACCTGTTAATTTATTACCGTGTTTCCACGTCGTCAAATATCAGAGAGTTAGAAAAAAAACATTTAGTCAAAATGACAGCCGGAAACTGCTGACCTCTCCTTCCTCTCAGGACATTAAAAGACACCATTTTTCAAATGTGTCTTAACACAGCCAGGAGCCCAAATGAACATTGAAATACTTTATTCTTGCCATAATCATCCCTCTTATTCATACTAATCTCTATAAATATCTATTAAATCGTCGATAGTCGATGGGTTCCCGAGATCAGTTCATACTGACCATTAGAAGATCCCTTCATAATGCACTTACGATGTAAGTGATGGGGGACAAAATCCACAGTCCTCCTTCTGTACAAAAATGTATTTAAAAGTTTATCTGAAACTAATATGAAGCTTCATTTGTCGAAATGAGTCAAATCCAGTAGATATCTTTCAACATTACAATGTTTTTGTGCCAAAGTTCCTCTTTTTGTTACTATTCTTCCACCACAGCTTAACAGGGAAACACTGTCCGAGGAAACACAAAGAGGGAATTTTTAGCTAAAAAGACTGTAAATGTGTCAGATATCCACTTGATATGACTAACTCAGACTGCTGAAGCCTCATATAAGCTTCACATCAACTTTTAAATGACTGTGTGGACACACTGTGGATTTTGGCCTCCATCACTTACATTGAAAACACATTTGAATTTGTCTGCTTTTTAAATTAACTGCAGACAAGACAAGCTATAAAGAAAACAGGGGAAATAGTCTATAAAAAGACACATGTAGGATTTCAAAAAAGTTTAAAATAGAAAACAATAAAGATATGAAAATGGAATAAACAGTGAAGATGACAGTAGGTGAAGTGAAAGATATCAATGAATCGTCCCAAATGTAATTTAAGAGAAAAGTTTTGAGCCGTGATTTAAAAGTGAGCAGACCTCCAGTTTTCTGGGAGTTTGTTCAGATATGTGGAGCATAAAAACTAAAGTCCTGTAATAAATTTAACTTTGACATGTTGGTCCGCTCTTTTTTATGATTTAATATTTGCAGTGATATTTGCTGTATAAACAACCACTAAGGGAGCTGCTTCTGGGACACCTCTGAAATGCGCTGCGACGTGTCTGGTGGGATCACCAGCACTGACTAGAGGAGACAGGATCAGCTCCGGCGGCCGCATCACAGCCGGGACGCAATGCAGACGCGCCCGCTGGGATCAAGCCGTCAGTCATAAGCACGTCATGTAGGTAAGATACTTCCTCACTCTCAGCTTCGGCTGTCAGCAGCAAACTTTCCTACTTTTTCACTGTCTGAATACATTTATAAATCTCTATATACTTGAAATATTTTTGAATATCAACAGAATCATCATGAATTTACGTGTTTTACTTCTATTTAAACCTAACCAGATCAGGAAAATGTGGCTGTTTTACTTCCTGTTCTGGACCGCAGTGAGAGCCAGGGGTAAGTTTTGGATAATTGAAACTGTATAATATGATGTTATATTTCTGTGCATGTTTTGTGTTATATTTTTTGGTTTCAATTTTAATTTTGTGACCCCACTCTCAGGTTGGATAGTCTAGTTTCTGTTTACCAATGCACATGCCCACATTTAAATGAAATGTGATAACAAATGTATATTTGAAGTCTATCATAACTGTGAATATTTGGCTGTGAACAGTTGAATAAATCTGGTTTAAGGAATAGTGATGTGATGAGGGGTCATAAGGTATTTGTAAAGAGGTTTTAAAAGGATATTTGTCCCCTAAAATTGAAAATAGAATAGAACCAGTGGTGGAAATTGGCTGAGGCGCTTAACTGTTTTACTATGTTGTTATTCTTTATGTGATTGCACACGAGCATCCAGTTATGGATGCCCACATGAGTAGTTACAACCATTTACAAAAACATTAACAAACACTTACATTTGCTAAAAAAAACGACACAAAGTGTGTTAAATGTTAAATACTGCTGTAAATGCTAAAATCAAGTAAAGTGTTACAACTTGTTATTTTTAGTATTTCTATTTCTTTTTACTTTATGGCTCCACTACATTTACTTGACATTGTTTATTGTAGTTAGTTTACAGATTGTGATGTTACATTTTGAAAAAGCATACTTATAAAATACAATGCATGATGATGGTTTTGAGGGCATCAACCAACTGTTTATTCACTGAATTAAAATGTGCTATACCATCATCGGTATATGAAACGACCTATATCGGGATATGAGATTTTGGTTATAACGCCAAGCGCTAGTGGCAGGCAAACTAGCAGATAAGGCAGGCAGGAGAATCAACTGAAATCAAAGCTAGAAGCATGCACATCGACAAACCATGAATCGATCCAGCAGGGACTGGCTGTCTGTGCAGTCTTCTTGTAGTGGAGTGGTGATCACTTGTTTACAGCCAGGTGTAACGAAGGATGAAGAGAGAGACAGAGCACAGACATGCCCACACCACACTGGGAGGCAGATGAAAAAACACAACAAAAAACAATGTTCCCCTTAAGCCCTAGACATTGAACCCTCACGGACTTAATTGACATCACCTGGTAAGTGCTTGAGTGTGAGAGGCTGCAAGGGCTTGAAAAGGTATAAATAGCAATGGGACAGCACTTTGTTACTGGATCACGTTACCTTGACGATACCAAAACATGTTACGTATAATTGTGGGTTTGAGATTTTTTATTTCACATTCTTTACTTTCTACATGGCCAAGGCACTTAAGATTCAATATTTATTGCCATATCAACGTGATTGATTGGATATTGTCTCAGTGAGTTCACATAAACGAAAACAGAAAATTACAAAAATTGTAAAATCACTCACTCATAAAGCACATAATACATTAAACAAAGTCTAAAACAGAAAGCTAATATCCAACCCATAAAATAATCATGTGCATGACAGTCAAGGAAGGGACCAACTTGAACATCTTCCAGGCTCCTGCTTTACTGAGTGAACGAGAAGTAATTCCCTCAGGCAAAGTCTGCAGAGATGCAGATTTACAGAAAGTGTGCATAAAGGGCTCAAAATGTCTGCCTGAGAGCCCTCATGCACTTGACAATTTGACAGTGGGACAGCCCCGAGCCCTCGCCAACTTAGTGGGAACATGCCTCAAAGTTTGTGAGTGTGGACATTGGGATTGGGCCCAGGGCTAGGCTGGGATCATGACAAGAACATTTAGTTTAGTTTTGTTTTTTCTTCTTTCCTTTCTTACCCTTTGGTTGGGTCTGACCCCTACAGTTTGGGATCCACTGGACTTAACTACCACCACCAATTATTTAATTAACTTAATTTGTTTTTAAAAAGTAATTTGATCCTTCTTTCCTTTCTTTTTTAAGGTGTGTGTGTGTTGTGTCTGGTTGGCACTTTTGCTCCTAGTAATTTAATAAAATTTAAAAATTCAGTTCAATATCAGACCACCATTTAAGTGAGGCCTTCTTACATGCTGACTGATATAAAATCATGTCATTACATTATAGCCTTGACTGTCTCCATCACCTTGTTTGACATATATTTACAAAATAATTGAATAATTTGCTGATAATACTTTTTGACTTAAGCTAAGAAAGTATCTTAATACTTCTTCTACAACTGAATAGAATAGATTATATAACAGTGCAGAAAAAAAGTTTAATAAAAAGAGCAGACGTACACTAAAACTAGAGCAGGACACACTTGATTAAAGAAAAAATACATTTCAGTAATTTAACTGAGAAAACTTGCATTAACTTGTATTTAATTTTATTTTATTTTTCAGAAGAACCACTCTACGGGGAAATAGGTGACAAAGCTGTTCTCACACCAGACTCTGTAGTGAATCCCATCACCAGCATAGTGTGGAAACATGGACCTAGTAATGCCATAGAGTGGCTTCAGTATGAAGACATGACTGTCTCCTACCAGCAATTCAAAGGTACCACTTTGATCTAAATCAAGCTGTTTGGTAGCCAGAGATCAATGATTTAGTGTGACATTTTTGATACATTTAGGTTGAGATTTTGGTTGAAATTAGGGGTCTAAAATATTTTCAGTTGTAAATTAATTATATTTTAAGGAATTCTTTTACAGTATTTAATAGGTTTATCCCAGATTTTGGCTAAATTAATGGATTATATTATAATACAGGCATTTTAAACATGGTTTCTCCATGAATTGAGTTTTTTAAGGAGTATAACCCATTACATCTGACAAATACAATTAATGCTAACCCTGAATTTTCACCTTTATTAAAATATTATGGTCTTATAAAGATATACTGTTAAAGAAGGTATCACTTTCATGTGTTTTTGATCAAAAAAGTCCTTAAATTGTGCAAATAATCCCCAAATATCTGAATATGT
Source organism: Thunnus thynnus (assembly GCF_963924715.1). Taxonomy (NCBI): domain Eukaryota; kingdom Metazoa; phylum Chordata; class Actinopteri; order Scombriformes; family Scombridae; genus Thunnus; species Thunnus thynnus. Next base: position 15,219,309 of record NC_089540.1, read on the forward strand.
TGCAATCTATAGATTTATTCATTCATTATCCCTGTGAAACCCAATTAAATATCTTAATTACATAATAATCAATGGGTAAATGAATGGAATTAGGGTTACTAGTGCAGTGCCTGTTAAAAATGTGCATGTTCAGAACGAGCTGATTTCTCAATACCTAGACAGAGTTGTGCCCGTCCCCTAAATCCCTAACACGCAGCCCATTGGTCGACGCTACAATTTACTGATGCTCTCTAAACACTTCACACGCAGAATATCTGGAACCTGAAGTTGATCAGATGAACTATAGTGCCCATTCAAAACGTGCCTGGTTATAAAAAAGGGATTCACTTGCTTTTTCTGTGGGAAATCAAAACTAGACTTTTTATGTATGAAAATCAGCTGTTCCACAAACATTTTTAGTTTTTTAAAGAGCATATTTCTTCAGCTGCCCACTCTTAAGTGACCAACACTGGAAATAAGTGACTCTAGTTGACAACATACTGTAAGACAACTAAAAATCCCTGTTTAGAAGCTAAACCTGTGCGTTTTTGCAGATCGTGGTAGGCTGAACACTTTAACTGGAGCGCTGACGATCACAGGACTGACTCCAGATGACAGCGGCAACTACACAGTAGAGATCAACAACAAAGTCACCAGCAAGACTCAACTCCTGGTTATCTGTAAGTGGAGGAATTGTGTATGAAGTTTGTCTTAGTTTATCAAAATGGCCCTAAATTCAAAGGAAATATCTTTTTGTTTTGTTTTCTATCAGCTCCTGTCTCTAAACCCACCCTCTCCGTATGGTGTGAACCTGAGATGACCTACTGTGTCCTCACCTGTAATGGCAACACCACAGGTGCTGAACCAGTCACCTATAACTGGACATCAGGTGACATAACGTGGTCTTCAAACAAGGAGCACAAAATAACAAAGGTAAACACAGGATGATTGTGTAATGATGTTTGTGTGTCTCATCAGTAACAGATGAATCATGTTGCAAGAATAAACCAGAATCTAGTCTTTAAATTGATTCACATATTCAGGCATCAGTTGGTGACCAGCTTATTGTTGATAATCTGGACAAACTGTAAAAAGACAAAGTGAGCTCCTCAAAAAATCTGTATGTTTGATTTATGAACTTTCAGCTAATATGTTTTTCTCCCAATTTCTAGGAAGACAATGAGCCGTGGTTCAGCTGTGCATTTGAAAACCCAGTCAGCTTCAACAGCAGTGAAAAAGTCTTCAACCCCTTTATAAGTGAGTTATCACACCAACAAATATCTGCTGTAACACCTTTAATGTATTAATGTATCTTACTGTTTTTACTAAACATGACAATGTACTCAATGTCCTCATAGGAGTTACAAAACATGTTCTAACAGGCATTAAATGACTAAATGATGAGCTTTGAGTTTATTATTTTTCTGTATTGGGTCACCTCAGAGTGCATTATCAAAGATGGGATCAGCTAACGACATTGGAATACAATACAGTGTCCTTGTAAACCATTTGTTGTTTTAATTATTTATTCTTTCATTTTTTGTAGAGGATCTGACATGGATCTACATCATCATAGCAGTATTTACTCTGGTTATGTGCATCATCATCATGATCTATTTCAGATGCAGAAGGAGAACACGTAAGAAGTCACAAAATATTGTATTTATTTTGATGCATTAAATATACTGTATTTTGGTGGTTTGATATAAATCAAATCTTTGACTTGAATTTACATTCTTTATATGTCTTTAGGTGTGGTATATTAATATTTATGTAAATTTGACTGATAATGTTAATCTAGTTGTGCATCATACATATTCAAGTTCTTTCAAGAGTGTGATTCTACCAACAATATTAGTCCTGATGATGTATTTTCATGCTAAGAGACAGGAAGTTTCTATCCTCATGCAAACATCCACAACCACAACCAATACCAAGAGATTCTCTCCAGATGTTTGATGAATCTGCATAAAAGGATGTTTCAGGGTCGACTTGTTGTCTTAGTGGTTAAAGCTCATAACAAGTTACTGCAACATCACTACCTTTCATGTCTCCATCTACACTTCTGAAGGCAAAAATGGGAATTAAGTGAGCTTACTTTGACTGTAAAATCACTTAGTGTCTCAATACATTTTACAAACAAAAAATAATACATTTATGACTTTTGCACAGAAAGCTGTAAATAAGGACCAAAAATCAGTATAAGGTAGCAATTACACAATTAAATTGTAGAAAAATAATAGGTTTCAGTCTGGATTTAATGGGTTAAGACGCCGACCATGAACCACAGTATCTCTTAGATCAGACAATTTTCATGTCTCAATCTATTTAATTAAAATATGCCAATAATTGTACTCAATGCCCTCATAGGAGTTAAACAAAAAACAAGTTTATTTTTTAAGTGTAAAAACACAAAAAAAGAAAGAAGACAATTACAGAAAGAGAAAATAATAACAACATTCATTATATTAAACATACATGATACTATTCAGTTATAGGAGTGGCAAAAACTGGATTTAAGAGGTGAAGCGTCGACCATGAACCACAACGTCCCTGATTCATGTTTGATTAGGAACCTTTATTGATTGTTGTTCTCCATCTCTCTCTCCCCCCGTCCCTCATTTTCTGTCATCTCTCCACTGATACTAATCAATAATCAATAAAAGCAAATGGGTGAACTTTTGCGATGTGACAGAGGTGGAAGAAAACTACTTTAGTGATGTTGCTGATGTGTCCCTCGAATCTAAGATAAATGAAATTACAGGACTTCTTTATCTCTTCTGCTTAGTGGCAACATCAGAAGACAACTTCCTAATCAGAGCTGAAAATGTAAAGTAGAGGTTCATTGATAAACACACTGAAAGGCACCAGAGACAGTCTGCCTTTCTGTATCTGTATGTCTGAAGTCGTTGAAGCCATAAAAAAGCCTTGAAGGTTCGATATTTAAAAGATCAAGACCAGGCGAGTCTTCAGCTGTACTGCAGAGACTGTGTGTTGTCACTAAACTAAAACGTATGACTTATTACATTTTCTTTGGCTGATTCTTCCTCACCTCTGAGAACATTGTCAGAGTATTAGGAAAACCCATCTCTCATGACTCTACACATATTGTCCACTCTGTTAATACTATTAATATTGTTATATTTGTTAATGAGAAGCTGTGTTTGTAAAGGCCACCTTCAACATCTGTAATGAATTCAGGTATTTAATCTCTACAACTTTCTCAACTAAACAAAACCACCAGATAAAAGAGCAGTTATGAATGTTACAAATGTATTATTAATACCCATGTTGCACAAGTTTGACATTCACAAAAGAAAATGTAACTTATAAAAGCTAATTATGAAACAAAACATGATTAATGAAGAATTCCAGTGAGTTAACACACACTTATTCATCTTCAATACAGGAGAAGCTGTTGAAAGAGACTGGCAAGGTAAGATAGAACATTTTCACATTGGTCACCTATTTGTCTTTAATAATTTTAGAGTATTTAACATGACAATATTTTAAATAATGTTCTGTTTTCATGCATCCAGCACTTAAAAGTAATTAATATCTAAACTTTTACAAGCAAAAACCAGTGTTTCAAATGCATTCAATGTACTTTTTTTTTAATTGCTGAATTCTAAAAATCAATTAAATCAAAAAGTCTCAAATTGGACACATTGTTAGTTGTTGTTGATTAGTAATGTGATGTTTTCCTAACAAACAAATTAAGTTTTACAGTCATCAATCATACTGCTGTTAGTTTTAACAGATAAAATTAAAACATATATTCTGACAAAAAGATTTATTTACAACTAAATACTGAGAAAGACATATCTGACCAACATTTGTTTGAATAGCAGCAGTTAAAAAACTTCTAATATGGATTCACTGTGTGATAGATGCATCATGGTTGTGACAATTCTTTATTCATTTCACAGAGACGACAGGAATGCTTACATCTGTTGAAAAAACATCCACCCAGGACCTGACATCTGTTATGATCCAAGATACCAGCAATGGAACTGGTGAGTGATTCTGTGTGGGGGAAATTTTTTTCAGTTTCTCTTTTTGGTTTGTAAAAACTTTATAAAATTTGTTACCACTTTAATTGTTTTATCAGCAGTGTGTGACAGATGCATTGTGACTGTGAAAGTTCTTTTAACTTTTGAACATTTTAACAGAGAGACCAGCAAGTCTTGTAGTTGTGCAAGAAACATCCAACCAGGACACAACATCTACTGTGCCTCCAGAAACCAGTAATGAAACTGGTGAGTGAAATATTTTAATATCCAACAGGTTTGATGGCCAAAGCAATGAAAGCCATTCTCTCGAGTGTTTCCATTTAATGCTACTTTATATTTCATCTCCATTTCAGAGGGAAGTATTATACTTTTTACTCCACTACATTTATCTGACAGCTACAGTTACTGGGTACCTTGTAGATTCCACTTCTACATACAAAAATGTGATCATCTTATAAAATATTACTTATAAGTAGTTGAAATTAGCAGCATAGGGGCCATTTTTCTGCATAAGAAGTACTTTTACTTTTGATACTTTAAGTATATTTTTCTGTGAACATGTTTGTACTTTTACTTAAGTAAAATTTTGACTACAGACTTTTATTTACTGGACTAATGGAGCACTTTTAAAGTGTGATATTACCATGACTACTAAAACATAAGATAACTGAGACTTTCTTCAACTTGCCATCAGAGCTGTCAGGACATTTTTATTTTAATACCCAGAAGTCTAAGATAAACCTTAAACCCCAATGAAGAATTCCAGTGAGTTAACTCACACTTATTCATCTTCAATACAGGAAAAGCTGCAAACGGGACAGTGCAAGGTAAGATAGTACACCAATTTTCACACCAATTAGGCATATGTTATTTACATACAGTGCAGAGTCCAAAGTGTCACAGAAAATCTAAATGGAGGGGGTAAAGGAGAGGCAAAATGACTCAGCGAAGCCAATAGCAAAAGGAAAAGCAGCGAGGAAATGCAAATGGGAAAGGGAATTTCCCTTTTGAATACCTGATTACAAGCTGTATTCTTAATTCAGTTTGTAAATTCAGTTATTTAATTTTCATTTTAAAACTGCATACTCAAATTGATTTTTAAATTCCATTGTTTATTTGGGGATGCATTAATGTAATTTTAAATGTTGTACTTATTAACTGTTTTAAAGTTGAGTTTGTAAATCCCTTTTTAATTTGAACAATTTATTGATGGATAATTGCTTCATTTGTAAATTCTTTTTATAATTCCTCCTTTTATTGCCCACTAAAATGTAAAATAATGAATTACTTTGTAATTTAGTCTATTTATGGATTAATCATTAATTCATTAATTGATTTATAAACTTATTTATAAATTCCTGTTTTTATTTTACAAGTACTTATAATTAATTAATTAATTAAGTGCTTTATTACTATTTCTGTGACCTTTCTGGTCCTCCATATCACACAGTCATCAATCATACTGCTGTTTGTTTTAACAGATAAAAATAAAACATGTATTCTGACAAATAGATTTATTTGCAACTAAATACTGACAAAGACATATCTGACCAACATTTTTTTGAATAGCAGCAGTTAAAAAACTTCTAATATTGATTCACTGTGTGATAGATGCATCATGGTTGTGACAATTCTTTATTCGTTTCACAGAGATGTCAGAAATGCCTACACCTGTCGAAAAAACATCCACCCAGGACCTGGAAACTGCTGAGTCCCCAGATACCAGCAATGAAACTGGTGAGTGAAACATGATCATACTGACCCAGTAAGACCCAGATTATGAAACAACTTTAACTTTTGTTGAATCATTTTGTGTTTTCTTTTGGGTTTGTAAAAACTTTATAAAATTTGTTACCACTTTAACTGTTTTATCAGCAGTGTGTGACAGATTCATTGTGACTGTGACAGTTCTTTTAACTTTTGAACATTTTAACAGAGAGACCAGCAAGTCTTGTAGAAGGAACATCCTCCCAGGATAAAACATCTACTGGGCCTCCAGAAACCAGTAAAGAAACTGGTAAGTGAAATGTTTTAATATCCAACAGGTTTGATGGCCAAAGTCATGACAGTCAGATTTCACCCATTGAAAGCACCAATTATATTCCCCACAGTAACTGCATTTACATTCTTTCTGTACTTAAGCACCATTTTGAGGTACTTTAACTTCACTCGAGTGTTTCCATTTTATGCTACTTTATATTTCATCTCCATTTCAGAGGGAAGTATTGTACTTTTTACTCCACTACATTTATCCGACAGCTACAGTTACTGGGTACCTTGTAGATTCCACTTTTACATACAAAACTGTGATCATCATATAAATTATTTGTTTTAAGTAAATTAGTTGAAACAAGCAGAACTTTGATCCAGAGCAGTAAAATTTTAACACTCACAGGGGCCATTTTTCTGCATAACAAGTACTTTTACTTTTGATACTTTAAGTATATTTTTCTGCTAACATGTTTTTACTTTTACTTAAGTAAAATTTTGACTACAAACTTTTATTGATTGGACTAATGGAGTACTTTTAAAGTGTGATATTAGTATGACTACTGAAACAGAAGATAACTGAGACTTTCTTCAACTTGCTTCATGATGTATTCACTTGGCTCGACTGTAAATCCTCCTAAACTGTAAAACTAATACATTTATCTTGAACTATTTTGATAATTTATAAATGAGAGATTGCACTTTGTGACAGGTGTGTTGTAGTCATGACAATTCTTTATCATTTGACAGAGAGGTCAACAGCAAGTCCAGATGTCCCTGAAACATCCACCCAGGACCAGGAAACTGCTGAGTCACCAGATCCCAGCAATGAAACTGGTGAGAGAAATATTATTGTAACCAGTCGGAATCTATTAAAGGCAAAAATGCCAAGTAAGACAAAGACATTTTTTGAAAAGCAGCAGTTAAAAAACTCTTAATATAGATCCAATGTGTGATAGATGCATCATGGTTGTGATAATTCTTTCACAGAGATGTCAGAAATGCTTCCACCTCTCCAAAATGCATCCACCCAGGACCCGACATCTGTTGTGGTCCAAGATACCAGCAATGGAACTGGTGAGTAAAATATTTTCATAACAAATATAAATGATACCCAAAACCCTGAGAGTAAGAACAACTGATTTTTTTTTCTTGAACCGTTATAACTGCAGTAAACTAGAAGTTTCACTGTCTGACAGATGTATTGTGGTTGTGACAATTCTTTTATCATTAAATAGTGAACTCAACAATACCTGAGATCAATGAAACATCCACCCAGGACCTGGAAACTGCTGAGTCCCCAGATACCAGAAATGAAACTGGTGAGTGAAACATGATCATACTGACCCAGTAAGACCCAGAGTAATAAACAACTGGAACTTTTCTTCAACCATTGTGTGTGGGGGGAATTTTTCAGAGTTTTTTTTTTTTTTTTGGTTTGTAAAAATTTCTAAAATTTGTTACTGTGACAGTTCTTTTAACTTTTTTTAAACTTTTTAACAGAGAGGCCAGCAAGTCCTGTAGTTGTGCAAGAAACATCCTCTCAGGACACAACATCTACTGGGCCTCCAGAAACCAGTAATGAAACTGCTGAGTGAAATATTTTAATATCCAACAGGTTTGATGGCCAAAGCAATGAAAGCCATTCTCTCGAGTGTTTCCATTTAATGCTACTTTATATTTCATCTCCATTTCAGAGGGAAGTATTATACTTTTTACTCCACTACATTTATCTGACAGCTACAGTTACTGGGTACCTTGTAGATTCCACTTCTACATACAAAAATGTGATCATCTTATAAAATATTACTTATAAGTAGTTGAAATTAGCAGCATAGGGGCCATTTTTCTGCATAACAAGTATGACAGATGCATTGTGACTGTGACAGTTCTTTTAACTTTTTAACTTTTTAACAGAGAGGCCAGCAAGTCCTGTAGTTGTGCAAGAAACATCCTCTCAGGACACAACATCTACTGGGCCTCCAGAAACCAGTAAAGAAACTGGTAAGTGAAATGTTTTAATATCCAACAGGATTGATGGCCAAAGCCATGACAGTCAGATTTCACCCGTTGAAAGCACCAATTATATTCCCCACAGTAACTGCATTTACATTCTTTCTGTACTTAAGCACCATTTTGAGGTACTTTAACTTCACTCGAGTGTTTCCATTTTATGCTACTTTATATTTCATCTCCATTTCAGAGGGAAGTATTATACTTTTTACTCCACTACATTTATCTGACAGCTACAGTTACTGGGTACCTTGTAGATTCCACTTTTACGTACAAAAATGTGATCATCATATAAAATATTAGTTATAAGTAGTTGAAATTAGCAGCACTTTGATCCAGAGCAGTTAAATTTTTATTACACACAAATATAACACTCAGAGGGGCCATTTTTTCTGCATAACAAGTACTTTTACTTGTGATACTTTAAGTATATTTTTCTGTGAACATGTTTGTACTTTTATTTAAGTCAAATTTTGACTACAGACTTTTATTGATTGGACTAATGGAGCACTTTTAAAGTGTGATATTAACACAACTACTAAAACAGAAGATAACTGAGACTTTCTTCAACTTCCTTCATGCTGTATTCACTTGGCTTGACTATAAATCCTCCTAGACTGTAAAACAAATATTTTTCATGAACTATTTTAATAGTTTATGTACAGCTATGAACAAGAGATTGTGTGACTGTGTGACAGGTGTGTTGTAGTCATGACTGTTCTTTTATCATTTGACAGAGAGGTCAGCAACAAGTCCAGATGTCCCTGAAACATCCACCCAGGACCAGGAAACTGCTGAGTCACCAGATCCCAGCAATGAAACTGGTGAGAGAAATATTATTGCAACCAGTCGGAATCTATTAAAGGCAAAAATGCTAAATAAGTAAATTTATTTTGAATGTAAAATCACAAAGTATGTCACTTTACAAAAAAGGAAAACTTATAGAACAAACATTAACGTGATGTCAAATATTGGCATCATAACTCTCTGTAAGGCCACAGAGAGTTTGCCAAGTGCAAATCTACAAGCTGCTGCTGAGACAACACACACCGTAACCTCAGTAAAGGTGAGTTAGCTCAGCTGTTAGCATTGCCCCTGTATAACCTAACATTACTCAGCTAACTTTAATATCTAGCTGAAGTCATGCTATTATGAGACGTTTGTCAACAGTTTAATAAGCATGAACTCATTTTGAGATCGTACACAGAGGTGTTATGAAACTGAAGCAGGTTACGTTTAATTTTTGTTGTTGTTACTGTGTGTATTTGATTCATCACAGTTGTAGTCTATCTGGTTCGGGCTCAAGATAGAAGTTATTGTCCACTTGCAAGCCCTTTTCCTGTCAGACACTCTACCACAGGAAGTGAACCTCAGCAGGACTTCAGATGGTGTACAGAACCGCAGCAACATGCATGTTGAAGTCTGTTGTTATCAAGCAGTGACTAAACAGGATGTATGACCTGAGATATAAGTATAATAATGAAAAAGTGTTCATGATAAAACAGAACAAATGAAAACACACATGACGGTACACTAACTCTGAGCTGATCATATAACTCCATAGACAACAACTGTGATGAATCAAATACACACAGTAACAACAACAAAAATTAAACGTAACCTGCTTCAGTTTCATAACACCTCTGTGTACGATCTTGAAATGAGTTCATGCTTATTAAACTTTTGACAAACGTCTCATAATAGCATGACTTCAGCTAGATATTAAAGTTAGCTGAGTAATGTTAGATTATACAGGGGCAATGCTAACAGCTGAGCTAACTCACCTTTACTTGACAAGAACTGAGGACCACAAAGCAACGACTCAAATGCACAACTGAGACACAAAAACAGTTTTCAAAAATCAAAGTCTCTTTACTCGGGCAAAAGGTTTGGTACATGAGAAGGCAGTCAAACACAGGCAGACAAATCTAGAGGAGTAGCCTGAGGCAAGGTCAAAAACTAGCTTAAAGTAATACACTGAGCAAACTAAGTCTAGGAAATGTTGAAGGAAGACAAACTGGCATGAGGGGAATGGAAGAACCAGACTAAATACACTAGGAGACAATGAGACACAGTTGCAACACACCAGGACAGGACAGACGATCACAGTGGTGAGAAACACACAAGGGCAGGAAGTGAATCTCAAACGAGAGGGGGAGTTAGTGATTACAAAATAAAACAGGAAATGCATGAAATAAGAAAACATGACCCAGGAAGCGGAGCGGGACATGACATTACTGAGGTTACGGTGTGTGCTGTCTCTGTAGCAGCTTGTAGATTTGCACTTGGCAAACTCTCCGTGGCCTTATAGAGAGTTATGATGCCAGTATTTGACATCACGTTAATGTTTGTTCTGTAAGTTACTGTAAGTTAATGTTACACATTAAGGAGAGCTAGCACTAGGTAGCTAACGTCTCTGTTTTAGATTATGAGTTTGTGATTGGCGTTAATCATCAATTAGACATGTTATTTACACATATACAACATAGCCAGTCTACATTTGTTAGAATAAAACCCCAGTATCACTACAAACAATCAAACCACTGTCATAACGTGACAGCCTGTACTGACGAGACAGGAGCAGCTGAAAGGAAAAGTTAAAAGGAATAGAAAAAGTAAAAGCTGCAGAGAAATGGAAATGGGAAAGGGAAATGCTCTTTCAAATGCCTGATTAAAAGCTGTATTCTTAATAAAATGAAAACATGTATTCTGACAAATAGATTTATTTGCAACTAAATACTGACAAAGACAAATCTGACCAACATTTTTATGAATAGCAGCAATTAAAGAACTTCTAATATGGATTCACTGTGTGATAGATGCATCATGGTTGTGATAATTCTTTATTTCACAGAGATGTCAGTGTTGCTTCCACCTGTCGAAGTTACATCCACCCAGGACCCGACATCTGTTGTGGTCCAAGATACCAGCAATGGAACTGGTGAGTAAAATATTATCATACCAAATATAAATGATACCCAAAACCCTGAGAGTAAGAACAACTGATTATTTTTCTTGAACTGTTATAACTGCAGTAAACTAGAAGTTTCACTGTCTGACAGATTTAGTGTGGTTGTGACAATTCTTTTATCATTAAATAGTGAACTCAACAATACCTGAGGTCAATGAAACATCCACCCAGGACCTGGAAACTGCTGAGTCCCCAGATACCAGCAATGAAACTGGTGAGTGAAACATGATCATACTGACCCAGTAAGACCCAGAGTAATAAACAACTGGAACTTTTCTTCAACCATTTTGTGTGGGGAATTTTTTTCAGTTTTTCTTTTTGGTTTGTAAAAACTTTAAAAAATTTGTTACCACTTTAACTGTTTTATCAGCAGTGTGTGACAGATGCATTGTGACTGTGACAGTTCTTTTAACTTTTTTTTAACATTTTAACAGAGAGACCAGCAAGTCTTGTAGCTGTGCAAGAAACATCCCTCCAGGACACAACATCTACTGGGCCTCCAGAAACGAGTAATGAAACTGGTGAGTGAAATGTTTTAATATCCAACAGGTTTGATGGCCAAAGCCATGACAGTCAGATTTCACCTGTTGAAAGCACCAATTATATTCCCCACAGTAACTGCATTTACATTCTTTCTGTACTTAAGCACCATTTTGAGGTACTTTAACTTCACTCGAGTGTTTCCATTTAATGCTACTTTATATTTCATCTCCATTTCAGAGGGAAGTATTATACTTTTTACTCCACTACATTAACAAATACATTTTCTTTAACTATTTCATTATTCCACTGTGTTACAGGTGTATTGTAGTCATGATAGTTCCTTTATCGTTTGACAGAGAGGTCAGCAACAAGTCCAGATGTCCCTGAAACATCCACCCAGGACCAGGAAACTGCTGAGTCACCAGATCCCAGCAATGAAACTGGTGAGAGAAATATTATTGCAACCAGTCGGAATCTATTAAAAGCAAAAATGCTAAATAAGTACATTTATTTTGAATGTAAAATCACAAAGTAAAGAAAAAAAAAAGAAAATAATAACATGAAATAATAACAATACACATTTTTAAGATGCATTATACTATTCGCTTAGAGGAGTGGGAAAATCAGATTTAAGAGGTGAAGTGCCAACAGTGAACCTGTTTCGGCAATTTTGCAATTCCACTCTGACAAAGAGACAAAAATCTCTTACAGTATTGTCACACACACACATGGCTCCACCTGTGTTTTTTTCCGGGTTGTTTAAATGGAAACAACCACTCAGCCGTTAGCAAGAAGCAGTGACTTGGGTTTGGTTTAGCAAATTCTCTGCTCACACTCCCAAAGACTAAGATATCTTTGGTTGTACAGATCCCATGAACCTTCTGTTACATTGATAGTAGTTTAGTGTGTAATCAGGTAAGATTCAGAATGATCAAACAGTGGAAATGAAACATGATTACATGTACAGTAATTGTATTCAAACATGTGCAATGAAGATATTCAAACGTGATTATACATGTAGTGTATGTAATGTCCCTCACAATCCCCCCTTAAAATTGAACAACATAAAATTTAAAAGTTACAGTAATAATGAAATAGAGTGAAATAAAAACTAGATCAAAGATAAAACAATGAAAAAAACAAAGATAAATATAATTGATGTGAGATTAAAAAATATATAATATTAATAATAATGAAATAAAAAGACATAATTTTACAGCATTAATAAAATAAAATAAGTGAATAAAATAGTAAAGTAAATAATGTCTATAAATCATTCTTAATCTAAAGCCAGGCTAAAGAGCTTTTAAGTTATATCTGAAGATATCAACACCTCCATCATCTTTGTTAAATATCCACCAAACATCTGAACATGTGATATGTTTTCTTCTTTGTCTCCTTCTCATGTAGAAACCAACGATCAGGTGTGTTTCTGGACAGAGAAGATGCTGAGTCATGAGAAGTGGAGATTAAACCCACTTTAATACAGTACTTATACAAACTTTTTATCTTTCCACTGATAAAAAACTTCTGTATTTTTATTAAGTTGTATCTGTGTGTGTAGAGGAAGCCTTGCAGGAATTACAATGAAGGTGGCTGTTGGAAAGGTGACAGTTGCCACTACAGACATGTTTGCGAGTTCGCCCTGAAAGGAAACTGTCCCAACGGATCCAACTGTCGGCTGAAACACCCCGGAGGTGATTATGGGAAAATAGGAAAAATCCTTCCTATTGTAAAAATAAAGGTCTGGAAAGGGAATGGGTTATATAAGAGGCTTGTCCATTGGATAAAAAGAACAGAAGTTAATGAAATAAACATTTAGAGGTTTTAGACTCTTATTTATGAAGAAAGATAACTACAGTATTACATTCTTAATTCATTTTACAGCAGACAGCAGTGTTGCTGTACCTGAATGTTGTTCAGCAGTACAGAGCTGATAAATGTTAAGTTAGATTACTTAAAGCTGCTGTATGGATTATCTGCTGTTATTAGTGATTGTAAATACAATATTCACTCTCTATTTAACTTTTCTTTTGGTCTCCACCAACTAATAAGAAAAATATTCAGCTAAATGTTCCACTTTATTCACTGAGTCGTCACTAACTTTGTCTGCTGTTACAGTACCTGCTGGGCAGGTAACATATAGAAGGTTTATCAGAGCTTTTAAGAAAAAACAACAATGAGCTAAAAGAGGCGAAAAAAGCTCTAGAGCTGAGAGTAACTGCAGAATTCTTTATAGGTTTGTCATTATGATCGATATCTTTCACATCACACAGTCATTTGATACATTATTCATATAAAAATATAGATTAGTGCAGCTTTAATGCCCCTTAAAAATAAAATAATAATCACTGTTAGTGTTTTTAAATGTTTCATCTTGCTCTATTTCATCAAGCAGGCACCAAACCACAATGGCAGTTTGAGGGAGACAGTGGGACATGGTATGAGTTCATATTCAAGGTAAGTTATCTGCAGAGTGGACTTCATATTTAGCTGAGAAACTTTATTCGTCTGTGAATAATAAATACATTTCAGCATTATTATGATTTGAATGGCCTTTTTTCTGCAGAGGGGCACAACTGAATGTTCAGTAAACAGCGATGAAATCGAGAGGGAGTACCAGAAAAACCCCAAGAGCAAAATGCCCTTCACAGTGAACAGAAACTACTACGAGCTGGACTTTGAAGGTTGAGTTATGCTTTAAATATTGTGATAAGAGAGGGAGGAATTTCCTTGAAAGAACTGCTCTATTTAAACCCAATGAAATATTCATGAATTATTCATTTATCACTGGTAATGTTATTCCTACAAGATGGTGAATTGTATGCTAGCCTGTAGAGAAATTTCCCCTTTTTGCATCTTCAGCAGACCTGGTCTACGCTGTAAAAGACTCTATGTTACACTTAAAGGAATATAATTTCATATTTTTGGAAAATCGTTAGATGAGACGATTGATGTACTACCCTCGTATTAGTGGGGTAAATATGTTCAGCAAGCAGCCTGTTAGCTTAGCTTAGCATTAAGACAAGATGCAGGAAGAAACATTACATAATCACAACTTACACTTTGGGTTTTGTACAAATTAAACTAACAAAATATAATACGGTTTAATTAATGAGCTTTAGAAGTTCAAGTAGGCAGATTTTATCTTCAGACAGAGCCAGGCTAGTTTTATGCTAAGCTAAACTAAGCTAAGCTAGCTGTCTGCTGACTGTAGCTTTTCATTTAGCATACAGACAAGAATGATAACAAGCCTTTCATTTATCTTTCAGAAAGAAATCAAATAAGTGCATTTCCTAACATTTTGAATTATTCCTTGGAGTTAATCAATTGGATGGGGACAACAAACACTATGTCTACTCCACCTATAATAAGAGCCAAATTATCTAGTTCTTTCCATGCCCCTTCTTGTGGACAATGAACAACTAATAAAGAATCTTAGCTATAATATACTGTAACTTCATCTAAAAAGACTCCTGAAACATCACATGGAAAATTCAATTGTTTGATTTTCTTATTTTCCACAGCGAAGATCCAAATCAACCTGACGACAAAGACCAGACGCAGGGTCAGACATGTGTTGTTGTGAGCACCAAAGATTTCAAAGACTTCAAGAAGACAGTTGTGCAATACCTTACTTTAACTGGAAATTCATTTATTTTGTGTGTTTGGAGAATATTTTTTATTTTTGGATTTCAATAGGTTTGGCTCTACTTTGGCCTCTTTATGGGAAATCTAACATTGTGTTTATATAGAGGGGAGTAGACGATACGATTAAACCATCCAGTAGGCTTGGTTTCCATAGGGTTTATATCAAAAGCCTTTGAAGATTACTAAAAATATCCAAATACTGCAAACCTGCGCTGAGATATTGTACTGTACCACTTTGCTTTTTTTTTTTTTTTTTTTTTTTTACAAAATCTCAGTTTGAATTACCATTTCTAATAAGTGATGCCATCATAATTTGATTCGTCTCATAAGACACATACTTACTGCACACTGCCACAGCAGAAGGATGCAAATAATTTATGGTGCCACAGAATTTGAAGAAGAAAATACACAGACATAATATTTAATGTTACATTCATGCTGCAGCATATTTACATGCTGACAAACACATCCCATCAGAAGAGGAACGAGACAAAGATCTCTTACAGTATTAATGCTCAGGGCATGGTTCACAACACAAAGGCACACAGATGAAAAACTCTTCACACCTTTTATACCTCAGAACTCTTCCTTCTTGTCAAGGCTGCTGCTTCTTGTTTCGTTTCTATCTAAGGTACTGTGGCAATCTTGCTACCCTCTGATGCACTATTTTAACCTTGGTCTTTCTAAACAGTTAACAGCAAATTCTCTGCTCACACTCGCAAAGACTGAGATATCTTTGGTTATATACAGTCCATGAACCTTTCTGTTAATATTGAGTAGTTTAGTGTGTGTCAGTCAACATGATGCTGTTTGCTATGTTGATGAGGAAGGATTAACTTACTATGAAGTGAATGTATGATGCTGAAATGTTTTTCTGAATGGTTTAAAATATATGGTACAAAGTGATATGAAGTATTCAGACAGTGACTCTGAAGTGTGAATATTGCCTTTAAAACTAAATATTTCTCCAGTGTAAAAAAAGGTTATTTGCCATTTCAAGTCGAAGTCAAACCTCACCTTAAAAGTCCAGAACAAAGGAACTTGAATTCTTCAAGCTGAAGCGTTGTTTGGAAGCAGAGAGCGATGTTTGAAACTGGTCCTCGACCAGTTCGCTGACCAGTCTGCCAACTAGGAGTTAAACTGGAAAGTCTCTGTCCAGAGCAGCCTGAATGACTTGACTTCTCTTTAGCAGTAGTTACACACCGCTTCATCACCAAGACTCATCTGTAACACGGGCCAATCCGGGTCATAACGGATCACTGTATAATTGCAGTTTGACTCCAGCTGAACCCACATACCTGGACCTGCTGAGACGAAACTTCATGATTCAGGGTTGATGTCGAATAATGTTAAAATTAGAAGATAACTCCTTTAGAGAAGTTGAATTAGTTTTCCCTCCGCATTCCCCATTGTGATATGTTAGCCTCGAGTCACACTTCAAGCCACTATTTCTCAACAATATTGTTTTATTTTTATTATCATTTATTATTTTTATTTATTACTTTATGCTTTATTGTGTGTCAAGACGTTTAGCTTTTAATGAATAAAAATAAATAATGTTTTCATTTATCCCAAGATGATGTGTGATTTCTTTGAGCAACAGTAAACAGAGGTCACTGCTTGGAGAAGAAGCTTCAATTCAAGCTTTAATGTTTCCTCCGGACACTAAAGGTTATTTGTGGAAGGTGGTGCCCAGACGAGGTTTTATATTAATAAAAATATTAATGTTCCAACATGAACAGTGGAAATTAAACATGATTACATGTGTAGTAATTATATTCAAACATGTGCAATGTGGGAGGGGAACCCCAGTCTGTAGGGGCTTGACTGAGTGACGTCACTTCAGCTGTGCTCCAAGATCATAGTGGTTGTTCTGACACTGGCACTGAAATGGTTAGGAAAGAGTAGAGCAGCCAGACTAAATGCACACACAAGATAAACTCTTATATGAATATGTCATTTTGGAAGGAGTAGTAAATTCATGCACTGATCAACAACATCTGTCAACAGAATGTGAGAGAAAAAGTATTATGAAAGGCAAAACATGTCTTATTCCACCACCTGGTTCACACACACACAAAAAGGTGGAGCATAGAAAAACATCACATACAGTATGTACTGTATGAAGGATAACTCTCATCCTTAAAGTATTTTGGTTTAGTTTCTGTGTCTATTAGTGAACCTACATGAACTGAGAGCAGAGCGAGCTTAGTGCCAACACAAGAGGATGAACACCAGGGTTCAGGTAAAGCCTGAAATAATTATAACAAAACATTTCACCAACATTACCTGTGCCATGACACTATTAGGAAATATGTTTAAGTTAAAATGTGTTTCTCTCAAATACTTAGTATGGCTATCATCATTGAATATCTTCATCATCATCATCATCTGACCAGGGCTCAGTGGTCACAACTGTCAGAAGTACAAAATAAATGCAAATACTTAAACTTGAGAACTTGCTGCCAGTAGAAATGTCTCCTGGTCACTCAGTGTCTGAACAGTCCACTTACAAACTGTGGATTAATGGTTATAAATATATATCTGATGTTGGAGGACATCAATTAAAAACAAATTGTGCTGACAGTGGTAAACAACCCTGTTATTATTTGAACTGTAGATATATATATATATATATATATATATATATATATATATATATACAGGGATGACACAACGGCTTCATCAAAGTTTATCTGTAACACATCAAAAAATCAACAACTTGATAAAAACAAGACAGTTTTTGTAAAAAGCCTTTCGTAAAAGCACATTTCTCTTCTACATTGTATTTGTATTTGCTTCATCATACTGTAGACACAGTCAAACAAACATCATCAGCTGACATGTAAACACTTTAAACTGTTAACCTCTGTACCTCTCCCCGACAGAAACACAAGTTATTGTTATTCAATGCATTTACCATAGAGATGAGAATAGGTGTGCACTCAAAATTTAGGGGCGGTTACCTGAGGACAGGCTGATTAGCAGGATGAGACACACCTGGGCCCGGTGTGCCCCATGTATAAAGCCGGAGAAGTTGCCAGCTCAGAGCACGTGGAAAAGACAGGAGTTTGTTGAGAAATTTTTTGTCCTTCAAGAAAAGACAAAACAGTCTGTAGTAAGATAAGAAGTTACTGTTCTCTACAGGTGAGGAGTCTGAACAGGTGCTTGCAGGTAACGTTACTGTTAAAAATTAACTTTGTTGAGCCCTCACAAGCTTTGAAATGTTAGCTTTGTTTTTGATAGACTACATCAAAATAAAGCAGTTTGGATGTGATGAATTCTGGCCTCTGTGAAGGATTTCCTGCTCTCTAGCTGTATTATATCAATGGGACCAACAGGAGGGCTGTGGCTCTGTATGTGGACAATGACTTGAAAGTTCTTAAAATTTCTAAATGTATATTTCAATTTTTCTCATGTTACTGTTAGTATTGGTGGTTAAGTAATTGTAATTAACAGACCATCTATTTCTATTGTTTTATGTTTTCAGTAAGAGGCAGACAAAATAAGATTTTCTTCTAACAATCTGCTTTGTGAATTCTGTATAATGTTTGATAAATCTCTGCCAGTATATCAGGTCTGGACTTGGATTTGATTTCTCTTATTGTAGTTAAAGCTGCACCTGAATCACTGCATATGACTGAGTTGTCTGCTTTATTGTCCTCTATCCACCAAAGTGCACATTAATATTGCCAACATCTCTGCTGTGAATACTGACATCTGATACGTCTGTTTTTAATTCTTAATTCAGGAATGATTACTCCAAACTAACTTCATATGTCTTTATTCTGTAAATATGAACTCCATCCTTGTTGCAGATGAGACTTAACTTCCTTGACTATTTCTCCTGATCTCTATCTTTTGTTATTATTCAGTGAGCATAGATCGATTTCAGGTTCTGGGATTATCCATGATGGTTCAACTGACCAACAGACTGGATGGCACACATTAACATTAATAATACCAATTTCCTCCGCCTTAGACTTTTGCTTATTTCCAAAGTTTGTTTTGGCCTTTCTCTCTTTACTTCCGATTCAAGAGAGGCGATTGAATTTCTGTCCAATTGGTGTCGTCCACTGGGTGGCAGTGCAGGATGACTGGATAGGTGATGTAGGGTTTTGAATTAAAGGGCTCTCCATAAGTTATCACACCAACAAATACCTGCTGGAACACATTTAATGTATTAATGCATCTTACAAAACATGTTCTAACAGGCATTAAATGACTAAATGATGAGCTTTGAGTTTATTATTCTTCTGTATTGGGTCACCTCAGAGTGCATTATCGAAGATGGGATCATCTGCATTTTAATTGTGTGAAGTTTATTTTATCCCTGGAGTGACAGCTGCCAGTGTGGATGATTTTTAACCTCTGATTCCTTCACTGCAGCTCAGAATAACATGAGACAACCATATGATGATAGTTGGAAATAAAATGAATGCTTGTCTTTGACTAAAAAAAAAATCCACACACTGTTAATTGGCTCCATGATTATAAATGCAACATTTCAGT
Organism: Thunnus thynnus; assembly: GCF_963924715.1. Classification (NCBI taxonomy): domain Eukaryota; kingdom Metazoa; phylum Chordata; class Actinopteri; order Scombriformes; family Scombridae; genus Thunnus; species Thunnus thynnus. Next base: position 15,238,920 of record NC_089540.1, read on the forward strand.
CAGATAGACCTCATCAGTCATTAACTACTTTCCCACTCTTTGCTTCAGTAACAGAAACAGTCTGGCTTTACTTTTTAATTTAAAAAAAAAAGTGTATATATACTTCATTCATGGTTCTGATGATGTTGCTTGTAATTAACAACCTGCTTCTTTCACATGAACGCGCTCGTAATTGGAAAACCCCGAGTTGACTGAGCTAGTTGATAGCAGCTCCTGGTTATCTGGAAGGACAATGTTAGGCTCAGTGAAGCCAGATAACGAAAAGATATCCTGAGTATGTTGAATTCTCTGTAGTACAGGGGCCTGTTTCAGAAAGCAGGTTTTAGGTTTGTTCACCCTGAGTTGAGGGAAACTCTGGGTTTTCAGTTTCAGAAAGAGGGCTAATTTAAACTTGGTGTCAGTTACCGCAGTAACTGACTCTGTGACGTTAACCTGCTCGCTGGCAGGTTTTCTTCAACAAACCCTGAGTTTCTCTCCGTCTCCTCCCTCTTACAGAACCAGACACACTGTTTCATTTCCTCATTCATTCAGTCCGTATCAAAGCGCATTCATTAGCAGAGGTTCACTATCTGTCAGAATCTAAATCCTGGTTGAATATTAGTTTAGTTACTCAAGGATTACCACTTTATATAACTATATATTTACATTTTATAGTATCATCACATCACCAGCACAGGTCCTCCGACAGCTGAAGAGTCCTTAAATCAAAATATATAGTGATTTCTTCTTCATGGTACAAATTGTTCAATAGAAATGGTACACTGCAGGATTCAGAGCGCCTTAAAAACCTCAGAGAAAATCCAGCTTGGTTATGTGTGAAATAGAATATCATTGGTTACTGGAATCATTAGGAATCTTTGTTATAAAAGATGCTAAAAATCAAACTTAAGATCCTTTGTGGTCAAGTTCAGTAACACGCAACAAAGCAAACTGTAGAAGAAATTTTAGAATCAAACTCCAGACTGCTGATTAAGAGGAAAATGTTAATACTTGAGTAACAGATCAGTACTGTCCATCTGGTTTTATACATGTACACATGTAAGGCACAATAGCTTAGGCAGTGCATGCAGTCCTTGGTGTATGTGATGTTTGTAAATCCTAAAATAGTCTGGAAATGCAATAAAAGGTACAGAAGCCTGAATAAGATGAAAGCAAATAAGCTTATGTGAACCATTTTCTTCCAGGATTTAAGGGGTGATTCTGATGAAACTAGCTCAAGGAATAAATTCCACTCGAGCCGTTCAATCACTCATGTTATGAACACAAAACGTTCCTGAATAAACTGAGTTGGGATTAATCTCAAACTGTGACATTTGCACTCCCAAGAATGTCAAGTACAAAACAACAGGAAACCTCCAGCATTTAAAGAACACAGCATAGAAGAAGAAGATCCCACCTCAACCTTTGGTCCTTCTGGTCAAGTAGAAATGGATCTCAGGTGCAGGTTAATTTACTGAGGCCCAGTGGCCCGCTGAATGTCAGCAAGTAAGAATTTAAATCAGGTCAGATTAAAAATACAGACAATAACAGGATATAATAAGATTTTAAATCGTTACTTTCAATCAGTGTCTTTTTTTTGAGAGAAATCAAGGCTCTTCTGTCCACAGTAATTAAAAGAATAAGACTGGTAAAACAATGTGCAGACTATATTTTGCATTCAAAAACAAATTCTCTGTTGTTTATAAGGCATTATATCATTATAGTCTATTTAAATTGGACTGTTGGATTTTTCATACATTTAAAAGTATGATTGTATATTTATACAAACCTTTTATAGGAAATGATGAACTCCTTTGACTTTAAAGGTCAAAACCACATACTTTCAAAAGTGCAACTTAAAGATAAGAGTAAGAAATACTTATTGAATATAACTTCATACTTCAACAGATGTGGAAGAAATACTATTTTGCTTACCTACAATATGTAAATGACACAATAAAACATATATCTTTAATTCAATATTTCACTGCATTTGTTAATAATAAACTTTAAACCATGGAGAGAAGACTGTTAAAATTAATCTAAATGTCAAAAGTTCTTTTAAATAATAGTTGTGTGAAATTACTGATGTGTTAACATGAAAGCAGTGTTTAAAGGTTGTAGCTGCTCAAAGTGAAGATTAGACCTTTACTGTTATTGATTTTACAGCAATGACTCTTATTGTTGTTGTTGTTGAGTGAAAATCTCACATGTCTCACATAACTTTGGGGATTAACCTTATTTGTTTCCCATCGTCACATTTCACTTTGTGGCAACTCAAAATTCGTAGTTAAAATGGTCCAATTTCATCACATCAAACAGCTGGTGTGACAATAATTCTTAAGGCCCGTATGTACATTGAAATAGTTGTTGGTCTCTAATTGTTCCTCCTGTTCATATTTGCCCTGAAATACTGTCAGACTTAAATGTAAATGATGGGAGTCAATTACTCAGTTCCTGAAAAAATGCGTTGTTAAATTCAACTTAGACTAAAATGAAGGTTCAATAGCCTGAGTTAGATAAAATCAAGAGGGTACCCTCCACATTTGCAGCTTTTCAATATGAAATCCCTAAAATGACGAACTTCAAAACACAAGACAAAACAAACCAAAATAATAAAGAAAATGTAAACAACACAAGTTAGACTTCCAGTATATTTTAGACATGGACTTTCAGAACTGTATGTTGGTTTTATGGTTGGTGGAGAGAAGCTGTGGTGCATCACTCTGAAAACTGAATACGTGATAATGCAAGCATATTAGAAATCCAACATGTATGTTTTGTCACGTACTTACCAGTGATACGTGCAGGACTAGTTCTTCTCAAACAAGCTCTAATTTCCTCTGTGGTTTAGTCAAACAGGAAGTCACACTTGACAACATGCCCTGAGAAAGCAAAGAAGAAATCTAGAGAAACAGAAGAAGCAAAGCAATAATCTTTATAAACATTATTACTGTATTTGTTTGTAGATTTCTTCACTCTGTCATTTTCCACTAAGTGAAGACTTATTGTATCTTTGATTTGTATAATCTTAATAAGTACAAATTTTTCTTTTCAATTTTCAGACTGTCAGGATGTTGCATCCACTCATCTTACTTCTCCTATTACAGTCACAGGGTAATTTCAATAAACCATGCTTGAGTAATACATGGATGTGTTTTCATGTGCTGGAAAGCAAAAACACAATTCAGCTTCTGACAAAAAAAGAAAAAAAATCCTTTTTATGTAAGTGCAATGAATGAGATGAGATTAAAAAAAATGTCATGAATGTAATACAGATATCAAAACTAATATTAAATTATAAGAAACTGATCATTAATTCAAGAAGGAAGGCTGGTTAGAGTCTACAGTTAAGCAGCTCTGTGAGGCTGCACTTCACAACACCAAGTGAGGTTTCCAGTGTGAATTCAGTTGAAATTTACAACAGAGATTATAGATCAAAAATATTTTTTGTGCACTTACTAACTGATTAAAAATGAAAATACACAGTTGACAGTTTACTTTAACTATGGCCAGATTAGTCTTGTAGGAGTATTAAAGAACAAGCTGTTGTCCTCCTACAACCTGCATTAGTTAGTACAATATTGACTAATTGAATATTATACTGTTCAGTAGCTTTAACTTGTGTAATTTTAAAATATCACCTGAATAAGTGGTACATGAATACACAACTTTCTTACCAGAACTCCAGAACAGCTCAACAGAGACTTAACATTTAAAAATTAAAGGGAAAAATGTTTAGTAGTGACAGGGTGAAACGGTCTCTTCAGAAAACTGTAATGTTTGAAATGTTGAAAATGTCAGAATCAGTCAATTCTACAATCAGAACAACATGAGAGAAACAGGAGTTCATTCTCACGCTCACTTTTCAAATTTAGTTTCTCTTTCTGTCCGTCTGCAGCTGCTGAGATAAAATGTCACACTGGTTGTTGTTAGAAAAACAGGAAGGTCAAAGATTGAGAAACAGCTTACTGACAGTCACTGACTTCACTTTGCAATGAGAAACTTATGACAGTCTTCAGTGTCTCCATATACAGCATGTTGGCTGAGGACTTTTTTATTCCTTATTCAATGATTACATATTTGTTAGTTTTCTTTTAACTTTTTTGGATTCACCTGACTGATGGACAGTCTTTCAGAGCTTTGATTTTCCATCACACCATTATTTATTAAGACCTGAGCACTGAGTAGTGTGAAGGCCCTGTTGTAATGCAAGGAATTATTGTTTTTTGTCCAAATTAACCACAATTTTCGAAACTTTCCACATGCATCAGAATTGTGAACATTTATATGTTTTATGGGTCTTGGACATGGGTGTTGCAAAATGGCTCGATAGCGCCCCCATGAAATGTTGAATCCCCCACATATAGGTTTCACCTAGATGCACCAAATTTGGAAGGTACATGTATCATGTCCAAACTTTCAAAGAACCTCTTGGAGCCATACCCTAAGCCCAACAGGAAGTCAGCCATTTTGAGTCAAAACGCCTTCAATTTTGGTAGGTTACATCTAAAGACCTTTGCGATACTAAATTGCGAAGCTTTTCGGTTTTCATTGAACACCATTGGCGTGGCGTGCTAATCAATTTGGCCCAAATCATGTTTGGGGCTTTGAACAGGAAGTTGTTGTAACTCAACTTTACATTGTCCAATCCGCCCCAAATTTCTCATGCTTGATAGGAGTCCAAGCCTGAACACATCTACATGTCAATATTGAGTCATAGTCCTAGCGCCACCTACTGACAACAGGAAGTCAGCCTTATGTGACAAACATCCTCCGATTTACATGAAATTTACATGGTGTGGTCTGCACATGATATACAGCAACATGACATATAATTAGTGGGTGTTCTTTAGAGTCACAGGAAGTGATAGTTATCTCCTACATGCAATGTCCAATTTTCATGAAAATGTATATTGATTATATTCTGGTAAATGTATTGCTGCATTAATATTTCACTTATGTAGTATACACAATTTCTAATATGTCATCTCCAGCGCCACAAACTGCACACAGTAAATAATATTTTACCCATTCACAAAGTGTCCGATAATTCTGAAAATTCAGCGCCATCTCAACGGACCTCCAGTAGCGATACGACAGCTGGCGCTCCGTCCGATGCATGTGAGGTGTGAGGGCCCGTTCATCGCTGTCTATGATCTGACTTCCTGGATATTAAATGTTCATGTGCAATTTTCTGTAGTTGTCCCAGTAATATTTGTTGTTAAAGTGTTCTGTAGTAGCATATTACATGACATGGTTAAGCTACATTTGAGTCAAGAAAAAGGTTATAAGTGCAGTTAAAAGAACAATACTTTCCACTTTTATTTTAAGATGTTTGATTTGAAAAAGAACTTAATTCTAATTATAACTATTCTAATTATCTGTTAACTCCTCTTACTCTTTTATCTGTTTCTATCTGCGGATGTATCTTGTTTTTCCCTCTGTATTGAGTGTTTTGTCAGTGATTGTGATTTAACTGTGTACACTCTCAATTTCGGGTGCAAATTCAAGAGGCTTATCTCTGCCCAGTTACCACAGTTGTCAAATCAAGCGCACCTGCAGAGCAGCCGCCTCACAATACACTGATATAACAGCTACATGAGTCTCATATTTTACCTGCAAAACTTGTATTTTAATGCTGTTGTTCATTGTTTGTGATGTAAAAACGTCAGAGAAAGTGCATAATCAGTTGTATTGGTCTCTGGTGCGTTGGTACCACGTCCAGAGTTTGCAGTGTTTTATGAATGTAGTTGTAGAGGTGTTCTACATTGAGTCACTCTAAACGGGTAGAGTTGGTTGCATGTAAGTGTAGTTTCAGTGTCTTGTTTTGTTGTTGACACTTGGAATGTTAATAGTGAGTGTTGAAGCACCGCTGTCTTAATGAAATCGAGCTTCTCCCTTTATGACAGTTACAGAGTGACTGAAACATACAGTAATAAAATATGAAATGACGGCGGCTCGTCAGGTGTCTAGACGGTAACCCTGGATTTGCGAAAGATCTCACGAGAGTGATCCCAAATTCTGATTTTTTTTTTTACTATCACTAACTAAATGTATTTTGTGCCTGAACCTAACCAGAAGTTAACCACAGCGTTGTCACAGCATAAAACATAATTATTTTCTACAATGCACACAATGAAGAAACAACACGTACAAATCTCGCGAGAGATTTGCAAATCTAAGGTAACCATCTAGACCTAGATTCGACCTTGCCCAAGGACACTATAAAACATTTATAGTTTCCTTGATCTTGCCATGGATGGATGTTGCTGTCAGCGGCAACCTTTCCAACTTTTCCACTTTCTGAATACATTTTTAATCTCTATATACTTGAAATATGTTTAAATATCAACAGAATCATTGTGAACTTATGTGTCTTACTTGTATTTAAGCCAAACTGAGAACAAGGAAAATGTGGCTGTTTTACTTTCTGTTCTGGATCACAGTGAGAGTCAGCGCCATTAAGTTTTGGATAATTTTAAATGTTTTTAACTGACATGTTGAGAAAATTTTAATATCATGGTATATTTCTGTGCATGTTTTGTGTTATATTTCAATTTTAATTTTGTGACCACATCCTCTGGTTAAATAGATAGTCCAGCTTCTGTTTATCAATGCACATGCCCACATTTACATTAACTGTGACAACAGCAAAATAGTTAAATATATAAATATTAAATTTATTTTTGAATGTATTTATTCATTTATATATATATTTATTTAGATATTCATGTATTTATTTATTCATTCATATATTAATTTATTTACTTAATTATTCACACATTTATTTATCTATTTATAATTTTTTTTTATTTATACCTTTATTTATCCATGGTGTAACTTGCTGCAGTGAAATAAATAAATTTTTAAAAAATTGACAAGGAAGAACTGAATTGGATATCTGCGATGCATATCCAGACTAGTTGTTAAATGTATCTTAAATTTATTTTTGACTTGTACAATCAACGTTGTCGGTATCTTGAAATACAATTTCTACTAGTAAGAATGTTATTGTGGATCTCTTTAATGATCATTCAGACTACTGAAAATACAGTTTTGACTAGGAAAAACACTATTATGGATATATAAAATGTAATTACAGATAGGAGTGTGGTTCGATTAAATGTTAACGACTTGCCATAACAGACTATAGTGTAGCCTACCTGCTGCGGGTCACTAAATGTGACAGAATATAGAGTTATGACCCGGCTCTTAGGCCATGACAAATAAAGGGAAATACCAACGGATGTACCCAAAATCAATCATTTATCTGTAACACTTCCTCTATTCCCTCATATTTCCTGGTGACATTTACTTTCACTTTTACTTTATCTGACATCGTGACGCAGATTCTTTTCTCCATCTTAAGGTAATGTAACCGACAGTTTCCAATGTTTTACACTTTAATGGCTCTTTGTTCATGTTATTATTAACTACTGTTAAATTAGCTCCTCTATAAACAACAGAAATCTGTCGTTTGGTTGTTAAAAGTGTCGTTTGGAGCTTAATTGTGAACTCACAATTAACGCCTGTAACATTTTCCGCCATTTTGCAGTTGAGTTTGAATGTGTGGAGTAACGTTAACAGTTGAAGTAAACTGATCGTCAGTAGTTCAGCACAGTGTTTTTATTACTGTGTCCCAACACTTTTCAGGTTTTCCTGCCTGAATCAGCCTGTGGAGGAGGCGGAGATGAGCCGCTGCTCTCCCCGCTGTCTGAGACCCTAAATGTGGCTCCGCTCAGCCGGACAGCCGCTGGAGAACAGCTTTGACTTCATGTGTCTACAGGTGAATATAGACCTGTTTATATTTATACTACAGGACTCATGTGGAGACAGAGGGGGAGATTTAACCTGATCATTTATTTCCGTTTTTTCACGTCGTCAAATATTAGACAGAAAAAACATTTAGTCAAAATCACAGATGGAAACCGCTGACCTCTCTCTCCTCTCAGGACAAGGACACAATTTAACAGATGTGTGTTAAAATAGTCCAAATGGAGCCCAAATGAACAGAGAAACCTATTTTTCTTGCTGTAATTATTCTTCCTGTTCATACTGACCATTAGAAGATCCCTTCATAATGACCTTACAATGGAAGTGATGGAGGACAAAATACACAGTCCTCCTTCTGTTCAAAAATGTATTTAAAAGTTTATCTGAAGCTAATATGAAGCTTCAGCGTCCAAATGAGTCAAATCAAGTAGATATCTTTCAACGTTACAGTCTTTTTAGTGCCAAAGTTCTTTTTGTTACTATACTTCCACCACAGCTCAACAGGGAAACACTGTCAGAGGAAACACAAAGAGGGAATCTGATGTTAAAAAGACTGTAAATGTGTCAGATATCCACTTGATATGACTAACTCAGACTGCTGAAGACTCATATAAGCTTCACATCAACTTTTAAATGCAGTTTTGCACAAAATGACTCCGTCACTTATGCTACTTTATGCTCCACTACATTTTACTCCAGTCCATTTATTTGATTGATTGATTTGTTTATTGTAGTTAGTTTACAGATTGTGATTTTACATTTTGAAAAAATCATACATATAAAATCCAATGCAGTGTTAAAGATCAAACCAGTGCTCCTCAACTTGTTTGGCTTGTGACCCCTGTGACCAAAAAGCAGCATCTAGTTGGGACCTCTTTACTTTTCAGATGGTTTCATTTATAGAATTGCTAGTGGGTCCAGAGAGGTAAAATTATACAATATTTCACTGAAAAGCAAATATGAAGCTAGAAAAAACAAATAAACACAGCAGCAGAACATTTAGTTTTTCTCTTTTCTTTCCTTTCTGACCCTTTGGGGGGTCTGAACCCTACAGGTTGGGAACCACTGGACTAAACACCAGCTACTTCATTTTTAAAAAAATATTATGTATTAATTTAATTAAAAGTAATTCTTCCATTGTTTCTTTTTTTAAGATGTGTGTGTTGTGTCTGGTTGACATGTTTTGCTCCTAGTTATGGAGGTTTTATATGGAGGGTTTTAAGGGCTGAAACTAAATATATAAATACATAAATAATATAATGCTTAAATAAATGAATGAATAAATAATTACTTAATAATAATTGTCACCATAAATAAATAAATTACAAATTAAATATGACTTTAAATATAAGTTAAATTTATGTTTGTTTATTTATTTATTTATTCACATGTATATTAATTACTTCATTCATTTATTCACACATTTATTTATCTATTTATAATCTAATTTCATCATTTATATATACTTTTATTTATCCATAGCGTAACTTGCTGCAGCAAAACAAATAAATGTGTCAACTTCATCCATCAAAAGTCAGGGGGCGGGTTAAAGACTCTGATTGGTGAATGAACAGTATTACAGACCAGCAGGATCTGAGATCCTGAATACAGCTTCATTCATTTCTGTGTCAGTCGGGTCAATATCATTCCAATTCATTCAGTGAAGCCGTCAATCTGATCTAATAAAGCACAGGAACTGTAATTTGCCTCCATCTGTTCAGCTACAGCCGACATATCTACTATTGTAACACACAAGATTTAATTTAAATCTGCACCAGGTGCTGCCATCTTGAATTAGGCAAAAGCAGCAGATTCAAGTTCAACCACCAATCACAGGGCAGAGTCCGACCCCCTGACTGCTGATGGATGAAGATGACGCATTTATTTATTTCACTGCAGCAAGTTACTCTATGGATAAATGGAAGTATATATACAGAAAGAAAGAAAGAAAGAAAGTTATAAATAGATAAATAACATTTATATATTTAATGTCTGATTTAATTTGTGATTTATTTGTGGTGATAATTAAGCACTGAATTACACAATTATTTATCTATTCATTTATTTAAGCATTTTGTTGTTATAATTATATATTTACTCATATATTTAAGAATTAGTTATGTAATTATTTATGTGTTTATATATTTAGTTTTGGCCCTTAAAACCCTCCACATCAAAATAGCAGAAGGAAATGTTTTTATTGATTTATTTCTTTTGTTTCACTCTTTCTTCATGTTTGTGTTTTAGAGGCAACAGTAAATCAACAGTTCTGTCTTAAGGAAACTGATCTTCTCTCTTTATGACACTAACTTACAGAGTGACTGAAACATTTAATGAAATATAAATAAAATGACAGCTGCTCAGTCAGAAGTTCGTCATGTATGTGAACCACTTCTTGTTGTTCTGCTGCTTTTACTTCCTCCTTCACTCTCAGCTACAGCTGTCAACAGAAGCCTTTCCTACTTTTTAACTTTCTGAATACATTTATAAATCTATATATACTTTATAAAAATGTTTTTATATGTTTTTAAATATCTTATCTTACTTCTATTGAAGCCCAACTGAGAACAAGAAGATGTTGCTGCTTTACTTTCTATTATGGACCGCAGTGGCAGCCAACAGTAAGTTTTAGATCATTTAAACTGTTTTAACTTTTATAATTTTTTAACTGACATGTTGAGAAAATTATGATATCATGTTATGATTCTGTGCATTGTTTGTGTTATATTTTTTGGTTTCAATTTTAATTTTGTGACGACACCCTCAGGTTAGATAGAGTCTAGTTTCTGTTTACCACATGTACACATTTACATGAACTGTGACAACAGAAATGTATATTTGAAGCCTTTTATAACTGTGAATATTTGGCTGTGAACAGTTTTATAAATCTGGTTTAAGGAATATTGATGTGATGAGGGGTCATAAGGCAGGTAAAGAGGTTTTAAAGGGATATTTGTCCCCTAAATTAGAAATAGACTAGAATCAGTGATGGAAATTAGCTGAGGTGCTTGGGTACCACCTTAAGTCCACCTATTTAGAATTAATAAGATGTATATAAACATTTACAAACATTAATATTTAATGAATGTTTATAACACACTATAATGTAGTTGTAAGTATATGTTAAAAGGACGGATTCACATTTCAAGTCTGTCTTAAAATAACAGTCAGGAGCCCAAATGAACATGTTTTTCTTGCTGTAATCATTCCTCCTGTTCATACTGACCATTAGAAGATCCCTTCATAATGCACTTACAATGGAAGTGATGGAGGACAAAATCCACAGTCCTCCTTCTGTGCAAAAATGTATTTAAAAGTTTATTTGAAGCTAATATGAAGCTTCAACGTCCAAATGAGTCAAATCATTGACTGTCACTGTCCGAGGAAACACAAAGAGGGAATTTGATGTTAAAGACTGTAAATGTGTCAGATATCCACTTGATATGACTAACTCAGACTGATGAAGCCTCATATAAGCTTCACATCAACTTTTAAATGACTGTGTGGACACACTGTGGATTTTGGCCTCCATCACTTACATTGAAAGAACATTTGAAGGATCTTTTAATATCCAGTATGAACAGGAGGAATGATTACAGCGAGGAAAACCTCTTTCACTGTTCATATGGACACCTGACTGTTGTTTTAAGACACAGTTGAAAAACTGTTAACCTGTCCTTTAAATGTTTATTAATGTACAGTATTTGTCAGCAATTATAACTTCTCCTATGAAGACATATTTTATATTATTATAACTGTTTTACTAAATTGTCTTTATCTGATTACAGTTATGGATCCCACATGAGGAGTTACAATCATTGACAAATACATTAACAAACACTTATATTTGCTTTAAAAATTGACATTATAGTGTGTTAAATGTTAAATACTGCTGTAAATGCTAAACAGGAGGCTTTAAATAAAGTTTTACTGCTTGTTATTTTGAATATTTCTATGTTATGTTACTTTATGCTCCACTACATTTTAGAGGAAAATATTGTACTTTGTACTTTACTTTTTATTTAGTTTTTACTAAAACTAGAGCAGGACACACTTGATTAAAGAAAAAATACATTTCAGTAATTAAACAGAGAAATTTGCATTCACTTGTATTTAATTTATTTTATTTTACAGAAGAACCACTCTACGGGAAAATAGGTGACAAAGCTGTTCTCACACCAACCTCTGTAGTGAATCCCATCACCAGTATAGAGTGGAAACATGGACCTGATCTTGCCATGGAGTGGTATGGAGACGAGACTTTCTCCTACCGACACTTCAAAGGTACCACTTTAATCTAAATCAAGCTGTTTGGTAGCCAGAGATCAATGATTTTATACATTAGTTTGAAGATTTTGATACATTTAGGTTGAGATTTTGGTTTAAATTAGGGTTGTTAATATTTTCTCAATTAATGGATTATATTATAATAGATGGGTTTTGAATGTGTTTTCTGCATGAATTGAGTTTTTTTTGAAGGAGTATAACCCATTCAATTTGACAAATACAACTAATACTGACCCTGAATTTTCACCTTTAGTAAAGTATTGAGGCCCTTTAAAGATATACTGTTAAATAAGGTTCACTTTAATGTGTTTTGGTCAGAAAAGCTCTTAAATTGTGCAGATTATCCCGAAATAACTGAATATGTTGCAATCCAAAGATTTATTCATTCATTATCCCTGTAAAACCCAATTAAATACCTTAATTACATAATTATCAATGGGTAAATTAATAGAATTATGGTTATAAAAAAGGGATTCACTTGCTTTTTTGTGGGAAATCAAAACTAGAGATTTTTTGTATGAAAATCAGCTGTTCTACAAACATTTTTAGTGTTTTAAAGTGCATATTTTTCCAGCTGCCCACTCTTAAATGACCAACACTGGAAATAAGTGACTCTAGTTGACAACATAGTGTAAAAAAAAAAATCCCTGTTTAGAAGCTAAACTTGTGCGTTTTTGCAGATCGTGGTTCGCTGAACATTTCAACTGGAGCGCTGACGATCACAGGACTGACTCCTGACGACAGCGGCAACTACACAGTAGAGATCAACAACAAAGTCACCAGCAAGACTCAACTCCTGGTTATCTGTAAGTGGAGGAATTGTGTATGAAGTTTGTCTTAGTTTATCAAAACGGCCCTAAATTCAAAGGAAATGTCTTTTTGTTTTGTTTTCTATCAGCTCCTGTCTCTAAACCCACCCTCTCCTTATGGTGTGAACCTGAGATGACCTACTGTGTCCTCACCTGTAATGGCAACACCACAGGTGTTGAACTGGTCACCTACTGGTGGACATCAGATGTCACAACATGGTCTTCAACCAAGGAGCACAATATAACAAAGGTAAACGCAGGATTATGATGTTTGTGTGTCTCATCAGTAACAGATAAATCATGTTGCAAGAATAAACCAGAATCTAGTCTTTAAATTGATTCACATATTCAGGCATCAGTTGGTGACCAGCTTATTGTTGATAATCTGGACAAACTGTAAAAAGACAAAGTGAGCTCCTCAAAAAATCTGTATGTTTGGTTTATAAACTTTCAGCTAATATTGTTTTTCTTCCAATTTTTAGGAAAACAATGAGCTGTGGTTCAGCTGTGCGTTTGAAAACCCAGTCAGCTTCATCAGCAGTGAAATAGTCTTCAACCCCTTCATGGAAAGTGAGTTATCACACCAACAAATATCTGCTGTAACACATTTAATGTATTAATGTATCTTACTGTTTTTCCTAAACATGACAATGTACAATGTACACATTTACATGAACTGTGGAACCAGGAAATGTATATTTGAAGTCTATCATAACTGTGAATATTTGGCTGTGAACAGTTTTATAAATCTGGTTTAAGGAATAGTGATGTGATGAGGGGTCATAAGGTATTTGTAAAGAGTTTTAAAGGGATATTTGTCCCCTAAATTTAGAAGTAGACTAGAATCAGTGGTGGACATTAGCTGAGGTGCTTGGGTAACACTTTAAGTCAAAGAGGAAAACCTCTTTCACTGTTCATATGGACACCTGACTGTTGTTTTAAGACACAGTGTAAAAACTGTTAACCTGTCCTTTAAGTGTTTATTAATGTACAGTATTTGTCAGCGATTATAACTTCTCCTATGAAGACATATTTTATATTATTATAACTGTTTTACTAAATTGTCTTTATCTGATTACAGTTATGGATCCCACATGAGGAGTTACAATCATTGACAAATACATTAACAAACACTTATATTTGCTAAAAAAAACAACATCATAGTGTGTTAAATGTTAAATACTGCTGTAAATGCTAAACAGGAGGCTTTAAGTAAAGTTTTACTGCTTGTTATTTTGAGTATTTCTATTTTATGTTACTTTATGCTCCACTACATTTTAGAGGAAAATATTGTCCTTTGTACTTTACTTTTTACTTAGTTTTTACTAAAACTAGAGCAGGACACACTTGATTAAAGAAAAAATACATTTTAGAAATTAAACAGAGAAATTTGCATTCACTTGTATTTAATTCATTTTATTTTGCTGAAGAACCACTCTATGTGGAAATAGGTGACGAAGCTGTTCTCACAGCAGACTCTGAAGAGTATGTCATCACCAGCATAGTGTGGAAACATGGACCTGATCTTGCCATGGCGTGGGATGGAGGCGAGACTTTCTCCTCCCAACACTTCAAAGGTACCACTTTAATCTGAATCAAGCTGTTTGGTAGCCAGAGATCAATGATTTTATACATTAGTTTGAAGATTTTGATACATTTAGGTTGAGATTTTGGTTTAAATTAGTAGTCTAAATATTTTCTGTTGTAAATTAATCATATTTTAAGGAATTCTTTTACAATATTTAATAGGTTTATCCCAGATTTTGGCTAAATTAATGAATTTTATTACAATACAGTATTTTCTGCATGGATTAAGTTTTTTTTTTTTTTAAAGAAGTATAAGACATTAAGTTTGACAAATACAATTACTGTAATGTAATCCTTAAATGTACACCTTAAAATTAAAATATTAAGGCCTAGTAAAGGTGTACTGTTAAGTAAGGTTCACTTTATGCAGATAATCCCAAAATATCTGAATATGATGCAATCTATAGATTTATTCATTCATTATCCCTGTGAAACCCAATTAAATACCTTAATTACATAATGGGCAAATGAATAGAATTAGGGTTACTAGTGCAGTGCCTGTTCAAAATGTGCATGTTCAGAACAGGCAGATTTCTCAATACCCAGAGAGAGTTATGCCCGACTACTAAACACCTCTGATGCAGGCTATTGGTAGATGCTACAATTTCCCAACGCTCCCTAAATGCCTCACATGAGGGATATCTGGAGACTGAAGCTGATTGGATGAACTGTAGTGCCTGTTCAAAACGTGCCTGAGACATCCTGCACTTTGTGTTGAACAAACATACAAAGTTTCCGTGTGTGAAGAACAGGAATAAAAAAATAAAAACTTTTTCAATTCATTCTCTGGTAGTTCTTATCACAACGGGTATAGCAAATGCACTTGTGCCCATCTGAGCGCCCATGGGTGTGTTGGTCCTAAAATAAGGTGTGGTCAGGTGCATTGCTATCTTGAGGCAGCAGAAAGCGATTGCGTGATTGACCAACAGAAACCTGGTCTGAAGTCAATGGCGCAGTGTTTCACTGTTATTTTAAGTGTTATCAGGATAGTAATATGCGCCTACAGGCGGGTGCACAATGTACACTCTGCTTGTTACACACATGGACGCGCAGCAGTGCATAAACATGCAAAAGATAACAAATAAAAGGATTACAATGTGAATGATTATTATTGTGTATATTAACATATTTTTAAAAAATACACGTGATACTGGCTAGTCAGAATATTTATCAGAATTAGCAGAATCACAGTAATGACAGATGAAATTGTCTAATTGTTTGACTAAATCGAGGCAATACATGGAGGTATTTAATCAGATCTGTCAGGTTGAAGGTGTCTGTCAAGACCCAGCAAACAGATATCAACAACAGATCAAACACAGATCGACTTTCCTGCTTCATCAATAAATGATGACATGAGGAACACATGAGGAAATAAATGAGGTGAAAACAATGATTCAACTAAAGAAGGAAATAAATCTGGACAGCTTCTAGCTGCTGCCAGCAGCAGGATCAGAACCTTAGAAAGTCCTGACAACTGTGTATGATGATTTTTTACATAATTAAAATGATTTAATTTCTGAACAATATTTAACAAATATTCTTTAACATTTTTGAGATTACAGTGATCAGGTTTCCATACTTTCAGCAGTTAAAACCCTGCTGATTTTATTTGTTACTCCATGACTGAACATAACGATTTTAAAGAAACCAAAGCTGTAACTAAAATAATAAACCTGGTTAAACTGGTGGTCTGGGGCCATGGGAGGGTCCATGAGCAGCAGGGGTCAGTGTGCTCGTTATGGATTGTGCACTTTCACTTCATGCACAAGCAGATCCGTTTCCTCTGCAGAGAAGTGCTCATTCTTACTACTTAGCAAATGCGCCATTATAATAGCAATTCGCCAAGCTGCAAGTGCACCAGGCTATTAAAGGGAATCAGAGATGACACTCTGATTGTACTAAGTACAACCCTAAATGCACTTGCGCCATGCGCTTCAGACTGTGCGCTTAGAACATTAAAATAGGGCCCTAAGTCTCTTAAACATTTTCAAGTCATTATCACTACTGATGTAATACCACCTCCGACCACAATGTGGTTTGCAATGGCAGAGTGGTGTTGTCTGTATTTCTGCTCGTTGACTCCATGGGTAGAAGAAGAAGCGAATCAACATTATCAGCATTATTTATGAGGTATTTTTATATATTTCTCGCGAAGGACAAACCCACATACATACATACAGAAGTTCCTTGCTTTATATAGAGAGATAAAGACTTGTATGAAAATCAGCTGTTCTACAAACATTTTTAGTATTTTAAAGTGCATATTTCTCCAGCTGCCCACTCTTAAGTGACCAACACTGGAAATAAGTGGCTCTAGCTGACAACATGCTGTAAGATGACTAAAAATCCCTGTTTAGAAGCTAAACCTGTGCATTTTTGCAGGTCGTGGTAGACTGAACACTTTAACTGGAGCGCTGACGATCACAGGACTGACTCCAGACGACAGCGGCAGCTACACAGTCGAGATCAACAACAAAGTCACCAGCAAGACTCAACTCCTGGTTATCTGTAAGTGGAGGAATTGTGTGTGAAGTTTGTCTTAGTTTATCAAAACGGCCCTAAATTCAAAGGAAATTTTTTTGGTTTCGTTTTCTATCAGCTCTTGTCTCGAAACCCACCGTCTCTGAATGGTGTACTGGGACCTACTGTGTCTTCACCTGTAATGGCGACACCACAGGTGCTGAACCAGTCACCTACAGGTGGACATCAGGTGCCACAACGTGGTCTTCAACCAAGCAGCACAAAATAACAATGGTAAACACAGGATAATGATGTTTGTGTGTCTCATCAGTAACAGATAAATCATGTTGAAAGAATAAACCAGAATCTAGTTTTTAACTTGATTCACATATTCAGGCATCAGTTGGTGACCAGCTGAGGCAGAATCCAGGCTGTGCAGTTTAGGATATTTAGACAGTTAAACAGACAAATATTTCTGAAATTAGCTTTAACTATATCTGGTATATTAAATGTGTTGTGCATTGTCTCTGGCAAATAAACAATATATAATTAAATAAACTGAACAGCAACATGAACAAACCTGCAGAAAATAAAGATATCAGATCATGGAAAGGGCCAGACTTGTCTCTGTAAAGTCATAAAAAGTGACAACAAGAGCTGCATTTGGATACAAGGTTGGACTTTTTTTTTTTATCCAATTAACAGGCAGCTGTTGAGATAATCTAATATTTTATATGAATGTTGTAGTTTCACAAAACATTCAAAGATATTTTGTTACAAGTTTAAACCTTCAGCATTCAGACATTTTTAAAACTATGTCCACATGTGTCATGGCAATAGTAATAAAGCATCACATTAATTAACTTATAAATTAACTTATTAATCCCTATATTTATTGTACAATTAGATATTAATTAATAAAATGCTTTATTACTATTTCGGTGACACTTTTGGTCCTCTATACACCAGATGTGGCAATTACAGTGTTTTTGTATCTCTTTTGTTTCCCATACAGTCTTACATGTGATAAAAATGTGATATTAGAAAACTTGACAGGTTTCTCTGTTAATTACTTTATATCTATTTGTGATACAAAGAAAAAATCAAAAAGATGTTAGAGATTGCCCAAACAAGGTTTAAGTCAGGGGTCTCAAACTCAAATGACCTGGGGGCCGCTGGAGGCAGAGTCTGGGTGAGTCTGGGCCGCATCAGGTATCCACAAAAAAAGCTTAGCAGGCGCAAAAAAGGCGACTACTACCAGGTTGTTCATTACCCGTCGTGCTTTTGTTGTTGTAAATGTCGTCATAGAAACAAGTGAAAGAAATGGCATCATAAAGAAATATCTTTATAATGTTTATTGTGCAAGGCATTTACTATGGAGTAAAATGTTTTGAAGAATAAATCTCTTTCCACAAATGATTCAGTACGTTTCATTCACCCAAAAGATTTTTTTGAATAATTTGTCTGTGAATGTCACATCATTGCAGAGCAAACGTGGAGAACATGAAGCAGGGACAGTGGGACACCATTATCCCATGATTTGCACCTCCATGGTTTGCAGCCATGGAGGCGTTATTTATTGGCTTTTATTTTCTATAATAACTCCATGGATGCAGCAGCGTTGTCAAATCAAATATGACATGTAGCACAGCAGCATCAGCTGTACGGTGTTTTGTTACACTCTGTATTTATGATCCATGTCGGATAAACATATGTGTGTTCATGAAAACGTATATATTAACTTTTAATTCACTTCACAACCTGGCATTATGTGACAGAAATATGCACATACATTATTATCTGCCAGACTTATAAAGACACAGATACACCTGGTTCTGTTTTTTTAATGTCACACATTGTGGAATCACATGCACGAGCCTCATTTACTGTCACAGTGAGCCAAAAATGGATGTAAAGGTCTTTAAACCTCTGTTTGTACGTCAACAGTTGTGTCCGTTCCGCTCATCAGACCTCAGTGAGAATTACGCACAGGCTCTCCAACAACTGATCATTACGCACGGCTGCTGTGGATGTTTGAAACGACTTTACCCCTAATTCATCACATTTTTCTGCAAACCGTCACCACTGTAAGGTGTCAGTCACCATTATTAAACATCAGAAGAATGATAAATGATTTATTGATAGAGCTCGTGTTGAAACGGACTTTACAAAGTGTTTCAAAACAAAATGAAGTGATCGTTAACAGAGAGATGATGCTGAAATAAACAGAATGATGCTTTCATAAGGTTTAATAATTCACCTTTGAATTTTACTGAAAGCTGTGTAGCAAAAATAACGACACAATCTAGCGTGAGGTGCGCACATTCTCAGTGCACATTCTTCCTGTATAAATAGCATAGTTGTTGTGAAACAGCCATATACCCCTGTGATTGGCAGGTTCGTTCAGCTCCAGCTTGTGCAATAAAGGGACCTTCCACACACAACACAGTAAAGTGCCATTCATATAAAACTCGCGGGCCGCACTAACATTAAACTTTCATATCAAGGTGGGGGCCACAAAATATCAGCCGAGATTGAGACTCATGGTTTAAGTATTCTACCAAATCATACTAGTATACTATAATTTATACTGGATAATTCAGTTTTGCAGACGTGCTAAATAGTGGATTACAGCGTATATAGTGAAAAGCTGATGACTAAATGACTAAGTAGCCACATCACTGTGTTGTCTCTGATGTTATTGTTGATAATCTGGACAGACTGTAAAAAGACAAAGTGAGCTCTTAAAAAAAATTGTATGTTTGGTTTATGAGTTTTCAGCTAATATTGTTTTTCTCCCAATTTCTAGGTGGAAAAGGAGCTGTGGTTGAGCTGGTTGAGCTGTGAGTTTGAAAACCCAGTCAGCAAAATCAGCAGTGAAAAAGTCTTCAACCCCTTTATAAGTGAGTTATCACACCAATAAATATCTGCTGTAACACATTAAATGTATTAATGCATCTTACTGTTTTTCCTAAATATGACAATGTACTCAATGTCCTCATAGGAGTTACAAAACATGTTCTAACAGCATTAAATGACTAAATGACGAGCTTTGAGTTTATTATTTTTCTGTATTGGGTCACCTCAGAGTGCATTATCAAAGATGGGATCAGCTAACGACATTAGAATACAATACAGTGTCCTTGTAAACCATTTGTTGTTTTAATTATTTATTCTTTCATTTTTTTTGTAGGGAATCAGCTCATCGCCATAGCAATATTATTTCTGGCTGTGTGCATCACCATCATCACTTTCAGACACAAAGGCATCATCAATTTCAGTCACATAAGGAGAACACGTAAGAAGTCACAAAATATTGTATTTTGATGCACTAAATATACTGTATTTTGGTGGTTTGATATAAATCAAATCTTTGACTTGAATTTACATTCTTTATATTTCTTTAGGTGTGGTATATTAATATTTATGTAAATTTGACTGATAATGTTAATCTAGTTGTGCATCATACATATTCAAGTTCTTTCAAGAGTGTGATTCTACCAACAATATTAGTCCTGATGATGTATTTTCATGCTAAGAGACAGGAAGTTTCTATCCTCATGCAAACATCCACAACCACAACCAATACCAAGAGATTCTCTCCAGATGTTTGATGAATCAGCATAAAAGGATGTTTCAGGGTCGACTTGTTGTCTTAGTGGTTAAAGCTCATAACAAATAACTGCAACATCACTACTATTATGCACTATTAATGCATCTTACTGTTTTTACTAAACATGACAATGTACTCAATTGAGTCACCTCAGAGTGCATTATCAAAGATGGGATCAGCTAACGACATTAGAATACAATACAGTGTCCTTGTAAACCATTTGTTGTTTTAATTATTTATTCTTTCATTTTTTTGTAGGGGTTTTGAAATGGACGTTCATCTACATATTAGTATGTATTCTGGTTGTATTCAACATCATCCTCATATCCGATTTAAACTTTGAAGGCAGAGAAGGTAAAAAGTCACAAAATATTTTATTTATTTATTTTGGTCTGATATAAATCAAATCTTTGACTTGAAAGAAAAACAGTAAGAATAAAACATTTGTTGTTTTAATTATTTATTCTTTCATTTTTTGTAGGGAATCTGACATGGATGTTCATCTTAATAGCAGTATTTGCAGTGATTCTGGTTGGGGGCATCATCGGCGTCATCTTCTTCTATTTGAAATACAAAGCCGCAGACTATTTCTCATATGCAGAGGAACTGAAAAAGATGTCCATGTTAATACCAGTATTATTTCTGGATATATTCAACATCATCATCAATTTAATATATGAAGGCGGAAAAGGTAAGAAGTCACTAAATATTTCATTTATTTATTTTGATCTGATGTAAATCAAATCTTGAATTTAAAATTCAATTCAATTTTATTTATATAGCACCAAATCACAGCAAACGTCACCTCAGGGCAGTTTTCACATAGAGCAGGTATAGACCATACTCTTTAACTTATAGAGAGAGATCCAACAATTCCCCCCATGATCAAGCACTTGGTGACAGCGGTGAGGAAAAACTCCCTTTTAACAGGAAGAAACCTCAAGCAGAACCCGGCTCTAGGTGGGCGGCCATCTGCTTTGACCGGTTGGGTTGAGAGAGAGAGAAGAGGATGGGGGGGGTGGGGACAGAGAAGCAGAACAACAACAACAACAATAACAATAGATATATGACTAGCAACAACAGCAGGAACAGCTGGAGAATGAGAGCAGAGTGAGAGGAGAATGACATCCCCACGTCAACATGGTCCATAGGGTTTCCTGCGGATGAAAAAGCACAAAGAACTCCAGGGAAGAAGTCAAGTTAGTAACATGCAGTAGTGGTAAAAGAATACATACAGAGGGAGAAGAGGAGAGAGGAGCTCAGTGCATCATGGGAAGTCCCCCGGCAGTCTAGGCCTATAGCACCATAACTATAAGCTTTATCAAAAAGGAGAGTTTTAAGCCCACTCTTAAACATAGAGAGGGTGTCTGCACCCCGGACCGAATCTGGAAGATGGTTCCACAGGAGAGGAGCCTGATAACTGAAGGCTCTGCCTCCCATTCTACTTTTAAAGACTGTAGGAACCACCAGTAAGCCTGCATTCTGGGAGCGCAGTGCTCTAGTGGGATAATACGGTATTATGAGCTCTTCAAGATATGATGGTGCCTGACCATTAAGGGCTTTGTATGTGAGGAGAAGGATTTTAAATTCTATTCTCGGTTTTACTTGAAGCCAGTGCAGCGAAGCTAAGACGGGAGAAATATGATGTCTTTTTCTAGTTTTAGTCAGAACACGTGCAGCTGCGTTCTGGACCAGCTGGAGAGTCTTTAGAGACTTGTTAGGGCAGCCTGATAATAATGAGTTGCAATAATCCAGCCTAGAAGTAACAAATGTGTGGACGAGTTTTTCTGCATCTTTTTGGGACAGGATGTGCCTGATTTTTGTGATATTACGTAAGTGAAAGAAGGCAGTCCTTGAAATGTGTGTTATGTGGGAGTTAAAGGACATATCCTGATCAAAGATAACTCCCAGATTCCTTACGGTGGTGCTGGAGGCCGGGGTAATGCCATCCAGAGTAGCTTTATCATTAGATAATGTGTTTCTAAGGTGTTTAGGGCCAAGCACAATAACTTCAGTTTTATCTGAGTTTAGTAGCAGAAAATTGCAGGTCATCCAGGTCTTTATGTCCTTAAGGCATGCTTGGAGTTTGTTTAACTGATTGGTTTCATCAGGCTTCATTGATAAATATATGTGGATATCATCTGCACAACAATGAAAATTTATGGAGTGTTTCCTAATAATATTACCTTAAGGAAGCATATATAAGGTGAAGAGTATTGGTCCAAACACACAACCTTGTGGAACTCCATGTCTAACTTTTGCCTTCACGGAGGATTCATCATTAACATGTAAAAACTAAAATCAATCTGATAAATAGGACTTAAACCAGCTTAATGCAGTTCCTTTAATGCCATTTAAATGTTCCAGTCTCTGTAATAGGACTTGATGATCAATTGTGACGAATGCAGCACTAAGATCTAACAGGACAAGTATAGAGACAAATCCTTTGTCTGATGCAGTAAGGAGGTCATTTGTGACTTTCACCAGTGCTGTCTCTGTGCTATGATGCGCTCTAAATCCTGACTGAAAATCTTCAAATACACTATGGTTATATAGAAAGTTACATAACTGATTAGAGACTGCTTTCTCAAGGATCTTAGAGAGAAATGGAAGGTTAGATATGGGTCTATTATTGGCTAAAATGCCTGAATCAAGAGTAGGCTTCTTAAGAAGAGGTTTAATTACAGCTACTTTAAAGGACTGTGGTACGTAGCCTGTTACTAAAGACAGATTGATCATATCTAGTAAAGAAGTGCTAACTAAGGGTAAGGCTTCCTTAAGCAGCTTAGTTGGGATGGGGTCTAAGAGACAGGTTGAAGGTTTGGATGAAGAAATCGTTGAAGTTAATTCAAAAAGGTCAATTTGAGAAAAACAGTCCAAATATATGTCAGGATTTACAGCTGTTTCTAAGGTTCCTGTGTTTGTGGATAAATCGGTGCCTGTTGAGGGCAGAGACTGTTGAATTTTGTCTCTGTTAGAATTTTATCATTAAAAAAGCTCATGAAGTCATTACTACTGAGAGCTATAGGAATACACAGATCAATAGAGTTGTGACTCTTTATCAGCTTGGCCAAAGTGCTGAAAAGGAACCTAGGGCTGTTTTTATTCTCTTCTATTAATGATGAGTAGGCGGCTCTGATATTACAGAGGGCCTTTCTATATGTTTTAAGACTATCCTGCCAGACTAAGCCAGATTCTTTTAGTTTGGTGGAACGCCAAATCCTTTCAATTTTTGTAATGTTTGCTTTAATTTGTGGGTTTGGGAGTTAAACCATGGAGCTAACCTCTTATGTTTTATTATTTTCCTTTTTAATGGGGTGATGGAGTCGAGTGTTATTCACAGTGAGCCTGCAGCATTATCAAGATAATCAATTTGGGAGGGACAAAAATAAGCATAGGAGTCCTCTGAAGTATTGAGACATAGCACTGAATTCAATAAAATTTAGCTACAGCACTATCAGATAGACATCTAGTGAAGACATTTTTGTCTAATGGTGTGTAATCCAGTAATAGGAATTCAAAAGTTATCAAGTAATGGTCTAATAAAATAGGATTTTATGGAAAAACTATCAAATGTTCAATTTCGATGCTGTAAATCAGCACAAGATCAAGGGTGTGATTAAGACAGCGAGTGGGTTTATTTACAGTCTGAGAGAAGCCAATTGAGTCTAATAATGAGTTAAACACAGTGATAAGACTATCATTATCAACATCCACATGAATATTAAAGTCACCCACTATAATTACTTTATCTGTATTAAGGACTAAGTTTGATAAAAACTCTGAGAATCCAGAGTATGAGCCAGGAGGACGGTACACTGTAACACATAGAAATAGCTATAAAGTTTTCTAGGTTGGGTGAGAGATATTAAGAACAAGGCTTTCGAATGAGTTATAATTAATTAAATGTAGGTCTAGAGTTGACAATAAGGATTGAGTTGATGATGGCTGCGACTCCTCCTCCTCGGCCAGTGTCTCGAGGAATGTGAGTATTAATATGACTGGGGGGAGTGGATTCATGTAGGCTGACATATTCTTCATGACAGCCAGGTTTCAGTTAGACAAAATAAATCAATATGATGATCTGAGATTAGATCGTTTACTAATACAGCTTTAGATGATAGTGATCTAATGTTTAAGAGTTCGCATTTAATTCTCCCTTTTTTTTTTTTTTTTTTAATTTCAGACGTGGTGTTAATTTGTTTTAGATTTTTATGAATGACTCTTCTTTTGTTTACTTTGGATTTAATTGATTTAAGTGGTCGGGGGACAGACACAGTCTCTATGTGGTTTTGGGTGGGTAACTGTTCTAATGGAAGCGCAGAGAAGCGTGTAGGACTGCAGCTCTGCTTCCTGGTCTCAACTCTGGGTTGTCATGGTTTTGGTCTACTAATAAACTCAGCCATATTTCTAGATATGAGAGGAGCTCCATCCAAAGTGGGATGTATGCCGTCTCTCCTAACCAGACCAGGTTTTCCCCAGAAAACTATCTATGAAGCCCACATCGTTTGCTGGACACCACCTCGACAGCCAGCGGTTGAATGATGACATGCGGCTGTACATGTCATCACCGGTCAGATTAGCGGCTCAGAGAAAACTACGGAGTCCGACATTATCTTCGCATACGTACACACCGACTCAATATTAATTTTGGTGACCTCTGATTGGCGTAATCGGGAGTCGTTATCGCCGACATGACTAACAATCTATACTTACGTTTATTCTTAACCAGCAGTTTTAAATGTGATTCTATGTCGCCCGCTCTGGCCCCAGGAATACATCTGACAATGGCTGTTGGTGTCGCTAACTTCATGTTTCTCACCATGGAGCTGCCAATAATCAGAGTTTGTTTCTCAGCGGGTGTGTCGCTGAGTGGGGAGAACCTGTTTGAAACGCGGACTGGTTGGTGGTGAACTGCGGGCTTCTGCTTAGGACTATGCTTCCTTCTGACAGTCACCCAGCCACCCTGGCATCCGAGCTGCTCAGGAACTACCGGGGGAGTAGGAGCTACGCTAGGTCGGCTCGCACTGGATACTGGGGGCTGGCTAACTACATTAGCTACTGATTAGTTTTCCATGGTGCGGAGTCGCGCTTCCAATTCACTGAGCCTCGTCTCCAGCACTGCAAATAAACTTAATTTATTACACTCACCGTTGTCACTAAAGGAGGCAGAGGAATAGCTAAACATAAGACACACCGAGCAAGAGAGAGCGGGAGAGGGAGAGAGAGACGCCATCGCGAACTGCTGAGCTTAAGTTAGCTGCTATATTAGCTCCTGAGCTAAAATAACCAACAATTGTGCGATTAGCGAGAAAGGTCGCTAAAAGAAAGAAAGAGCTAAGAGTGTTTGTACAGAACTAGCATTTATCCACAGTAATGAGAAATATAGCAAAATCAACTGAATTGAGAGCAGCAACAACGCTATCAGTGAATACAGTCGGCAACCGGAAATGACACATTACGCTTACCGTAGCACGTTAGTTACATTCTTTATATTTCTTTAGGTGTGGTATATTAATATTTAGACTGATAATGTTAATCTAGTTGTGCATCATACATATTCAAGTTCTTTCAAGTGATTCTACCAACAATATTAGTCCTGATGATGTATTTTCATGCTAAGAGACAGGAAGTTTCTATCCTCTTGCAAACATCCACAACCAACACCAAGAGATTCTCTCCAGATGTTTCATGGATCTGCATAAAAGGATGTTTCAGGGTCGACTTGTTGCCTCACTACTATTATGCACTATTAATGCATCTTACTGTTTTTACTAAACATGACAATGTACTCAATGCCCTCATAGGAGTTACAAAACATGTTCTAACAGCATTAAATGACTAAATGACGAGCTTTGAGTTTATTATTTTTCTGTATTGAGTCACCTCAGAGTGCATTATCAAAGATGGATCAGCTAACAACATTGGAATACAATACAATGTCTTTGTAAACTATTTGTTGTTTTAATTATTTATTCTTTCATTTTTTGTAGAGGATCTGACAATGATGATCATCGTAATAGCAGTAGTTGGAGTGATTCTGGTTGGGTTCATCATCATCTGCATCTATTTAATGAAGAAACTCAGACGGTGTAAGAAGTCACAAAATATTTTATTTATTTATTTTGGTTTGATATAAATGAAATCTTTGACTTGAATTTACATTCTTTATATTTCTTTAGGTGTGGTATATTAATATTTCTGTAAATTTAACTGATAATGTTAATCTAGTTGTGCATCATACATATTCAAGTTCTTTCAAGAGTGTGATTCTACCAACAATATTAGTCCTGATGATGTATTTTTATGCTAAGAGACAGGAAGTTTCTATCCTCATGCAAACATCCACAACCAACACCAAGAGATTCTCTCCAGATGTTTCATGAATCTGCATAAAAGGATGTTTCAGGGTCGATTTGTTGTCTTAGTGGTTAAAGCTCATAACAAATAACTGCAACATCACTACTATTATGCACTATTAATGCATCTTACTGTTTTTACTAAACATGACAATGTACTCAATGTCCTCATAGGAGTTACAAAACATGTTCTAACAGCATTAAATGACTAAATGGTAAATGTAAATGGACTGTACTTTTATAGCGCCTTCCTGGTCTTCCGACCACTTAAAGTACGTTTACACTACAAATCACATTCACTTATTCACACACATTCATATGCTGAATGGGTACAGGGGCTACCATGCAAGGTCCCAACCTGCCCATCAGAGGAAATCTTATCATTCACACACTGATGTAACAGCCATCAGGAGCAATTTGGGTTTAAGTATCTTGCCCAATGACACATCGGCATGGGGAATGGAGGAGCTGGGAATTGAACTGCTGATCTTCTGATTATTGGACGACCCGCTCTACCTCCTGAGCAACAGTCGCCCCAAATGATCAGCTTCAAGATTATTATTTTTCTGTATTGGGTCACCTCAGAGTGCATTGTCAAAGACAGGATCAGCTAATAACATTGGAATAAATGTCCTTGTAAACCATTTATTGTTTTAATTATTTATTCACTCATTTTTTTGTAGTCTATCTGATATTGGATCTCATCTATGTGGTTCCTTGTGTTTCGGGTTTGTTCAACATCATCATTTTGATGTACAAAGCCATAAATGGTAAGAAGTCACAAATATTGTATTTATTTTGCTGCATTAAATATTCTGTATTTTGGTGGTTTGATATGAATCAAATCTTTGACTTGAATTTACATTCTTTATATGTCTTTAGGTGTGGTATATTAATATTTCTGTAAATTTGACTGATAATGTTAATCTAGTTGTGCGTCATACATATTCAAGTTCTTTCAAGAGTGTGATTCTACCAACAATATTAGTCCTGATGATGTATTTTCATGCTAAGAGACAGGAAGTTTCTATCCTCATGCAAACATCCACAATCACAACCAACACCAAGAGATTCTCTCCAGATGTTTGATGAATCTGCATAAAAGGATGTTTCAGGGTCGACTTGTTGTCTTAGTGGTTAAAGCTCATAACAAATAACTGCAACATCACTACTATTATGCACTATTAATGCATCTTACTGTTTTTACTAAACATGACAATGTACTCAATGTCCTCATAGGAGTTACAAAACATGTTTTAACAGACATTAAATGACTAAATGACGAGCTTTGAGTTTATTATTTTTCTGTATTGGGTCACCTCAGAGTGCATTATCAAAGATGGGATCAGCTAACGACATTGGAATACAAT
This sequence comes from Thunnus thynnus, assembly GCF_963924715.1. NCBI lineage: Eukaryota > Metazoa > Chordata > Actinopteri > Scombriformes > Scombridae > Thunnus > Thunnus thynnus. The sequence goes on from NC_089540.1 coordinate 15,267,163, forward strand.
ACAGTGTCCTTGTAAACCATTTGTTGTTTTAATTATTTATTCTTTCATTTTTTGTAGGGTATCTGATATGGATGATCATCTTAACAGCAGTATTTGGAGTGATTCTGGTTGGGGGCATCATCAGCATCATCTATTTAACATACAAAGACATAAAATGTAAGAAGTCACAAGATATTGTATTTATTTTTGATGCATTAAATATACTGTATTCTGGTGGTTTGATATAAATCTAATCTTTGACTTGACTCTGCCTTTCATGTCTCCATCTACACTACTGAAGGTGTCCTCAACACCAAATTATGTGTTATCACACCAACAAATATCTGCTGTAACACATTTAATGTATTAATGCATCTTACTGTTTTTACTAAACATGACAATGTACTCAATGTCCTCATAGGAGTTACAAAACATGTTCTAACAGACATTAAATGACTAAATGACGAGCTTTGAATTTATTATTTTTCTGTATTGGGTCACCTCAGAGTTCATTATCAAAGATGGGATCAGCTAACGACATTAGAATACAATACAGTGTAACTATTTGTTGTTTTAATTATTTATTCTTTCATTTTTTTGTAGGGTATCTGAGATACACGCTCATCTTAATAGTAGTTTGTATTCCAGTTGTGTTCAACATCATCAATTCATTATACAGAGCCATAAGAGGTAAGAAATCTTAAAGTATTGTATTTATTTTGATACACTAAATATTAGGCGTACACAAAAAAATCGATTTACATAAGAATCACGATTCTATCTCTGCCAATTCAGAATCGATTCACATTTTTCAGTCTTGCCACAACGCTGTCTTCCATTTTTTCCTGACATGAGTTAGCTCGCTAAATCCCATAGATGGTGCAACGACGCTGCGCCGGTTTTCGCCCACAGATTTGTGCGGTTGTGGGTTTATTTATTTGTAACTGCTGTGAAACAATCAGAAAAAAACGTTTTATTCCTCTCATTCATCAGCTTTCTCACCACCACAGCTGCAGGGTTGAGCAGAGGTGTGTGGGGATGTTTGTGCTTTAGAACGTAACCGCTGTGAAACAATCAGAAAATAATGTTTTATTGATCTGATTCACCAGCTTCCTCACTAAGGTTACCAGCGCTCCCTCTCTTCATTCACTCTCTAGCTCGCTCGACCACTGCTTCTCTTTCTCTCTCTCTCATCTTTTTGAAATGAGTCGGGAAGCCGTCAGCAAAGACTAACTTTACTTTTAACGTTATCAAACAAAGAGAAGTTTTCTTCCTCTCTTCCCAGTAATGTTTTTGTCATAATGCAGGGTTGTGCAGCATTACAGGTTACTTTTCTCCAAAAGTTGGTTCTGGTTCAACTTTCTCGCTGCAGCCCCCCTGCAGCCCCCTCCCCCGCAGCCTCAGCGTACAACTCGTCAGACTGCCAGCTGGTTTTCTGAGGACGAGAATGAGAAAGTCATTTTATCTCAGTGAAAAACGTCTCCTTGAAATTTATGACAAACTGCCAAAAACAAGCCAACAAGATGCAGCAGTGAAACAAGCGTTTAAACAGCTGTTCTGTATTTTGAAACAGAAAATAAAATTCAGTAAATAGTGAAACTGCCCGTTTCATTACTTTATATTCATGTAATAAATATACAAACGTCAATTAGATGGTAATCTGCATGAGAAATTAAGAAAAAGAAACAAAATCAGTTATAATAATCATCATCTTATAGTGATCAATTTGACCAATTTTATCAGTTTTCTGGTTTACACTTTGCAGCTAAATGTAACAGGCAGCTATTGTTTATTTGATTTTGTTATTTGAAGTATGAATTTAAGTTATTATTTGAAGTTTTGCCCTCAGCAGTTTATCTTTGCAATCATTTTTATTTTTGTATTAAGTATTCATTTGACTCTTTGTCTCAGGGCTGCTTTGGTTTCCTGTTGACTGAGTGAACTAAAGGAAAATAAATGTGACTCAGGGTTGACATTGATAGCAAATGTTTATATTTTACATTGTTCTTTGAGACCTATGAAAGTGTCTCCTGCAGTCAAATGGAAAGAATAACTCAAAACATCAATCTAGAATCAAATCTATGAATGTATTGAATTGAGAATTGATTTTGAATCGAATCGTGAGATTTCCTGAATCATGCACTCATATTAAATAAACTGTATTTTGGTGGTTTGATATAAATCAAATCTTTGACTTGAATTTACATTCTTTATATTTCTTTAGGTGTGGTATATTAATATTTATGTAAATGTGACTGATAATGTTAATCTATCTATTAATGCATCTTACTGTTTTTACTAAACATGACAATGTACTCAATGCCCTCATAGGAGTTACAAAACATGTTCTAACAGCATTAAATGACTAAATGATGAGCTTTGAGTTTATTATTTTTCTGTATTGGGTCACCTCAGAGTGCATTATCAAAGATGGGATCAGCTAACGACATTAGAATACAATACAGTGTCCTTGTAAACAATTTGTTGTTTTAATTATTTATTCTTTCATTTTTTGTAGGGGATCTGAGATTCACGTTCATGTTAACAACAGTTTGTATTTCGGGTGTGTGCAACATCATCATCAATTTCATATACAAAGGCAGAAATGGTAAGAAGTCACAAAATATTGTATTTATTTTGATGCATTAAATAAACTATTTTGGTGGTTTGATATAAATCAAATCTTTGACTTGAATTTACATTCTTTATATTTCTTTAGGTGTGGTATATTAATATTTATGTAAATTTAACTGATAATGTTAATCTAGTTGTGCATCATACATATTCAAGTTCTTTCAAGAGTGTGATTCTACCAACAATATTAGTCCTGATGATGTATTTTCATGCTAAGAGACAGGAAGTTTCTATCCTCATGCAAACATCCACAACCACAACCAACACCAAGAGATTCTCTCCAGATGTTTCATGGATCTGCATAAAAGGATGTTTCAGGGTGGACTTGTTGTCTTAGTGGTTAAAGCTCATAACAAATAACTGCAACATCACTACTATTATGCACTATTAATTAGGGATGCATGATATTATCTTCACGTCATCGGTGTCGGCCCGAATTAAAACTTTTCTGCCGATTTGTTGCCTTCTCCTCCGCCGCCTGACTGTGCTTCCCTCCACGGGGTGTTTCACCCTGATGATCCCGGTGTTTCCTCCGCAGGCTCCACTTCAGTCAGCTGCCCGTCAGACCCGCTGCTTCTTCCCACTTTAACCTGAATAACAAACCGGGACTCGGTGCTCCGGTTGGATCCACATGGAGAGCCGGGGCTAACGTTAGCTGGGAGGCTAGCTGGCTGTGCTTCTCTCCGGCCATGCTAACGTTAGCCCCGGCTCTCCAACCGGAGCACCGAGCCCCGGTTTGTTATTCAGGTTAAAGTGGGATGAAGCAGCGGGTCTGACGGGCAGCTTGAGTGATGTGGAGCCTGCGGAGGAAACATTAGTACCGTCAGGATGTAATAGTCTGCGAAGGAGCTGCTATCTTCGGGTGCACAGATAAGAAAAGAACTTGGCTGAGAGGATGTACCACTCTGTTTGGAAAAAACAAACAAACAAAAACTTTTCTTTTTGGTTTATAATGGCAGTTGGCAACCAGCGTATTAGGCGCATTACTGCCACCCTCTGCCGGAGTGTGGACCAGAGATTAAACCCTACACATTAATCCTGTCTGTCTAATAAACTCAAAGAAAACTCTACTGCTGCACCCACTTGGCAAGTTCATTAAAGTTTTAACGCTGAGCTCCTGAACTCCAGTCTTCTTGATCATACTTAATACAATCTATACTTGCATGCACAATAATCTCCTCAGCCAGCTGGAAAAAAATATGTTCTTATATCGATATCTGCAAAAAAATCTGATATCGTGCATCCCTACTATTAATGCATCTTACTGTTTTTACTGAACATGACAATGTACTCAATGTCCTCATAGGAGTTACAAAACATGTTCTAACAGCATTAAATGACTAAATGATGAGCTTTGAGTTTATTATTTTTCTGTATTGGGTCACCTCAGAGTGCATTATCAAAGATGGGATCAGCTAACGGCATTAGAATACAATACAGTGTCCTTGTAAACCATTTGTTGTTTTAATTATTTATTCTTTCATTTTTTTGTAGAGGATCTCACATGGATGTTCAACTTCATACCACTATGTATGCTGGTTGGGTTCACCATCATCATCATCTATTTAATCATCTTTTTCAGACGCAAAAGGAGAGAACGTAAGAAGTCACAAAATATATTTATTTTGATGCACTAAATATTCTGTATTTTGGTGGTCTGATATGAATCAGATGTGTTTCTAGATGTTTCAGGGTCGACTTGTTGTCTTCATGGTTAAATCTCATAACAAATAACTGCAACATCACTACCTTTCATGTCTCCATCTACACTACTGAAGGCAAAAATGTTAATTAAGTTAGCTTACTTTGACTGTAAACAAAACAAGTACACATTCAACAACAACAAAAAAGCATTTTTATGACTTTTGTTTTTATAGAAAGCTGTAAATAAGGAACAAAAAACAGAACAACACAGCAATTACACAATTAAATTAAAAGGTTTCAGTTTGGATTTAATGGGTTAAGACGCCGTTATTTTTTTATTGTAAAATCACAATAAAAAGAAAAGACAATTACAGAAAGAGAAAATAATAACATGATACATTATATTAAACATACATGATACTATTCAGTTATAGGAGTGGCAAAAATTGGATTTAAGAGGTGAAGCGTCGACCATGAAGCACAACGTCCCTGACAGATATCTATATAAGATACTTAGAATTGCAGCTATGAAACAGATAACAAGGAACTGGCTAAAACCTACTCCACCTCTATTTAACAACTGGAAGGCAAATGTAAACAGTATGTTAGAAATGGAAAGAATAACTCTCAGAATCACAAATCAAGAACAGGAACATTTGAAACGGTGGCATAAATGGATTAATTATGTGAACCACAATTAAACAATACTGATGGTTTCAACCCTGAAGAGTTGGAAGAGTTAATGTCCTTCCTTTTCTTTTTTTCTTTTCTTTGTGTATGTATGTATTATTCAGTTATTTATTTCATTTTATTTCCCCCCTTTTTTCTTTAATATTAATATTTCACACTAAAAAACACATATATATTGTGGGAATGATGTAGGTATGAACAATATCATATGTATAACTCTTACACTCCTGCATAAAGTATAAAAAAGATGAGGTAATAGGTAGCAGTTTGTAGTCTTGACTTGAATGAAACTTTAAACCAGTGAATCAGGAGAATTGCAGCAGCTGCATTTTGGACTTGAAACAAAACATGATTAATGAAGAATTCAGTGAGTTAACACACACTTATTCATCTTCAATACAGGAGCTGCTGAAAGGAAATGGCAAGGTAAGATTTTAAGTATTTAACATGACAATATTTTAAATTATGTTCTATTTTCATGCATCCAGCACTTAAAAGTAATTAATATCTTAACTTTTACAAGCAAAAATCAGTGTTTCAAATGCATTCAATGTACTTTTTTTTTAAATGCTGAATTTTAAATTTTTTTTAAAAATGTTGTTGATTTAGTAATGTGATGTTTTCCTAACAAACAAATGAAGTTTTACAGTCATCAATCATACTGCTGTTAGTTTTAACAGATAAAGTTAAAACATGTATTCTGACAAATAGATTTATTTGCAACTAAATAATGACAAAGACATATCTGACCAACATTTGTTTGAATAGCAGCAGTTAAAAAACTTCTAATATGGATTCACTGTGTGATAGATGCATCATGGTTGTGACAATTCTTTATTCATTTCACAGAGTTCCTCGAGAAGTGGGATAAGAGTAAGAACAACTAATTTATTTTTTCTTGAACTGTTATAACGGCAGTAAACTAGAAGTTTGACTGTCTGACAGATGTATTGTGGTTGCGACAATTCTTTTATCATTTAATACTGATCTCAACAATTTCTGAGGTCCATAAAACATCCACCCAGGACCAGGAAACTCTGGAAACTCTCAATCTATTTGATGGAAATATGTCAATAATTAGTTTATTTCTTAGTATAAAATCACAAAAAAAGAAAGAAGACAATTACAGAAAGAGAAAATAATAACAACATACATTATATTAAACATACATGATACTATTCAGTTATAGGAGTGGCAAAAATTGGATTTAAGAGGTGAAGTGTCGACCATGAACCACAACGTCCCTGATTCATGTTTGATTAGGGACCTTTATTGATTATTGTTCTCCATCTCTCTCTCCCCCCGTCCCTCATTTTCTGTCATCTCTCAACTGATACTAATCAATAATCAATAAAAGCATAGAACAACCAATCAGTTATTAATTAAAATCTGAATGGTTTAATCTTTGGAATAATGAGATAACCTGCATCCTGTGATGTGAGTGTTCGTGGGGGAATGTGAGGTCTGAGAAGTTTTGACAGGTCAGGAGGTAATAGGTAGCAGTTTGTAGTTTGACTTGAATGAAACCGTAAACCAGTGAATCAGAAGAATTGTTGCAGCTGCATTTTGGACTTGTTGGATCTTTTTAATAGTACAGAATACAAGACCTGAATGAGCATGAATGAGAATTTCTGCATCTGACTGTGTTAGAAATGGGTGAACTTGGACGATGTGTCAGAGGTGGAAGAAAACTACTTTAGTGATGTTGCTGATGTTTCCCTCAAATCTAAGATAAATGAAATTACAGGATTTCTTGATCTCTTCTTGCACTGTGACAGATTATTATTTTCTATTTATAAAGCAGAGCAGGGGAATGACAGACATATTTTTTACACATACATAGCAGTTCCACAGTCAAATTATAAGTCAGTAACAATATAACAAGATAGATCATGTAACTAATAATACCAATAAATAAATACAATTTGACAAAACAATTAAAAAACTATTTTTTTTCCAGAAGAGAAGCTGTGTTTTGTGCTTTTTAAAAAACTGATAGAGCAAAATGAGTGATTAACATGAAGACACATGATACAGGACAAGACAAGAGGGACAAACAACAAAACAACAACAAAAAAATGAAACTTTTAGATTTTAGTATTGTAATACACACGCATGTGTGTCTTTTTTTGTGCTTTTTCCATTGGAGATCACTAAGGGATGCATAAAAGCTTCATCATCAATTTTTAAAAAAAAAAGTCTAATTGGACACATTGTTAGTTGTTGTTGATTTAGTAATGTGATGTTTTCCTAACAGACAAATGAAGTTTTACAGTCATCAATCATACTGCTGTTAGTTTTAACAGATAAAATTAAAACATGTATTCTGACAAATAGATTTATTTGCAACTAAATACTGACAAAGACATATCTGACCAACAGTTGTTTGAATAGCAGCAGTTAAAAAACTTCTAATATGGATTCACTGTGTGATAGATGCATCATGGTTGTGACAATTCTTTATTTATTTCACAGAGTATCTTGAAAGGAGGAGAAAGAGTAAGAACAACTAATTTTGTTTTTTCTTGAACCGTTATAACTGCAGTAAACTAGAAGTTTCACTGTCTGACAGATGTATTGTGGTTGTGACAATTCTTTTATCATTTAATAGTGAAGTCAAAAATCTCTGAGATCAATAAAACATCCACCCAGGACCTGGAAACTGCTCAGTCCCCAGATACCAGCAATGAAACTGGTGAGTGAAACATGACTTACTGACCCAGTAAGACCCAGTTTATGAAACAACTGGAACTTTTCTTGAATCGTTTTGTGTTGCATTTTATCAGCAGTGTGTGACAGATGCATTGTGACTGTGACAGTTCTTTTAACTTTGTAACATTTTAACAGAGAGACCAGCAAGTCTTGTAGTTGTGCAAGAAACATCCCCCCAGGACACAACATCTACTGGGCCTCCAGAAACCAGTAAAAAAACTGGTAAGTGAAATGTTTTAATATCCAACAGGTTTGATGGCCAAAGCCATGACAGTCAGATTTCACCCGTTGAAAGCACCAATTATATTCCCCACAGTAACTGCATTTACATTCTTTCTGTACTTAAGCACCATTTTGAGGTACTTTAACTTCACTCGAGTGTTTCCATTTTATGCTACTTTATATTTCATCTCCATTTCAGAGGAAAGTATTATACTTTTTACTCCACTATATTTATCTGACAGCTACAGTTACTGGGTACCTTGTAGATTCCGCTTTTACATACAAATCATGTGATCAGTCAGATCAGGCTATTCTCCTGTCTCAATGTATTTAATGGAAATATGTCAATAATCTGTTATTTTTTTAAGAGTAAAATCACAAAGTGTATAAAGAAAGAAGACAATTACAGAAGAATTATATTAAACATACATGATACTATTCAGTTATAGGAGTGGCAAAAATTGGATTTAAGAGGTGAAGCGTCGACCATGAACCACAACGTCCCTGATTCATGTTTAATTAGGGACCTTTATTGATTGTTGTTCTCCATCTCTCTCTAAATGTAAATGAAATTACAGGACTTCTTTATCTCTTCTGCTCAGTGGCAACATCAGAAGACAACTTCCTAATCAGAGCTGAAAATGTAAAGTAGAGGTTCATTGATAAACACACTGAAAGGCACCAGAGACAGTCTGCCTTTCTGTATCTGTATGTCTAAAGTCTTTGAAGCCATAAAAAAGCCTTGAAGGTTCGATATTTAAAAGGTCAAGACCAGGCGAGTCTTCAGCTGTACTGCACAGACTGTGTGTTGTCACTAAACTAAAACGTATGACTCATTACATTTTCTTTGGCTGATTCTTCCTCACCTCTGACAACATTGTCAGAGTATTAGGAAAACCCATCTCTCATGACTCTACACATATTGTCCACTCTGTTAATACTATTAATATTGTTATATTTGTTAATGAGAAGCTGTGTTTGTAAAGGCCACCTTCAACATCTGTAATTAATTCAGGTATTTAATCTCTACAACTTTCTCAACTAAACAAAACCACCAGATAAAAGAGCAGTTATGAATGTTACAAATGTATTATTAATACCCATGTTGCACAAGTTTGACATTTACAAAAGAAAATGTAACTTATAAAACCTAATTATGAAAGAAAATATGATTAATGAAGAATTCCAGTGAGTTAACACACACTTATTCATCTTCTATACAGGAGAAGGTCTTGAAAGGAAATGGCAAGGTAAGATAGAACATTTTCACATTGTTCACCTATTTGTCTTTAATGATTTTAGAGTATTTAATATGACAATATTTTAAATAATGTTCTGTTTTCATGCATCCAGCACTTAAAAGTAATTAATATCTAAACTTTTACAAGCAAAAACAAAATGCATTCAATGTACTTTTTTTTTTTTTTAATTGCTGAATTTTAAAAGTCAATTAAATAAAAAAGTCTCAAATTGGACACATTGTTAGTTGTTGTTGATTTAGTAATGTGATGTTTTCCTAACAGACAAATGAAGTATTACAGTCATCAATCATACTGCTGTTAGTTTTAACAGATAAAATTAAAACATGTATTCTGACAAATAGATTTATTTGCAACTAAATACTGACAAAGACATATCTGACCAACATTTGTTTGAAAAGCAGCAGTTAAAAAACTTCTACTATGGATTCACTGTGTGATAGATGCATCATGGTTGTGACAATTCTTTATTCATTTAACAGAGATGCTGAAAAAGTTAAAAGAGGGTAAGAACAACTTTTTTTTTTTCTTGAACTGTTATAACTGCAGTAAACTAGAAGTTTGACTGTCTGACAGATGTATTGTGGTTGTGACAATTCTTTTATCATTTAATACTGATCTCAACAATTTCTGAGGTCCATAAAACATCCACCCAGGACCTGGAAACTCTCAATCTATTTAATGGAAATAAGACAATAATTAGTTTATTTTTTAGTGTTAAATCACAAAAAAACAAAGAAGACAATTACAGAAAGAGAAAATAATAACAACATACATTATATTAAACATACATGATACTATTCAGTTATAGGAGTGACAAAAATTGGATTTAAGAGGTGAAGTGTCGACCATGAACCACAACGTCCCTGATTCATGTTTAAGTAGGGACCTTTATTGGTTGTTGTTCTCCATCTCTCTCTCCCCCCGTCCCTCATTTTCTGTCATCTCTTCACTGATACTAATCAATAATCAATAAAAACATAGAATGCCCAAAAAGTTATTACTTAAATAAAATCTGAATGGTTTAATCTTTGGAATAATGAGATAACCTGCATCCTGTGATGTGAGTGTTCGTGGGGGAATGTGAGGTCTGAGGAGTTTCAACAGGTCAGGAGGTAATAGGTAGCAGTTTGTAGTCTGTCACCAAATACAACATTGGGCCATATTCCACACCTTTACTTGAAGAGTTTACCAACTTTTATGTAAACGGTGTCAATCAGATGTATTTGTCTTTTTCTGTGTGGTGTTGTGGTGCACAGATCATTGATCAGTCGATGCATCAGCAGATAGTTTGGTCACACTGTCTAACCATCCTGCAGATAAGGTTTATTTTGAAGACACCACACAGACGGACAAAGCAAATATCAAGGTCAGGAAAATACCAAAGTATCTGTGTGCTGCTTGCGCTGGTCGTTTCACTGTCATGAAAAATAGGGCTCAATGTTGTATTTGGTGGTCAAATTATTTAAACTAGTCTGAACTGGCAACCATCATAGGCTACTCACAGTCCTCTGTGTTCTGATTAGAATTGGATTTAAAGGTCCAACATGTTAGAGTAGACATCATCGCTGTGACTGTAATACCTGGCTTTAGACGTCACCACTTTATTACCATAACACCTGAAAGTGGGGACACAAAGAGTCTCATTGTCCTCCCTGTTCTGGCGCCAGTGTGTTGAGCACTGGACAAGTTCAACTCAGGAGTACAAACTTCTGAGGACAGGAAGACGCTTAATAAAATAAAACAAAATTTAATATAGACTGATCTGTTTGTTTTAATACATTTATATTAATGTAAATGTGGTGATATCTGTACATATAGAGCCCCAGAGGCAGCGCTGCTGTTCTGTCCAGAAAGAACATGAAGCTTCACTGTATGCGGCACAATGCGGCAGCTACAATTAATCTGTGACTCCAACATTTATCTTCCAAGAGGATTATATCGTATATCAAAATGCTACGGAGACATTAGAAACAGCGGTGAATCACCAAAGAGCTGCACAGATCAGTTTTCTCCCCGGGATGACGACGCAGGACTCGGGCTGCCAGCAGCTGAGATGACCGGCTGCTTTCACCCGGCCAGCGGCTCCTCACATCTCCGAAAACGTTGCAGCAGATTTACAAACAGATGTTATTTGAATAAACTGACCACATATTTGGAGCCTACATGGATAATTTCTCGCCTGAAAAAATATTTAATCTTAATAAAGTGAGATATTAACAGTCCTTGATTGAGAATTACAACAGTCTGGCTCAAAATCTCCGCCATGACACCTCGCTCTGGGAAATCCAATCTGCGTCGCACCGCAAGGCACACTGGGTAATGTAGGCCCAGCAAGAGCCCGCCTCCCTACGACAAAACGATGAACTGAAAACTGAAAACTGAAAAAAACTGAAAAAAGAATAAGTAGAAACTGAAACAGGTGACACTTAAAAAATACTGATAGCGTAAAAAAAAAAAATCTGTCACTGAAGAAAGACAGACATGAAGAAAAATCTGAAGATTGACACTGAAAAACATCATCATGCAAAAAATATCAAAATAAAATAAGATAATAAAATTGTAAGATTGTAATTTTTTAATGTCTGTTTTATGTTTTCAGTGGAACTTGTTTCAGTGCCAATGTTTTCTTTTTCAGTTCAGGTTTTGTTTTGAATGCCAAATTATATTTTCAATGCCAAAATGTAAATGTCACTGTTCTGGCCCCATACAAAGACATATCTGACCAAGATTTGTTTGAAAAGCAGCAGTTAAAAAACTTGTAATATGGATTCACTGTGTGATAGATGCATAATGGTTGTGACAATTCTTTATTTATTTCACAGCGTTCCTAGAATGGTTGGATGAGGGTAAGAACAAACTTTTTTTTTTCTTGAACCGTTATAACTGCAGTAAACTAGAAGTTTGACTGTCTAACAGATGTATTGTGGTTGTGACAATTCTTTTATTTCTGAGGTCCATAAAACATCCACCCAGGACCTGGAAACTCTCAATCTACGGCTGAAAATCACAACAGAAAAAAAACAACTTTGCCATGTTCACATATCTCCGCAATTCAAATTAACCACCAGTCGTCTACCCAGAAATGACTGTTGTTGTTAGCGCGACGTCACGGTCTGCAGTTCTAATGACTGGCGGAGTAATATTTTTTAGTGATGAGGCTTTTTTTCATTTGAGCACGACGAGATGTGCTGTCATTCTGATCAGAGCACGTTCTAAATGTCTCGTTGACCAATCAGATTGTTCGGTCGGAGCGATGTGTTGTATAACTGTAATTAATTCAGGTATTTAATCTCTACAACTTTCTCAACCAAACGATAAAAGAATAGTTATGAATGTTACAAATGTATTATTAATACCCATGTTGTAGAAGTTTGACATTCACAAAAGAAAATGTAACTTATAAAACCTAATTATGAAACAAAACATGATTAATGAAGAATTCCAGTGAGTTAACACACACTTATTCATCTTCAATACAGGAGAAGCTGTTGACAGGACACGGCAAGGTAAGATAGAACATTTTCACATTGGTCACATATTTGTCATTAATAATTTTAGAGTATTTAACATGACAATATTTTTAAATAATGTTCTGTTTTCATGCATCCAGCACTTAAAAGTAATTAATATCTAAACTTTTACAAGCAAAAAACAGTGTTTCAAATATATTCAGTGTACTTTTTTTATTTAATTGCTGAATTTAAAAATCAATGTAATAAAAAAGTCTCAAATTGGACACATTGTTAGTTGTTGTTGATTTAGTAATGTGATGTTTTCAGTTAAAAAACTTCTAATATGGATTCACTGTGTGATAGATGCATCATGGTTGTAACAATTCTTTATTCATTTCACAGAGTATATTAAATTGTGGACTGAGGGTAAGACAACATTTTTTTTCTTGAACCGTTATAACTGCAGTAAACTAGAAGTTTGACTGTCTGACAGATGTATTGTGGTTGTGACAATTCTTTTATCATTTAATACTGATCTCAACAATTTCTGAGGTCCATAAAACATCCACCCAGGACCTGGAAACTCTGTTTGTTTGGTATTTAGTATTGATTTGGTATTTAATCTCTACAACTTTCTCAACTAAACAAAACCACCAGATAAAAGAGCAGTTATGAATGTTACAAATGTATTATTAATACCCATGTTGCACAAGTTTGACATTCACAAAAGAAAATGTTACTCAGAATGATTATGAACCAGCAGAATTTGCTGTCAGCTTTTGATGGTGGGTGTTAACCTGCTTCTGTGTTGAAACTGTAAACAACATCATCCTGATTCAGCACAAATATTCACAACATGGTGTGTTTGAGCTCATGATGTTCATTGTTGAGTAACACACAGTCTGTTTACTGGTAAATAAACACAAATTATGAAACAAAACATGATTAATGAAGAATTCCAGTGAGTTAACACACACTTATTCATCTTCAATACAGGCAATAATGATTACTGGAGAACGCAAGGTAAGATCGAACATTTTTCACATTGGTCACCTATTTGTCTTTAATAATATTAGAGTATTTAACATGACAATATTTGAAATAATGTTCTGTTTTCCTGCATCCAGCACTTAAAAGTAATTAATATCTAAACTTTTACAAACAAAAACCAGTGTTTCAAATGCATTCAATGTACTTTTTTAAATAAATTGCTGAATTTGTTCATTTGTAGCTTTCAAGATTCTTTTTAATTTGTCATCAGTTTAATCAGTTATAACAGTTAAATAACTGCTTACATAGCAGATTAATTGTGGAGATGTAGCAACTACACTCAGATTATGCTGAAGATGAATCTTTGGTTTAACTAAATTATATGAACCACTTCATTTAAAGTGAACATTATTAACATAACTGTATTTTGGAAACGTCTATTTGATTTTATGGAGCTACTTTCTCAAAAGTTTTAACCAAAGGTATGTTACATAGTTGTGTCCACATGCAGTTTTAATATATGTCATTATAAGTAGAACTTACACTGTCTGACAAATTCATATTCCTGTTTTTAAAGCAGAGCAGAGGAATGACAGACACATTTTTACACATACATAGCAGTTCCACAGTCAAATTATAAGTCAGTAACAATACAACAAGATAGATCATGTAACTAATAATACCAATAAATAAATAAAATTGAACAAAACGTAACATTTTTTATAGAAGAGAAGCCTTTTTGTGCTTTTTAAAAAATTGATAGTGCAAAATGAGCGATTAATACGAACACATATGACACAGGACAAGACAAGAGGGACAAACAACAAAAAACTGGATTAAAACTTAGATTTTCTTATTGTAATACACACGCATGTGTGTGTTTTTTGTGCTTTTTCAATTTCATAGATCACTAAGGGATGCATAAAAGTTTTCCACATCAATTGAAAAAAGTCTCAAATTGGACACATTGTTAGTTGTTGTTGATTTAGTAATGTGATGTTTTCCTAACAAACAAATGAAGTTTTACAGTCATCAATCATACTGCTGTTAGTTTTAACAGATCAAATTAAAACATGTATTCTGACAAATAGATTTATTTGCAACTAAATACTGACAAAGACACATCTGACCAACATTTGTTTGAATAACAGCAGTTAAAAAACTTCTAATATGGATTCACTGTGTGATAGATGCATCATGGTTGTGACAATTCTTTATTCATTTCACAGCACTGAAAGTAAGGAGGAGACAGGGTAAGAACAACTAATTTTTTTTTCTTTTTCTTAACTGCAGTAAACTAGAAGTTTGACTGTCTGACAGATGTATTGTGGTTGTGACAATTCTTTTATCATTTAATACTGATCTCAACAATTTCTGAGATCCATAAAACATCCACCCAGGACCTGGAAACTCTCAATCTATTTAATGGAAATATGACAATAATTAGTTTATTTTTTAGTGTCAAATCACAAAAAAAGAAAGAAGACAATTACAGAAAGAAAAAATAATAACAACATACATTATATTAAACATAAATGATACTATTCAGTTATAGGAGTGGCAAAAATTGGATTTAAGAGGTGAAGCGTCTACCATAAACCACAACGTCCCTGATTCATGTTTGATTAGGGACCTTTATTGATTGTTGTTCTCCATCTCTCTCTCCCCCCGTCCCTCATTTTCTGTCATCTCTCCACTGATACTAATCAATAATCAATAAAAACATAAATTGCTCAAAAAATTAATACTTACATAAAATGTGAATGGTCTAATCTTTGGAATAATGAGATAACCTGCATCCTGTGATGTGAGTGTACGTGGGGGAATGTGAGGTCTGAGAAGTTTTGACAGGTCAGGAGGTAATAGGTAGCAGTTTGTAGTTTGACTTGAATGAAACCGTAAACCAGTGAATCAGAAGAATTGTAGCAGCTGCATTTTGGACTTGTTGGATCTTTTTAATAGTACAGAATACAAGACCTGAATGAGCATGAATGAGAATTTCTGCATCTGACTGTGTTATAAATGGGTGAACTTGGATGATGTGTCAGAGGTGGAAGAAAACTACATCAGTGATGTTGCTGATGTGTCCCTCAAATCTAAGATAAATGAAATTACAGGACTTCTTTATCTCTTCTGCTTAGTGGCAACATCAGAAGACAACTTCCTAATCAGAGCTGAAAATGTAAAGTAGAGGTTCATTAATAAACACACTGAAAGGCACCAGAGACAGTCTGCCTTTCTGTATCTGTATGTCTGAAGTCTTTGAAGCCATAAAAAGCCTTGAAGGTTCGATATTTAAAAGGTCAAGACCAGGCGAGTCTTCAGCTGTACTGCAGAGACTGTGTGTTGTCACTAAACTAAAACGTATGACTCATTACATTTTCTTTGGCTGATTCTTCCTCACCTCTGACAACATTGTCAGAGTATTAGGAAAACCCATCTCTCATGACTCTACACATATTGTCCACTCTGTTAATACTATTAATATTGTTATATTTGTTAATGAGAAGCTGTGTTTGTAAAGGCCACCTTCAACATCTGTAATTAATTCAGGTATTTAATCTCTACAACTTTCTCAACTAAACAAAACCACCAGATAAAAGAGCAGTTATGAATGTTACAAATGTATTATTAATACCCATGTTGCACAAGTTTGACATTCACAAATGAAAATGTAACTTATAAAACATAATTATGAAACAAAACAAGATTAATGAAGAATTCCACACACTTATTCATCTTCAATACAGGAGCTGCTGAAAGGATATGGCAAGGTAAGATAGAACATTTTCACATTGGTCACCTATTTGTCTTGAATAATTTTAGAGTATTTAACATGACAATATTTGAAATAATGTTCTGTTTTCATGCATCCAGCACTTTAAAGTAATTCATATCTAAACTTTTACAAGCAAAAACCAGTGTTTCAAATGCATTCAATGTACTTTTTTTAATTGCTGAATTTTAAAAATCAATCAAATAAAAAAGTCTCAAATTGGACACATTGTTAGTTGTTGTTGATTTAGTAATGTGATGTTTTCCTAACAGACAAATGAAGTTTTACAGTCATCAATCATACTGCTGTTAGTTTTAACAGATAAAATTAAAACATGTATTCTGACAAATAGATTTATTTGCAACTAAATACTGACAAAGACATATCTGACCAACATTTGTTTGAATTGCAGCAGTTAAAAAACTTCTAATATGGATTCACTGTGTGATAGATGCATCATGGTTGTGACAATTCTTTATTTATTTCACAGAGTATCTAGAATGGAAGAAAAAGGGTAAGAACAACTCATTTTTTTCTTGAACTGTTATAACTGCAGTAAACTAGAAGTTTGACTGTCTGACAGATGTATTGTGGTTGTGACAATTCTTTTATCATTTAATACTGATCTCAACAATTTCTGAGGTCCATAAAACATCCACCCAGGACCTGGAAACTCTCAATATATTTAATGGAAATATGACAATAATTAGTTTATTTTTTAGTGTCAAATCACAAAAAAAGAAAGAAGACAATTCTAGAAAGAGAAAATAATAACAACATACATTATATTAAACATACATGATACTATTCAGTTATAGGAGTGGCAAAAATTGGATTTAAGAGGTGAAGCGTCGACCATGAACCACAACGTCCCTGATTCATGTTTGATTAGGGACCTTTATTGATTGTTGTTCTCCATCTCTCTCTCCCCCCGTCCCTCATTTTCTGTCATCTCTCCACTGATACTAATCAATAATCAATAAAGGCAGAAAACATCCATAAAATGTTTTACTTAAATAAAATGGATGTAATCTTTGGACTAATGAGATAACCTGCATCATGTGTAGCAGTTTTTAGTCTGACCTGAATGAAACCATAAACCAGTGAAACAAGTCAGTGTTACATGTTACAGTTTTTTGGTTATCAGAAGAATTGTAGCAGCTGCATTTTGGACTTGTTGGGTTTTTTTAATAGTACAGAATACAAGACCTGAATGACCATGAATGAGAATTTTTAAATCTGACTGTGTTAGAAATGGGTGAACTTGGACGATGTGTCAGAGGTGGAAGAAAACTACTTTAGTGATGTTGCTGATGTGTCCCTCAAATCTAAGATAAATGAAATTACAGGACGTCTTTATCTCTTCTGCTTAGTGGCAACATCAGTTCAATCAGGAGAGACTCAGTTTTTCATAGAAGTGAATGTTATTTATTGAACATTCATGATAGATGAAAGTGAGAGTCTTTGGTGATTAGACCCCATCGTGAATGTCAACATTTATGAAAGGGGGGAGGTGAAGGCGTGATTAGAATAGGATAACCCCCCAATGGAGTCTAGACACTGGTGGTGGTGATGAATAAAGGGTGCAGATCTTGATGGTGAAGGCAGCGATCTCCTGGTGAACTCAGCCCTGGTGCTGAAGCATGAAGTGGAGAAGATGAGGTGGTGATCAGGAATGAAGAGGAGAGGAGCGAGCTGCTGGAACGCAGCCGTGGAGTTGGATGGGGTGGAGGAGGAGCAACGATCACGCTGAAATGACAACTGACAGCAACAGAGAAGGGAACAGATTTAAAGTTTGACAGCTGAGTTGTGATTGGCAGTTAGAGATCTTGGAGGAATATGATTTGATGACTAGAGTAACGCCCCTAATCAGCTGATTGGACAGCAGGAGAAACAGGGAGAGAGAGAGGAGTTGGAATGAATGAATGGTTAAAGATAGTATTCCTGCCTGAATTTACGCTAAACTCCATTTCAATCAGAAGAGACTCAGTTTTTCATAGAAGTGAATGTTATTTATTGAACATGCATGATAGATTACAGTGAGAGTCTTTGGTGATTAGACCCCATCGTGAATGTCAGCAGATATGAAAGGAGGGAGGTGAAGGATTGATTAGAAAAGGATAATCCCCCAAAGAAAGAGAAATGAGGACATACAAACCTACTCAAATATTTGATCCTTACCTTACCGGCAGGGAAGGATTCTAGTGAGATATGCAAAAGGGAAAATTAGACAGAATGCAGTGATAATAAACGTTCATGACAATGTAAACATTACACTTGAATGAATGGAAGATAAAAGAGTTGATAGAAGAGAGTGAGTTAGTGATCACTAGAAGAGTGGTGGGTGGCGTGAGGTATGGAGACCATGTTCTGATGCACATTTCATAAGGAGGGAAGAGAGAGGATAGCCTGAAAGCAGAGTGAAATGACCCATAGATATGACATAGCACTTTACCATGCACAAGATTTGTTGTATGAGAGGAAGAACTGCTAGCATGATTAGCAATGATAGCAATGAGCTGCGACACCCATAACTCAGGACACCACCACCAGTTATATGTATGACTTACCAGATTATGGCCTAAGAGATCTTTGATTTGCGAGAACAGTGCTGACGTCTGGACGATGAGGATGTGTAGGCAGAGGGTGACCACCGACACAGTTGTAGCAGGGAGGCAGATGAAATACTTTGGATGGGGGTGGAAGTAACCACCACGACCTAAAAGAAAGCCCTGAATAATGCTAATTTAAATGAAAGACAGCGGCAGATGATAAGCTACGATGGAACTGTGTCGCTGCTGCTATTGGATAGATGTGACCAGCAGATGTGAGCAACTGATATCTCGATTGACGACCTTGGCAGGGCGACCAGGGAATAACGAGTAACAGATGCATGAGATGTGAATGCAGGATGATAACACACATGAGAAATAAAATAACAGCCTATGCATGCAAAGATAGTCCTCCTGACTGAACTTATCTAAAGCTCAATACATAGGACAACAAGTGAATGAAGTAAAGATAATGTTTATTCTACCAGATGATAGAGATAATTAAGTCTAAAAGTATTGCACTCAGACTCTACGGGAGATTTTGAGTTGAGGGAGTTGCCCTGAGCAGCAGCAATATAAATCCCCCCAAAATAAAGGGTGCAAGCCCCCACCACTAAAAGAATACACAGCCTGATGTTTTCCCCTAAATAATGCTTACTTACCAAGCAGGAATGAAACAGAACACAGAAACAACACAAACACAGAAATATGTTTTTGAACTAGAGAGATTAAAATCAACAGTGAACCGAACATAAACAGACAAACACCTCCTGTATTGACTAGGTTGGACTGACCTGAAAAGCTACAATATTGAGCTTTAAAATGTTAACATGAAACGTAGGACTGGAAAGGAGGCATGGTTTAATATATGAACAATACCTGATGTTTAAATTGCTTAGAGGCTGTAAAATATGAATTAAAGCATTTAACATCGCTACTGTTGAGACAATCAGAGTGAGCCGACGTCGGGTCGTATGAAGAATGATGCTTCCACTGCTGAAGAACATAATAAATACACTGACAGTGACACAGTGATGTACTGATGAACGTGCTGATACATTTGACTGATGAGTTTGCTTATTGAGAAACTAGTAGCTGTCCTCCTTAGTTGTAGTACCATGATAGCCAGCTAGTCAACATCCATAGTAAAACATATTAGGATGCTCCAAAAATATGCAGACTCGAGGTGTGAGAAGAATGAAAGATTACATGATGTAGGGAGAAGGGCCAACGTCCGCTATGATGGGAGAAGGCCAATGACGATGCAGAGGATAACCAGAAAGCAGGGAAATGATATAAAGGTGCAGATGAGCAAACCGTGATATGAGTAGGCAGTTATTCAGATCATAGTTTGTGGCTCACAGGTAGCATGAGGTGAGGAACTGACGTTACTGTGACGTCACCCACTGGTTTGGAACTGCCGTTTTGAAGCCTCGAGTTTAGAGATTTGACCGTCACCATCTTGGAGTTGACAGTCGCCATGATTGATTTGTGGAGCCAGGAGTGACCATATTTGGACGAGAGGTAGGAGCTGATCATAGCGCTAGCTGCTAGCTTGGTTAGCATGGTGCATACAATCTATGGATAACAGCGATAAACTAATGCTAATGCTAATTTCAGCTGGCGAAAAAAGGCGTATAACCATTGAAATAAGATGTACTCACCAGAGAAACTGAACGTCCGAGTCTTTCGATGGTCTTTTATCACAACCAAACGCTGAACAAAACTTTTTTTAGGGGATCAAATGTTACAATCGACCTTCATGAACTGAAACGCACTGTGAAATAGCAGCAGCTAAACCTATAATCTGTGAACTAGGGTTACGCCATGGTTACGTTACGTAATCAGCGTTGTCACTAGTGGCTACTTGTCAATCACAACGTGGCCACGCTCTAAAGCTGCTTTATCGTCCACTTACTTAAAATGAGACTAGGGCTGTACGATTAATCTAGTTTTATTTTCGATTACGATTTTGGCTTCCAACGATTATGAAAACAAAATAATTGACATAAAACGATTATTGTTTATTATTGTCATCTCGTAATGATGCTCTCGTTTTGTCTTGTGTTGCAAATCTAGCAAACCTCTTTCCTTTACAGCGGTGCGCTTTCGCCCCTAAACGCGTCCGACAGGCGTTGAGCGTCTCCGTCCACAGACTAACCTGCTTCACCAGGCTGACTGACAGCTGAAATTTACTGAACCAAAATAGTTTGCATGTGGGCTCCACGGGAAGAAATCAAGTGTTTGTACTTATCGATTCATTGGTTTTATTTCCTCGCTCACTGTAGCGAGTGAATCTGCCTGTAGTGAAACCGGGGCTAGCCGGTTCTTCCTCCGCAGGCTCCACTTCACTCATCTGCCCGACAGACCCGCTGCTTCTTCGCACTTTCACCTGAATAACAAACCGGGGCTCGGTGCTGCGGTTGGATCCAAACGGAGAGCCAGGGCAAGCTGGGAGGCTAGCGGAGCATTAGCCGCAGCATGATCGGAGGGAAGCACAGTCAGTTAGCCTCTGCTAGCCTCCCAGCTAATGTTAGCTCCGGCTCTCTGTGTGGATCCAACCGCAGCTTCGGGCTTTGAGTTGAAAGCTTGCATGAAAACAATACCTTCAAAAGTTACTACTGGTACACTTACAAGTTCCACATATGTGTTGTTGAACTGCTATTGATAAGTTCATCTGCTGCATCACGTTGCCGTGTGCAGGACTCTATGTGCTCTGTATGGGCTGATTTATATCCTGAGTGCTGTATGCTCTTTCCTCCTACTTCCTCCTGATTAAAGAATTAAGCAGAGATGCAATAGAGAGCGCAGGCACCACAC
This sequence comes from Thunnus thynnus, assembly GCF_963924715.1. Lineage (NCBI taxonomy): Eukaryota > Metazoa > Chordata > Actinopteri > Scombriformes > Scombridae > Thunnus > Thunnus thynnus. The sequence goes on from NC_089540.1 coordinate 15,288,896, forward strand.
AACAGTATAAAATGCCTGAAGGGCATGTTAGGAAGTTCTACTTTCCCTGCTATGACTATGTGCTGGACTTGTTCACGCAGAACCCGCTGCAGGTGATCGATCAGAATCACGCAGATGTCTTGAATTTGTATGGATTTATTGTCACCATCACAACCACAATCCTTGTACAACAGTCTGATGACTCAGTGGTGCTGTGTAAATTAATATAATAAATCAGAATAAACATGTCAGATATCCACATGAAAGTATAACAGGCTAATGTAGAAATGGTAAACTATATTACTTTCTGAATGTATAAATTTCCACTATACAAGCCAATACAACTGGCAAACAGCTGGTAAATAATGTGGCCATGTATTTAACAGGCATAGCTGAGGCTGAAGCAGCATATTCCCTCTAACAGTGAGTTAATGTCCATCAGCAGTGCAACACCGCCATCTATTGGCCAGTAGTAGACATACATGACATCAATCCGGGGGCTGAACGAGCTGCTAAACTGCACGGGTTGTGCGCGCCCGTTAATTAACGAGCGGACCTACAAGTAGCCGTTCAGTCCGCCATTCTATCGGTAATATAGTAAATATTACACAACAAAACCAAAACATAAAGGCCTAACCTTATGATGGAGGCATGATGTCTATTAACATCTAATAAATGTGGGTAACAGTAGCTGCTAATATGAGGCTACACAGTTGGCAGAATACATGAATATGAGCCCCTTTAGATCGGCTAACGTAGAAACAATTCACCAACGAACAGCAACTATAACAACATGCTCAAACTGGTCACTCACTGTTATTGACAGATGACTGTTAGTACAAAGCAAAGTCCTTAATCCCAAACAGCGTCTGATGTGAGTTCAGGTGGGGGGAGAGAGGGGGCATTATGTAGTGAGATTGTTGCTGCTAAAAAGGGCCTTTTGGACAGAGCAAATACATACTGCAATGCATACGTGACGCGATGCGTATGTACTGACCAATATGCTGAAATACATAACAGAGATGCATTAACTTACTGATGAGCGAGAGAGAAGCCTGTATGACTGAATGAGTTGAACGTGGTGTGTTCGCTTATTTTTTGAAATTCACTTCCTGATTCGCGTGCTGAAATGCCTTGACGGTGATACGTCCACTTGTTAAAAGTCTACATAACCTACTGAATACGCTTATAGCAACGTTGCAAGTTTAAAAGGGGAAAGAAATAAGGTAGTAGCATTATGAATGTTAGAGTTCTGTAGTTTACGAGCGTACCTGAAGTCCCCATACACTGACCAGGTGAAGGAGAGCCAGAGTAGGGGTGGTCTGGTTGAGATTTGACTGAAGTAGAGAGGTTGACTGAGAAACGCTGAAATGAAGCCGGACTCCGCTGGAGAAACTTTGCCGGTCCCTTGTCTTGCGGGGTTCGGAGTGTCGTCTTGAGGAGCTGCAGAGGACAAGCGAGCGGCTTTGAAGCCGCCGCTTGCGTGAGTAACAGAGTGACCTGCTGAATGGTGAATACAGAGTGAGTAGATGAGTGTAAAACGCTATAGCAAGACTGCACATAGTAGTCTGAGAACGTAACTCGCCGATACAACGACCTGCGTGACGACGGAAGCATACAGCAGCATGACCACTGAGTTGCGATGATTGCGCTAAAATGACAACTGACAGCAACAGAAAAGGGAAGTTAGAGATCGTGGAGGAATCTGATTTCATGACTAGAGTAAGCACCCTAATCAGCTGATGTGAAAGCGGGAGAAACAGGGGAGCAAAAGGAGTGGGAATGAGTAAATGGTTAAAGAGAGTCTTCCTGCCGGAGTTTACGCTAAACTCCATAAGACAACTTCCTGATCAGAGCTGAAAATGTAGGCTAAAGTAGAGGTTCATCGATAAACACACTGAAAGGCACCAGAGACAGTCTGCCTTTCTGTATCTGTATGTCTGAAGTCTTTGAAGCCATAAAAAAGTCTTGAAGGTTCGATATTTAAAAGATCAAGACCAGGCGAGTCTTCAGCTGTACTGCAGCGACTGTGTGTTGTCACTAAACTAAAACGTATGACTCATTACATTTTCTTTGGCTGATTCTTCCTCACCTCTGAGAACATTGTCAGAGTATTAGGAAAACCCATCTCTCATGACTCTACACATATTGTCCACTCTGTTAATACTATTAATATTGTTCTATTTGTTAATGAGAAGCTGTGTTTGTAAAGGCCACCTTCAACATCTGTAATTAATTCAGGTATTTAATCTCTACAACTTTCTCAACTAAACAAAACCACCAGATAAAAGAGCAGTTATGAATGTTACAAATGTATTATTAATACCCATGTTGCACAAGTTTGACATTCACAAAAGAAAATATAACTTATAAAACCTAATTATGAAACAAAACATGATTAATGAAGAATTCCAGTGAGTTAACACACACTTATTCATCTTCAATACAGGAGAAGCTGATGAAACAAGATGGCAAGGTAAGATAGAGCATTTTCACATTGGTCACCTATTTGTCTTTAATAATTTTAAAGACATATCTGACCAACATTTGTTTGAATAGCAGCAGTTAAAAAACTTCTAATATGGATTCACTGTGTGATAGATGCATCATGGTTGTGACAATTCTTTATTTATTTCACAGAGTATCTAGAAAGGTTGGATACAGGTAATAACAACTTTTTCTTTCTTGAACCGTTATAACTGCAGTAAACTAGAAGTTTGACTGTCTGACAGATGTATTGTGGTTGTGAGAATTCTTTTATCATTTAATACTGATCTCAACAATTTCTGAGGTCAATAAAACATCCACCCAGGACCTGGAAACTCTCAATCTATTTAATGGAAATATGACAATAATTAGTTTATTTTTCAGTGTCAAATCACAAAAAAACAAAGAAGACAATTACAGAAGAAAAAATAATAACAACATTCATTATATTAAACATACATGATACTATTCAGTTATAGGAGTGGCAAAAATTGGATTTAAGAGGTGAAGCGTCGACCATGAACCACAACGTCCCTGATTCATGTTTAATTAGGGACCTTTATTGATTGTTGTTCTCCATCTCTCTCTAAATGTAAATGAAACTACAGGACTTCTTTATCTCTTCTGCTTAGTGGCAACATCAGAAGACAACTTCCTAATCAGAGCTGAAAATGTAAAGTAGAGGTTCATTGATAAACACACTGAAAGGCACCAGAGACAGTCTGCCTTTCTGTATCTGTATGTCTGAAGTCTTTGAAGCCATAAAAAAAGTCTTGAAGGTTCGATATTTAAAAGGTCAAGACCAGGCGAGTCTTCAGCTGTACTGCAGAGACTGTGTGTTGTCACTAAACTAAAACGTATGACTCATTACATTTTCTTTGGCTGATTCTTCCTCACCTCTGAGAACATTGTCAGAGTATAAGGAAAACCCATCTCTCATGACTCTACACATATTGTCCACTCTGTTAATACTATTAATATTGTTCTATTTGTTAATGAGAAGCTGTGTTTGTAAAGGCCACCTTCAACATCTGTAATGAATTCAGGTATTTAATCTCTACAACTTTCTCAACTAAACAAAACCATCAGATAAAAGAGCAGTTATGAATGTTACAAATGTATTATTAATACCCATGTTGCACAAGTTTGACATTCACAAAAGAAAATGTAACTTATAAAACCTAATTATGAAACAAAACATGATTAATGAAGAATTCCAGTGAGTTAACTCACACTTATTCATCTTCTATACAGGAGAAGCTAAAGAAAGGAAATGGCAAGGTAAGATAGAACATTTTCACATTGGTCACCTATTTGTCTTTAATGATTTTAGAGTATTTAACATGACAATATTTTAAATAATGTTCTGTTTTCATGCATCCAGCATAATTAATATCTAAACTTTTACAAGCAAAAACCAGTGTTTCAAATGCATTCAATGTACTTTTTTTCTAATTGCTGATTTTAAAAGTCAATTAATTAAAAAAGCCTCAGAAGTTAAAAAACTTCTAATATTAGTCTATCTAGTATTTAACATGACAATATTTTAGATAATGTTCTGTTTTCATGCATCCAGCACTTAAAATTAATTAATATATAATCCTTTACAAGCAAAAACCAGTGTTACAAATGCATTCAATGTACTTTTTTTAATTGCTGAATTTTAAAAATCAATGAAATAAAAAAGTCTCAAATTGGACACATTGTTAGTTGTTGTTGATTTAGTAATGTGATGTTTTCCTAACAGACAAATGAAGTTTTACAGTCATCAATCATACTGCTGTTAGTTTTAACAGATAAAATTAAAACATGTTTTCTGACAAGGAGATTTATTTGCAACTAAATACTGACAAAGACATATCTGACCAACATTTGTTTGAATAACAGCAGTTAAAAAACTTCTAATATGGATTCACTGTGTGATAGATGCATCATGGTTGTGACAATTCTTTGTTTATTTCACAGAGTATCTAGAATGGAAGAGAAAGGGTAAGAACAACTAATTTTTTTTTCTTGAACTGTTATAACTGCAGTAAACTAGAAGTTTGACTGTCTGACAGATGTATTGTGGTTGTGACAATTCTTTTATTATTTAATGCTGATCTCAACAATTTCTGAGGTCCATAAAACATCCATCCAGGACCTGGAAACTCAATCTATTTAATGGAAATATGACAATAATTAGTTTATTTTTTAGTGTCAAATCACAAAAAAAGAAAGAAGACAATTACAGAAAGAGAAAATAATAACAACATTCATTATATTAAACATACATGATACTATTCAGTTATAGGAGTGGCAAAAATTGGATTTAAGAGGTGAAGCGTCGACCATGAACCACAACATCCCTGATTCATGTTTGATTAGGGACCTTTATTGATTGTTGTTCTCCATCTCTCTCTAAATGTAAATGAAATTACAGGACTTCTTTATCTCTTCTGCTTAGTGGCAACATCAGAAGACAACTTCCTAATCAGAGCTGAAAATGTAAAGTAGAGGTTCATTGATAAACACACTGAAAGGCACCAGAGACAGTCTGCCTTTCTGTATCTGTATGTCTGAAGTCTTTGAAGCCATAAAAAAGCCTTGAAGGTTCGATATTTAAAAGGTCAAGACCAGGCGAGTCTTCAGCTGTACTGCAGAGACTGTGTGTTGTCACTAAACTAAAACGTATGACTCATTACATTTTCTTTGGCTGATTCTTCCTCACCTCTGAGAACATTGTCAGAGTATTAGGAAAACCCATCTCTCATGACTCTACACATATTGTCCACTCTGTTAATACTATTAATATTGTTCTATTTGTTAATGAGAAGCTGTGTTTGTAAAGGCCACCTTCAACATCTGTAATGAATTCAGGTATTTAATCTCCACAACTTTCCCAACTAAACAAAACCACCAGATAAAAGAGCAGTTATGAATGTTACAAATGTATTATTAATACCCATGTTGCACAAGTTTGACATTCACAAAAGAAAATGTAACTTCTAAAACCTAATTATGAAACAAAACATGATTAATGAAGAATTCCAGTGAGTTAACACACACTTATTCATCTTCTATACAGGAGAAGCTGCTAAAAGGAGATGGAAAGGTAAGATATAACATTTTCACATTGGTCACCTATTTGTCTTTAATAATTTTAGAATATTTAACATGACAATATTTTAAATAATGTTCTGTTTTCATGCATCCAGCACTTAAAAGTAATTAATATCTAAACTTTTACAAGTACAAACCAGTGTTTCAAATGTATTCAATGTACTTTTTTTAATTGCTGAATTTTAAAAAAGCAATTAAATAAAAGAGTCTCAAATTGGACACATTGTTAGTTGTTGTTGATTTAGTAATGTGATGTTTTCTTAACAGACAAATGAAGTTTTACAGTCATCAATCATACTGCTGTTAGTTTTAACAGATAAAATTAAAACATGTATTCTGACAAATAGATTTATTTGCAACTAAATACTGACAAAGACATATCTGACCAACATTTGTTTGAATATCAGCAGTTAAAAAACTTCTAATATGGATTCACTGTGTGATAGATGCATCATGGTTGTGACAATTCTTTATTTATTTCACAGAGCATCTTGAATGGAGGAAAAAGGGTAAGAACAACTAATTTTTTCTTGAACCATTATAACTGCAGTAAACTAGAAGTTTGACTGTCTGACAGATGTATTGTGGTTGTGACAATTCTTTTATCATTTAATACTGATCTCAACTATTTCTGAGGTCCATAAAATATCCACCCAGGACCTGGAAACTCTCAATCTATTTAATGGAAATATGACAATAATTAATTTATTTTTTCGTATCAAATCACAAAAAAAGAAAGAATACAATTACAGAAAGAGAAAATAATAACAACATACATTATATTAAACATACATGATACTATTCAGTTATAGGAGTGGCAAAAATTGGATTTAAGAGGTGAAGCGTCGACCATGAACCACAACGTCCCTGATTCATGTTTGATTAGGGACCTTTATTGATTGTTGTTGTCCATCTCTCTCTAAATGTAAATGAAATTACAGGACTTCTTTATCTCTTCTGCTTAGTGGCAACATCAGAAGACAACTTCCTAATCAGAGCTGAAAATGTAAAGTAGAGGTTCATTGATAAACACACTGAAAGGCACCAGAGACAGTCTGCCTTTCTGTATCTGTATGTCTGAAGTCTTTGAAGCCATAAAAAAGTCTTGAAGGTTCGATATTTAAAAGGTCAAGACCAGGCGAGTCTTCAGCTGTACTGCAGAGACTGTGTGTTGTCACTAAACTAAAACGTATGACTCATTACATTTTCTTTGGCTGATTCTTCCTCACCTCTGAGAACATTGTCAGAGTATAAGGAAAACCCATCTCTCATGACTCTACACATATTGTCCACTCTGTTAATACTATTAATATTGTTCTATTTGTTAATGAGAAGCTGTGTTTGTAAAGGCCACCTTCAACATCTGTAATTAATTCAGGTATTTAATCTCTACAACTTTCTCAACTAAACAAAACCACCAGATAAAAGAGCAGTTATGAATGTTACAAATGTATTATTAATACCCATGTTGCAGAAGTTTGACATTCACAAAAGAAAATGTAACTTATAAAACCTAATTATGAAACAAAACATGATTAATGAAGAATTCCAGTGAGTTAACACACACTTATTCATCTTCAATACAGGAGAAGCTGCTAAAAGGAAATGGCAAGGTAAGATAGAACATTTTCACATTGGTCACCTATTTGTCTTTAATAATTTTAGAGTATTTAACATGACAATATTTTAAATAATGTTCTGTTTTCATGCATCCAGCACTTAAAAGTAATTAATATCTATACTTTTACAAACAAAATCCAGTGTTTCAAATGCATTCAATGCACTTTTTTTTAATTGCTGAATTTTAAAAATTAATTAAATAAAAAAATCCCAAATTGGACACATTGTTAGTTGTTGTTGATTTAGTAATGTGATGTTTTCCTAACAAACAAATGAAGTTTTACAGTCATCAATCATACTGCTGTTAGTTTTAACAGATCAAATTAAAACATGTATTCTAACAAATAGATTTATTTGCAACTAAATACTGACAAAGACATATCTGACCAACATTTGTTTGAATAGCAGCAGTTAAAAAACTTCTAATATGGATTCACTGTGTGATAGATGCATCATGGTTGTGACAATTCTATTATTAATACCCATGTTGCACAAGTTTGACATTCACAAAAGAAAATGTAACTTATAAAACCTAATTATGAAACAAAACATGATTAATGAAGAATTCCAGTGAGTTAACACACACTTATTCGTCTTCAATACAGGAGAAGCTGTTGTAAGATCATGGCAAGGTAAGATAGAACATTTTCACATTGGTCACCTATTTGTCTTTAATAATTTTAGAGTATTTAACATGACAATATTTTAGATAATGTTCTGTTTTCATGCATCCAGCACTTAAAAATAATTAATATATAATCCTTTACAAGCAAAAACCAGTGTTACAAATATATTCAATGTACTTTTTTTTTTTGAAGTTGCTGAATTTTAATAATCAATGAAATAAAAAAGTCTCAAATTGGACACATTGTTAGTTGTTGTTGATTTAGTAATGTGATGTTTTCCTAACAGACAAATGAAGTTTTACAGTCATCAATCATACTGCTGTTAGTTTTAACAGATAAAATTAAAACATGTTTTCTTACAAATAGATTTATTTGCAACTAAATATTGACAAAGACATATCTGACCAACATTTGTTTAAATAGCAGCAGTTAAAAAACTTCTAATATGGATTCACTGTGTGATAGATGCATCATGGTTGTGACAATTCTTTATTCATTTCACAGTGGTTCACAGAAGGTGGAATATGGGTAAGAACAACTAATTTTTTTTTCTTGAACTGTTATAACTGCAGTAAACTAGAAGTTTGACTGTCTGAAAAGAGCAGTTATGAATGTTACAAATGTATTATTAATACATTTGCACAAGTTTGACATTCACAAAAGAAAATGTAACTTATAAAACCTAATTATGAAACAAAACATGATTAATGAAGAATTCCAGTGAGATAACACACACTTATTCATCTTCTATACAGGAGAAGCTGCTGAATGGAGATGGCAAGGTAAGATAGAACATTTTCACATTGGTCACCTATTTGTCTTTAATAATTTTAGAGTATTTAACATGACAATATTTTAAATAATGTTCTGTTTTCATGCATCCAGCACTTCAAAGTAATTAATATCTAAACTTTTACAAGCAAAACCCAGTGTTTCACATGCATTCAATGTACTTTATTAAATTAAAGAAATTGCTGAATTTTAAAAGTCAATGAAATAAAAAGTCTCAAATTGGACACATTGTTAGTTGTTGATTTAGTAATGTGATGTTTTCCTAACAGACAAATGAAGTTTTACAGTCATCAATCATACTGCTGTTAGTTTTAACAGATAAAATTAAAACATGTATTCTGACAATTAGATTTATTTGCAACTAAATACTGACAAAGACATATCTGACCAACATTTGTTTGAATAGCAGCAGTTAAAAAACTTCTAATATGGATTCACTGTGTGATAGATGCATCATGGTTGTGACAATTCTTTATTCATTCTACAGAGTATCTTGAATGGAAGAAAAACGGTAAGAACAACTTTTTTTTTTCTTGAACCGTTATAACTACAGTAAACTAGAAGTTTGACTGTCTGACAGATGTATTGTGGTTGTGACAATTCTTTTATCATTTAATACTGATCTCAGCAATTTCTGAGGTCCATAAAACATCCACCCAGGACCTGGAAACTCTCAATCTATTTAATGGAAATATGACAATAATTAGTTTATTTTTTAATTTTAAACTTCTCAACTAAACAAAACCACCAGATAAAAGAGCAGTTATGAATGTTACAAATGTATTATTAATACCCATGTTGCACAAGTTTGACATTCACAAAAGAAAATGTAACTTATAAAACCTAATTATGAAACAAAACATGATTAATGAAGAATTCCAGTGAGTTAACACACACTTATTCATCTTCAATACAGGAGAAGCTGCTGAAAGGAAATGGCAAGGTAAGATAGAACATTTTCACATTGGTCACCTATTTGTCTTTAATAATTTTAGAGTATTTAACATGACAATATTTTAAATAATGTTCTGTTTTCAAGCATCCAGCACTTAAAAGTAATTAATATCTAAACTTTTACAAAAACCAGTGTTTCAAATGCATTCAGTGTACTTAAATTGCTGAATTTTAAAAGTCAATGAAATAAAAAAGTCTCAAATTGGACACATTGTTAGTTGTTGTTCATTTAATAATGTGATGTTTTCCTAACAGACAAACGAAGTTTTACAGTCATCAATCATACTGCTGTTAGTTTTAACAGATAAAATTAAAACATGTTTTCTGACAAGTAGATTTATTATCAACTAAATACTGACAAAGACATATCTGACCAACATTTGTTTGAATAGCAGCAGTTAAAAAACTTCTAATATGGATTCACTGTGTGATAGATGCATCATGGTTGTGACAATTCTTTATTCATTTCACAGAGTATCTAGAAAGGTTGGATATGGGTAAGAACAACTAATTTTTTCTTTCTTGAACCGTTATAACTGCAGTAAACTAGAAGTTTGACTGTCTGACAGATGTATTGTGGTTGTGACAATTCTTTTATCATTTAACACTGATCTCAATAATTTCTGAGGTCCATAAAACATCCACCCAGGACCTGGAAACTCTCAATCTATTTAATGGAAATATGACAATAATTAGTTTATTTTTTAGTGTCAAATCACAAAAAAAGAAAGAAGACAATTACAGAAAGAGAAAATAATAACAACATTCATTATATTAAACATACATGATACTATTCAGTTATAGGAGTGGCAAAAATTGGATTTAAGAGGTGAAGCGTCGACCATGAACCACAACGTCCCTGATTCATGTTTGATTAGGGACCTTTATTGATTGTTGTTCTCCATCTCTCTCTAAATGTAAATGAAATTACAGGACTTCTTTATCTCTTCTGCTTAGTGGCAACATCAGAAGACAACTTCCTAATCAGAGCTGAAAATGTAAAGTAGAGGTTCATTGATAAACACACTGAAAGGCACCAGAGACAGTCTGCCTTTCTGTATCTGTATGTCTGAAGTCTTTGAAGCCATAAAAAAGTCTTGAAGGTTCGATATTTAAAAGGTCAAGACCAGGCGAGTCTTCAGCTGTACTGCAGAGACTGTGTGTTGTCACTAAACTAAAACGTATGACTCATTACATTTTCTTTGGCTGATTCTTCCTCACCTCTGAGAACATTGTCAGAGTATTAGGAAAACCCATCTCTCATGACTCTACACATATTGTCCACTCTGTTAATACTATTAATATTGTTCTATTTGTTAATGAGAAGCTGTGTTTGTAAAGGCCACCTTCAACATCTGTAATGAATTCAGGTATTTAATCTCTACAACTTTCTCAACTAAACAAAACCACCAGATAAAAGAGCAGTTATGAATGTTACAAATGTATTATTAATACCCATGTTGCACAAGTTTGACATTCACAAAAGAAAATGTAACTTATAAAACCTAATTATGAAACAAAACATGATTAATGAAGAATTCCAGTGAGTTAACACACACTTATTCATCTTCAATACAGGAGAAGCTGCTAAAAGGAAATGGCAAGGTAAGATAGAACATTTTCACATTGGTCACCTATTTGTCTTTAATAATTTTAGAGTATTTAACATGACAATATTTTAAATAATGTTCTGTTTTCATGCATCCAGCACTTAAAAGTAATTAATATCTAAACTTTTACAAGCAAAAACCAGTGTTTCAAATGCATTCAATGTACTTTTTTTTAATTGCTGAATTTTACAAATTAATTAAATAAAAAAATCCCAAATTGGACACATTGTTAGTTGTTGTTGATTTAGTAATGTGATGTTTTCCTAACAAACAAATGAAGTTTTACAGTCATCAATCATACTGCTGTTAGTTTTAACAGATAAAATTAGAACATGTATTCTGACAAATAGATTTATTTGCAACTAAATACTGACAAAGACATATCTGACCAACATTTGTTTGAATAGCAGCAGTTAAAAAACTTGTAATATGGATTCACTGTGTGATAGATGCATCATGGTTGTGACAATTCTTTGTTTATTTCACAGAGTATCTTCAATGGAAGAAAAAGGGTAAGAACAATTTCTTTTTTTTTCTTGAACTGTTATAACTGCAGTAAACTAGAAGTTTGACTGTCTGACAGATGTATTGTGGTTGTGACAATTCTTTTATCATTTAATACTGATCTCAACAATTTCTGAGGTCCATAAAACATCCACCCAGGACCTGGAAACTCTCAATCTATTTAATGGAAATATGACAATAATTAGTTTAATTTTTAGTGTCAAATCACAAAAAAGAAAGAATACAATTACAGAAAGAGAAAATAACAACAACAAACATTATGTTAAACATACATGATACTATTCAGTTATAGGAGTGGCAAAAATTGGATTTAAGAGGTGAAGCGTCGACCATGAACCACAACGTCCCTGATTCATGTTTGATTAGGAACCTTTATTGATTGTTGTTCTCCATCTCTCTCTCCCCCCGTCCCTCATTTTCTGTCATCTCTTCACTGATACTAATCAATAATCAATAAAAGTATAGAACGCCCAAAAAGTTATTATATAAATAAAATCTGAATGGTGTAATCTTTGGAGTAATGAGATAACCTGCATCATGTGTATGCAGCAGTTTATAGTCTGACCCAACAGTCTCACTTCAAAATGTTTAATACCTTCGTTGGTCCACGGTCTAAAACGTATTAGATTCACAGTAACGAGCTTAAAATTGTGAGAGCCCTACGTTCTTTTTTTTGTCCTATTCTTTTTTATTGGACTGCGTCCACGTCACATGACTGTTGAGTTTCTGTCTGCAAAAGAAACAAAATGTCTGACATTTCTTTTATTCTCAGTGGAAAATGCAAGATTTTAGGATAGTTTTGGCATTAAAATGCATTTTGATGACATTTCTAGGAAGAAATATGCATTTTATTTTCATAATCTTTGTTCAGTGAATGTATATGATGTTTAGTTTGTTATTACGAAGGTTGTTTCAGGTCTCACCAGAAAATTTTCTACCGTTGCTATGGTGGTTGCTATGGACCCTGCTGCCACTGAAACCACGTAGTTGCATGTTGTTTGAACCATTGTCTTTGTGTTGTGTAGTTATCTGACCTGTTATGTTATTTGTGTTATGTTATGTAAGTGTTTGATGTTATTTCAATTTTAAAAAGCGTTGAGTCTAGATGGAGAAATGAATTCAATCTGAAATCAAGAATTTAAAGCTTTGCTATTGGCTGACCGGAGTACCAGCCGCCCGGAAGTATTTTCCTTACTGTCAACGTGTCAAGGTTTTCTTTGAATGATATTTTTAACATTTGTCAACAAAAAAAACACAAAAGTTTCCTTGATAACTCAGCAATATGATAGGTTCATGTTAAGGCCATCAGTTTTAATTATTTCTCGTTCGACTCTGAGAAATAAAGGTTTTTTAGTCAGTTTTCAATTGCGGAAGCGGCTTCATTACCCATGAGCCTCATCGACCGTTACCATGGAGACAAACATAGTCAATTTTGTGTTACGCTACAAAACTTTTATTTACCATTATATGCTATTTACTTTTAATTACTGAATTTGTTCCAAACTGATTAAGATTTTTATGTGCAGTTGGTTTATCGATTTCCCCCACCCCATTCTCTCTCACACACACACACACACACACACACACACACACACACACACACACACACACACACACACACTCTTAGTGTGTTTGACTCCTTTTTGGCTAAAATATCTGAAATAAAACAAAATCTTTTTGTTAACATAGATCATCTAGATGCAGTGTAATTACTAGTCTGGCTATACTAGATATTGAATATATTCAGTAGAAATATCTTGTCACGACCCTATTTCACAACTCTACTTTGCACACCGGATGACCTACAACTCTGGTGCTGATTTGTATCAAGCAGCATGGTGCAGCTCAAGGGAATTGTAGTTTTTAAAAAAATCTTAGTGTTTTTCCTAGAATCTGAAGTAATAAATACTGAATTGAGAGCATACTGAGGAATTTAAGGGGATGATAAACACATTTGTGTAAACATATATTAAATATCTCATTGTTAAATGGGTGAAACTTAATTCAAACCATATTTTACTCATATCTGACAGCATCTGTCTACTCACATGATAGCTGAGGTCAAGAGCTCTCTATAACAGGTGGTCCCATGCCTGAAGCCCCTTTTGTTGCTGAATTATACAAACATGCACCAAGGTCAAGGTTCAAAGGTCAGTATTTCAAAGCAGGAGCCATGTAGAATCTTCATACTGACATATGTTACTCTCCAGGTTGAGACCTTTCCAACGATGTCTTTGGTTTATCTCTACGACAAAGTTTTAATTTTCTCATTTCATGGACACAAGCCATCCCAGGCCTAGTTTCAGAGATCACGTTGAAGGCCCAATATGTAAAATAAAGCATTTTGTTTGTTTGTTTGTTTTTTCTTTTTTAGTGGAAATAGTGACCAAAATGAGTCACCTTCAGAGATAACAATACTGCTGACAATCTATTACATTTACTACAGGCTTGGAGGAAGGTCTGCAGTGCTTGGGTTAGGGCTGAAAAGACCAAACCGTTCTCATTCATGCATAGGTTACTAGTCACACAACCCTGGAGATTTTTTGTATCTTTATGATTCTTGGTTTTGGGATTTTATGTCAGCATGACATACAACAGCCCATTCAATCTGTTTTATTTGCCAATACAACTATACAAAGAATCAGTCCTAATGTTTGCTCCCAAAAACACGCAACACAGAAGAATGAAAATATACAAAAGTAAGGTAAAAATAGTAATAATGAAATAAACAAAGTAATATTAAAATTAAATTAAAGTTTTAGAATCTATTTTCAGAATGGAATAATAATAGTTTTGAAATGGGATATAAAACTTGAAATTAAATATTGACTACAAAGGAAATATGGACTGTGCTACATGGACAAAGAAATGAAGTGTATTAAATATATGAAAGTGACAAGAACAAAAATCAAACATGACGTCATAAATAATTAAGTTATGTAACAGTGGTGTTTGAATGCAACGCAGAATATAAAGTCCAGTTTCATAACCCTGTCTTCAATGTTGTACACACACACACACACACACAGACACACAGACACAGACACACACACACAATATGCATTGAAGAAGACTGTATTTTTTTTAAGAAAGATGATTTCATATTAAATATCATCAGCCACACATTCTTGAAAATATAAAATTAAATGAGCAACTTCACATTTTATAATCACAGGCTATAAAAAGCCTCATCTTAACACAGATAGTGGCGTTTCGATTTGGGTTGCGGCGGGAATTTGAAATGGAATGAAGCTTACTGACGGCAGACGGCAGGAGTGGAACGCACCACATCCGCCCACAACACAATGTTCTTCATTAGCCTTCTGCTATTAAAACCTGATAGAAAAATGTTATTTCTCTGAATTGAAGGAGAAATAATTCCAATGGATGGCCTTAAGATAAACCTATCATATTGTTAAGTTATCAAGGACACTTTTGTGTTTTTTGTGTTGATTAAAAATATCATTAAAAGAAAACCTCAACACGGTGACAGTGAGGAAATACTTCCAGGTGGCTGATACTCCAGTCAGCCGATCACAAAGCTTCAAATTCTGGATTTCATATTCAGTTCATTTCTGCGCTGTAAAATCTACGTTTCTATTGAAATAACATCATCAAACAGTAACATAAAATAACACAAATAACAGAACAGCTCAGATAACTACACAACGCAAAGGTTTTACGGGGCCAGAACAGTGACTTTTACATTTTAGCATCGAAAAATAAAATTTGGCATTCAAAACAAAACCTGAAATGAAAAAGAAAACATTGGCATTGAAACACTTGTATTGGAAAACGTTGTATTGGCACTGAAACAAGTTTCACCGCCAGAGCGCAGTGCCATTACGCACGTTGGTTCACTGTGTTTACCTTCATTAAATCGGCTGAAAACGACACCAGGCTCGTGGAACAAATCTCACTCCAAGCTGAAGTCAAAAGTAGCCAGCCCAAACGAGTCGGTGTTACGTGTTTCAATTCTTTGGTTATCAGAAGAATTGTAGCAGCTGCATTTTGGACTTGTTGGATCTTTTTAATAGTACAGAATACAAGACCTGAATGACCATGAATGAGAATTTCTGCATCTGACTGTGTTAGAAATGGGTGAACTTGGACGATGTGTCAGAGGTGGAAGAAAACTACTTTAGTGATGTTGCTGATGTGTCCCTCAAATCTAAGATAAATGAAATTACAGGACTTCTTTATCTCTTCTTGCACTGTGACAGATTATTATTTTCTATTTATAAAGCAGAGCAGGGGAATGACAGACACATTTTTACACATACATAGCAGTTCCACAGTCAAATTATAAGTCAGTAACAATATAACAAGATAGATCATGTAACTAGTAATACCAATAAATAAATAAAATTTGACAAAACATAACATTTTTTCCAGAAAAAGTCTTTTTGTGCTTTTTTTAAAAATTGTTGCAAAACGAGCGATTAATACAAAGACACATGACACAGAACAAGACAAGAGGGACAAACAACAAAACAACAACAAAAAACTGGATTAAAACTTTTAGATTTTCTTATTGCAAAACATACGCATGTGTGTTTTTTGTGCTTTTTCAATTTCGTAGATCACTAAGGGATGCATAAAAGTTTTCTACATCAATTGAAAAAAAAGTGAAATTGGACAGATTGTTAGTTGTTGTTGATTTAGTAATGTGATGTTTTCCTAACAGACAAATGAAGTTTTACAGTCATCAATCATACTGCTGTTAGTTTTAACAGATCAAATTAAAACATGTATTCTGACAAATAGATTTATTTGCAACTAAATACTGACAAAGACATATCTGACCAATATTTGTTTGAATTGCAGCAGTTAAAAAACTTCTAATATGGATTCACTGTGTGATAGATGCATCAAGGTTGTGACAATTCTTTATTCATTTCACAGCATTCCCAGAAAGGTTGGATAAGGGTAAGAACAACTCATTTTTTTTCTTGAACTGTTATAACTGCAGTAAACTAGAAGTTTGACTGTCTGACAGATGTATTGTGGTTGTGACAATTCTTTTATCGTTTAATACTGATCTCAACAATTTCTGAGGTCCATAAAACATCCACCCAGGACCTGGAAACTCTCAATCTATTTAATGGAAATATGACAATAATTAGTTTATTTTTTAGTGTCAAATCACAAAAAAAGAAAGAATACAATTACAGAAAGAGAAAATAATAACAACATACATTATATTAAACATACATGATACTATTCAGTTATAGGAGTGGCAAAAATTGGATTTAAGAGGTGAAGCGTCGACCATGAACCACAACGTCCCTGATTCATGTTTGATTAGGAACCTTTATTGATTGTTGTTCTCCATCTCTCTAAATGTAAATGAAACTACAGGACTTCTTTATCTCTTCTGCTTAGTGGCAACATCAGAAGACAACTTCCTAATCAGAGCTGAAAATGTAAAGTAGAGGTTCATTGATAAACACACTGAAAGGCACCAGAGACAGTCTGCCTTTCTGTATCTGTATGTCTGAAGTCTTTGAAGCCATAAAAAAGTCTTGAAGGTTCGATATTTAAAAGGTCAAGACCAGGCGAGTCTTCAGCTGTACTGCAGAGACTGTGTGTTGTCACTAAACTAAAACGTATGACTCATTACATTTTCTTCGGCTGATTCTTCCTCACCTCTGACAACATTGTCAGAGTATAAGGAAAACCCATCTCTCATGACTCTACACATATTGTCCACTCTGTTAATACTATTAATATTGTTCTATTTGTTAATGAGAAGCTGTGTTTGTAAAGGCCACCTTCAACATCTGTAATGAATTCAGGTATTTAATCTCTACAACTTTCTCAACTAAACAAAACCACCAGATAAAAGAGCAGTTATGAATGTTACAAATGTATTATTAATACCCATGTTGCACAAGTTTGACATTCACAAAAGAAAATGTAACTTATAAAACCTAATTATGAAACAAAACATGATTAATGAAGAATTCCAGTGAGTTAACACACACTTATTCATCTTCAACACAGGAGAAGCTGCTGAAAGGAAATGGCAAGGTAAGATAGAACATTTTCACATTGGTCATCTATTTGTCTTTAATAATTTTAGAGTATTTAACATGACAATATTTTAAATAATGTTCTGTTTTCATGCATCCAGCACTTAAAATTAATTAAAATCTAATCTTTTACATGCAAAAACCAGTGTTTCAAATGCATTCAATATACTTTATTTTTTAAATTGCTAAATTTTAAAAATCAATGAAATAAAAAAGTCTCAAATTGGACAGATTGTTAGTTGTTGTTGATTTAGTAATGTGATGTTTTCCTAACAGACAAATGAAGTTTTACAGTCATCAATCATACTGCTGTTAGTTTTAACAGATCAAATTAAAACATGTATTCTGACAAATAGATTTATTTGCAACTAAATACTGACAAAGACATATCTGACCAACATTTGTTTGAAGAGCAGCAGTTAAAAAACTTCTAATATGGATTCACTGTGTGATAGATGCATCATGGTTGTGACAATTCTTTATTTATTACACAGAGTTCCTAAAAAGGAAGGATCTGGGTAAGAACAACTCTTTTTTTCTTGAACTGTTATAACTGCAGTAAACTAGAAGTTTGATTGTCTGACAGATGTATTGTGGTTGTGACAATTCTTTTATCATTTAATACTGATCTCAACAATTTCTGAGGTCCATAAAACATCCACCCAGGACCTGGAAACTAATGGAAGTATGACAATAATTAGTTTAATTTTTAGTGTTAAATCACAAAAAAGAAAGAAAAACACAGAAAACAGAGGGATGGATGAGAAAAGATGGTTGAGCGGCCTTTGGTTATGGAGGGTAGAAGGGAGGGGCAGGCAAGCTGGAGAGGGGTTGTGTGGCAGTGAGAGGCAGGTGGCTGGGTGCCCTTGGCGTGGGGTGGCTGTAGAACAACAGATGACCAGGTAGACAGGTTGACACTGGGGACCTGAGGGGTGTCATCAAGCTGGCTAAGTGAGAGCTCTGCTTCATCACTGCGGCTTACATGAGTCCCAGCCCAGTAACCATGGTAACTTAGTCAGCAGAACTAGCTGCTCCATGGCAGGTTAATGGTGAAGCTAAATTTAGTTGTGTGTCAAAGAATGTCTGACGGACGGAAACAGACTCTTAAAAGACGGTTCCATCAAGTGTCTTTTCCAACTCGCATCACTTGTCCGTGTTCACAAACATAAAATAGAAGAAAACCCATCTCTCATGACTCTACACATATTGTCCACTCAGTTAATACTATTAATATTGTTATATTTGTTAATGAGAAGCTGTGTTTGTAAAGGCCACCTTCAACATCTGTAATTAATTCAGGTATTTAATCTCTACTCAACTAAACAAAACCACCAGATAAAAGAGCAGTTATGAATGTTACAAATGTATTATTAATACCCATGTTGCACAAGTTTGACATTCACAAAAGAAAATGTAACTTATAAAACCTAATTATGAAACAAAACATGATTAATGAAGAATTCCAGTGAGTTAACACACACTTATTCATCTTCAATACAGGAGAAGCTAAAGAAAGGGAATGGCAAGGTAAGATAGAACATTTTCACATTGGTCACCTATTTGTCTTTAATCATTTTAGAGACAATATTTTAAATAATGTTCTGTTTTCATGCATCCAGCACTTAAAAGTAATTAATATCTAAACTTTTACATAAACCAGTGTTTCAAATGCATTCAATGTACTTTATTTTTTAAATCGCTGAATTTTAAAAATCAATGAAATAAAAAGTCTGAAATTGGACACATTGTTAGTTGTTGTTGATTTAGTAATGTGATGTTTTCCTAACAAACAAATGAAGTTTTATAGTCATCAATCATACTGCTGTTAGTTTTAACAGATAAAATGAAAACATGTATTCTGACAAATAGATGTATTTGCAACTAAATACTGACAAAGACATATCTGACCAACATTTGTTTGAATAGCAGCAGTTAAAAAACTTCTAATATGGATTCACTGTGTGATAGATGCATCATGGTTGTGACAATTCTTTATTTATTTCACAGAGTATCTAGAAAGGAGGAGAAAGAGTAAGAACAACTAATGTTTTGCTTGAACCGTTATAACTGCAGTAAACTAGAAGTTTGACTGTCTGACAGATGTATTGTGGTTGTGACAATTCTTTTATCATTTAATACTGATCTCAGCAATTTCTGAGGTCCATAAAACATCCACCCAGGACCTGGAAACTCTCAATGTATTTAATGCAAATATGACAATAATTAGTTTATTTTTTAGTGTCAAATCACAAAAAAAGAAAGAATACAATTACAGAAAGAGAAAATAATTAGTTTATTTTTTAATTTTAAACTTCTCAACTAAACAAAACCACCAGATAAAAGAGCAGTTATGAATGTTACAAATGTATTATTAATACCCATGTTGCACAAGTTTGACATTCACAAAAGAAAATGTAACTTATAAAACCTAATTATGAAACAAAACATGATTAATGAAGAATTCCAGTGAGTTAACACACACTTATTCATCTTCAATACAGGAGAAGCTAAAGAAAGGAAATGGCAAGGTAAGATAGAACATTTTCACATTGGTCACCTATTTGTCTTTAATCATTTTAGAGTATTTAACATGACAATATTTTAAATAATGTTCTGTTTTCATGCATCCAGCACTTAAAAGTAATTAATATCTAAACTTTTACAAGTAAAAACCAGTGTTTCAAATGCATTCAATGTACTTTTTTTCTAATTGCTGAATTTTAAAAGTCAATTAAATAAAAAAGTCTCAGAAGTTAAAAAACTTCTAATATGGATTCACTGTGTGATAGATGCATCATGGTTGTGACAATTCTTTATTTATTTCACAGAGTATCTAGAAAGGTTGGATAAGGGTAAGAACAACTTTTTCTTCTTGAACTGTTATAACTGCAGTAAACTAGAAGTTTGACTGTCTGACAGATGTATTGTGGTTGTGACAATTCTTTTATCATTTAATACTGATCTCAACAATTTCTGAGGTCCATAAAACATCCACCCAGGACCTGGAAACTCTCAATCTATTTAATGGAAATATGACAATAATTAGTTTATTTTTTAGTGTCAAATCACAAAAAAAGAAAGACAATTACAGAAAGAGAAAATAATAACAAGATACATTATATTAAACATACATGATACTATTCAGTTGTAGGAGTGGCAAAAATTGGATTTAAGAGGTGAAGCGTCGACCATGAACCACAACGTCCCTGATTCATGTTTGATTAGGAACCTTTATTGATTGTTGTTCTCCATCTCTCGTTCCCCCCGTCCCTCATTTTCTGTCACCTCTTCACTGATACTAATCAATAATCAATAAAAGCATAGAACGCCTAAGAATGTATTTCTCAAATAAAATGTGAATGGTGTAATCTTTGGAATACTGAGAAAACCTGCATCCTGTGATGTGAGTGTTCGTGGGGGAATGTGAAGTCTGAGAAGTTTTGACAGGTCAGGAGGTAATAGGTAGCAGTTTGTAGTTTGACTTGAATGAAACCGTAAACCAGTGAATCAGAAGAATTGTAGCAGCTGCATTTTGGACTTGTTGGATCTTTTTAATAGTACAGAATACAAGACCTGAATGACCATGAATGAGAATTTCTGCATCTGACTGTGTTAGAAATGGGTGAACTTGGACGATGTGTCAGAGGTGGAAGAAAACTACTTTAGTGATGTTGCTGATGTGTCCCTCGAATCTAAGATAAATGAAATTACAGGACTTCTTTATCTCTTCTTGCACTGTGACAGATTATTATTTTCAATTTATAAACCAGAGCAGGGGAATGACAGACACAATTTTACACATATGTTACGATCCAGCTCACTAGGGGAAAAGGAAGCAACATAAAACCAGATGTTTTTGGTTTAACAGTTATTTATTGCCGGGAAGGCAGGTGGTTTACAGAAAACACATACACAAAAGGAAAGCTACTAACTGAGGAAGAGGGGCCTGCGGGTGCTGTTCAAATAAAAAAAACAATATAACCAAAAGAGAACTTCTAAATCAGAGCTAAACTAACCAACACAAAGAAAACAACAGAAATAATACCTCACTCTCTAGACCTAGTCTTCAGTGGTTTAGAAAACATAAACACAGTAAGAACAGAACCCCTGCTCCTGATGAGGCAAACAAAGAATCAACTAATGTGTGTGTGTGAGCAATCAGTGGTACATATAACTACACCTGGTCCAGTCCCCAAGCAACAGGCGAGTGTGTCATACTAGTTTCACTACAACTGAAGTCTACATCCACGAGAGGCACAGTTAAACAGCGGGTGCTTCATACTAGTATCACAACAGATATCACACAACAACAAAAGGGCAAAGTGGCGAGCTGTTCCCAGAGTCCCAGCCGCCCGACTGGCAGGCTGGCCAGACATTTATCAGTTCGCCCACGGATTGAAGCCTCGGGATTGGAAGGCTGGCTCCACCAGGGGCCGCTCCAATCAGGACCATTGGAGAGGGCAACCAGGAAGTGGGAGGAGCTTTGGAGACTGGAGACTGCTTGTCATGAAGAAAAAGACGCTAAAGAAAATGACTGCACACATATACACACACAAGGCGAGGATTTGTGGCAGTTGTAACAGCATACATAGCAGTTTCACAGTCAAACTATAAGTCAGTAACAATATAACAAGATAGATTATGTTGTTTATAATACCAATAAACAAATAAAATTTGACAAAACATAACATTTTTTTCCAGAAGAGTAAAAAAAAAAATTGATAGTACAAAATGAGTGATTAATACGAAGACACATGACACAGGACAAGACAAGAGGGACAAACAACAAAACAACAACAAAAAACTGGATTAAAACTTTTAGATTTTCTTATTGTAATACTCACACATGTGTTTTTTTTACTTTTTCAATTTCGTAGATCACTAAGGGATGCATAAAAGTTTTCCACATCAATTTAAATTCAAATTGGACACATTGTTAGTTGTTGTTGATTTAGTAATGTGATGTTTTCCTAACAGACAAATTAAGTTTTACAGTCATCAATCATACTGCTGTTAGTTTTAACAGATGAAATGAAAACATGTATTCTGACAAATAGATTTATTTACAACTAAATACTGACAAAGACATATCTGACCAACATTTGTTTGAATAACAGCAGTTAAAAAACTTCTAATATGGATTCACTGTGTGATAGATGCATCATGGTTGTGACAATTCTTTATTCATTTAACAGAGATGTCAGAAATGCTTCCACCCGTCCAAAATACACCCCCCCAGGACCCGACATCTGTTGTGGTCCAAGATACCAGCAATGGAACTGGTGAGTAAAATATTTTCATACCAAATATAAATGATAGTCAAAACCCTGAGAGTTAGAAGAACTGATTATTTTTTTCTTGAACCGTTATAACTGCAGTAAACTAGAAGTTTCACTGTCTGACAGATGTATTGTGGTTGTGACAATTCTTTTATCATTTGATAGTGATATTTCAATCAGTCAGTCATCAATCATACTGCTGTTAGTTTTAACAGATAATTAAAACATGTATTCTGACAAATAGATTTATTTGCAACTAAATACTGACAAAGACATATCTGACCAACATTTGTTTGAATAGCAGCAGTTAAAAACTTCTAATATGGATTCACTGTGTGATAGATGCATCATGGTTGTGACAATTCTTTATTTATTTCACAGAGATGCTAGAAATGCTTCCATTAACATCCCCCCAGGACACAACATCTACTGTGCCTCCAGAAACCAGTAAAGAAACTGGTAAGTGAAATGTTTTAATATCCAACAGGTTTGACGGCCAAAGCCATGACAGTCAGATTTCACCCGTTGAAAGCACCAATTATATTCCCCACAGTAACTGCATTTACATTCTTTCTGTACTTAAGCACCATTTTGAGGTACTTTAACTTCACTTGAGTGTTTCCATTTTATGCTACTTTATATTTCATCTCCATTTCAGAGGGAAGTATTATACTTTTTACTCCACTACATTTATCTGACAGCTACAGTTACTGGGTACATTGCCCAGATAGCAAAATTGTTGTGGCCCAGATCAGACCAACACCCGACACTTTCTGCACTTTCATCCGGCCCATGTAGTGCATGCAATGATGTCATTTGGGCGATCCGCTCCTGTTTCCCAGCTCTGGGCCATGAGCAAGCCAAATGTCAACCAAGAAAAAACCAGATAAACTAGAACTGGCCCATATCCAGAATACACATAACTGAGAGCACTGCATCTTTACCAAATCATCATCATCATCATCATTTGGGATATTTGGGCCATATTTGCTATTTTACATGTGGGCCATTTCAGGCTCACATTCATTTTGTCCAGGCCAGAAGAAGGCCAGCAGTGCAGCATCATTGCCTGAGATGGCCCACTCCTGTATGCTATCTGGGTGTAGATTTCAATTTTACATGTAAAACATGTGATCATCATATAGATATTTGTTATAAGTAGTTGAAATCAGCAGCACTTTCAACCAGAGCAATAAAATTTTAATTACACATGAATATAACACTCACAGGGGCCATTTTTCTACATAACAAGTACTTTTATTTTTGATAATTAAAGTACATTTTTCTGCTAACATGTTTTTACTTTTATTTAAGTAAGGTTTTGACTACAGACTTTTATTTACTGGACTAATGGAGCACTTTTAAAGTGTAATATGACCACGACTACTAAAAAAGAAGATAACTGAGACTTTCTTCAACTTGTTTCATGCTGTATTCTCTTGGCATTTTAATAGTTTATGAACAGTTTTGAATGAGAGATTGCACTTTGTGACAGGTGTATTGTTGTCATGACAATTGCTTTATCATTTGACAGAGAGGTCAACAAGAAGTCCAGATGTTGCTGAAACATCCACCCAGGACCTGGAAACTGCTGAGTCACCAGATCCCAGGAATGAAACTGGTGAGAGAAATATTATTGTAACCAGTCAGAATGATGCCAAAAGTTACAGCAGCAACAGCAGGAAACTAAAACTCTGTGTGACCTGCATGTCTTAGCTGCATTGTAATTTTGATAATTCTTTTATCATTTTACAGAGAAGTCAGCAATGATTCCTGATGTCCCGGAAACATGCAGGCTGCTGATAGATGAACAGACAGCAGATCCACAAGATGAGGCCCAAAGCTGAAGTACTTGGGGTACCAAAGAACAGATTTGTTGTCTGTCAGGACAGAAGTTCAGGGTTTCATCACTGAATGTAACTGCTTTGGGCTGATCCTTCCCAACAGATGTGACTACAAACAGTGTTAAATGTTGACAGCTATGAGCAGGACTGTGTGAAATACCTGCAGCCAGGTGGAGGTTTGTGGTTGTGCATCTCTAAATTAATTTATTAAGTTGACAGTGGTTACTGTATTTGAGTTATTTTGTTTTATTTCATCCAATTTTGCATTTGGATCTGTTTCATTGTCTCTTTCATGAGCTGTAATTTAGATTTTGAGTGTCTTTAACTTAGATTTAAGTCTAAAAAAGAAAAGAAGAAACTTTAGTTATTTTGTGATGCCTTTGAACTTATATCAATACCAACATGAGCATTTGGTGGCACAATATTAAGACTCAGTGTCACTGTAAAGATGTAATTTTTTATTGTAGAGAAATACACTCGACTATGCAGGATGTGTTAAAACAGCCCAGAAACAAAATAGTTTACAAATGGAAACTGATGTTGTTGTGTGTTGCAGCCTAAACATTTTATCAGATATAATTTATTCTTTGGTCAATCCTTACTTGAAAAGGCTGATTTTTTTTATACTTACTGTATTTTTCATACTTCCAAATGAACTCATACTTCCAAGTAACTCTCGTTACTCTAAGCTTAAGAAAGCTTAGAGCAATGAGAATCCTCTAACCTTCACCAGAGCCAAATTAAATACAGTACATATCCAGCTCATGAGGGTCAGATGATTACTGGCTTCTACAGGAACTTCTGAGGTCAGAGGAACATTTTTAAACTGCTAAGATGTCAAAGAGAAGAAACAAGTTATTGATTGTGGAGGTAAAAACTTCTGCAGATGATCCAGAACATGGCGGCACGTCTGGTCTTCAACCAGCCCAAAACAGCACGTCACCCTGCTGTTCATGTCCCTCCACTGGCTCCCAGTTGCTTCTCACATCAAATTCAAAACCCTGACACTCGCTTATAAAACAGCAACTAAACGGCTCCCACCTACCTGAACTCTCTCATTCAGGTCTACACTCCCTCCTGCTCACTACGCTCTGCCAATGAAAGGCGCCTGGTACCACAACAGGGCTCTAAGTCGCTACTAGACTCTTCTCTTCTGTAGTTCCTCTGTGGTGGAACGAGATACCAAACTCTGTTCAATCTGCAGAGTCCCTCTCAATCTTTAAGAAAAGACTGAAGACCCAGCTCTTTCACAAACACCTCTGCACTTGATGGACTGAAGGAAGAGAGAAAACAAAATAATT
Organism: Thunnus thynnus; assembly: GCF_963924715.1. Lineage (NCBI taxonomy): Eukaryota > Metazoa > Chordata > Actinopteri > Scombriformes > Scombridae > Thunnus > Thunnus thynnus. Next base: position 15,315,050 of record NC_089540.1, read on the forward strand.
AAACAAAAACAAAACAAATCTGCTTCTATGCACTCTATGTCTTGCCTCTGTGCACTGCCTGTTGGCATCTACATCCTATTGGACTCAAACTTAGTTTCATGGTACTTAACTGGTGTTGTTCTCTCCTGACTAGATCCTTGTTTGTGTTGTATCAGCTCTCAGATGTACGTCACTTTGGATTAAAGTGTCTGCTAAATGAAATTGTAAATTGTAAAAAAAAACAGGATGTGTTGAGTCTCTGGAAGGGAACAATTTTATTCCTATAATGTAAAATGTCTCAGGTTTTTAGATGTTGTCACAAGCTGCTGCCCCGGCTGATGATGATGATGATGATGATGTCAGCACTTGTGTTTTGTTTCTTTTCTTGATGCCTTTTATGTTCTGTGTAAAAAACTTTGAATTGTCTTGTTGTTGAAATGTGCTGTACAAATAAACTTGCCTTGTTCTCACAGTATGACATCTTTATTTATGTTTTTTGGTTACAAACAGAGGTAAGTGTACTGTAAGAATATGGGGATCATATTTTGATATTCTATTATAACTAAACATCTTTATTTAAGATTTCAGGGGCAGCGTATTTTAATAGACCAACATCCTCTATCAAATAATGCTCCCACTACAGAATCATTTTATATTACATCACTACTCACTCCATGTATACTGTAAGAATAAGGGGAGAAAGTTGAAATACTCTATTATAACATCTTTATTATTATGACCCCAAAGACAGTAAAATGTTCTATAAATTTTAATTTCATGTGGAGAAATAAAACCTACTATATTTTAAATCCCAGCTAGTTAAAAGGTGGTTTAAAAGCTTTAGATTTTGAGTTGCTTGTCAGAATAAACTGGATTAGGAAATATCTCTCTATGTGGTTTCACATAACAGCAACTCCACGCATTCTGTATGACTAAATAAATCATGATACACTACAAATGTTTGATTTATAAGAAAGCAAAACCTTTTACCAACTATTCACTCACATATAGTATATGTAATGTATAAATGTGTATAAAGTCTCGACAGCAAGGTTACATAGATTGACAGTGGTGCACTATATTGACTCCTGAATCATTTCTCACTATTGTAGTCTTACTTGGAATTATTTGTATATTTGTATAACATATAATTACTTATATTATACACATGAAAATGGTGGTTTAGGTTGAATGTCTTTCATTGCTTGATCATAGTTTGAAAGCTTCAGCGATACAAAGATTGTATAATAACGCTAATTGGTTTTCATCCAAGTTTTTATGTCTCCAAGTGGTTCATTTGTGGGAAAAATTTTATCTTTTTTTTTTTTAATGTTATCTCAACCTTCGGTGAAAAATGTGTTAACCTCTTGTTCTAATTTTTCCCCATTTTTTATAAATTCAGTGTTCAGCTTTGTGTATCAGAACTTTGTTTTTTCTTCTTTCCTCTCCCATTAATCATCTCACGACCCCTCAGATTTATCTGGTGACCCTTTGGAGGGGCCCCAGCCCCTAGGTTGGGAACCACTGGACTAAACTAGTTAACTGTATATAAAGTAGTTGAAACTAGCTCCACCTCCAGCAGCAACAACAGTAACATGCTGCTCTAACACTGATGCTTCACTATTAATTATCTAATGATGTCATATATAATAATATATCAGTCAGAGGGACCAAACCACTACTTTCACTGCAATACTTTAACTACATCAAGCTCATAATACTTATGTACTTTTACTGCAATACTTTAACTACATCAAGCTCATAATACTTATGTACTTTTACTGCAATACTTTAACTACATCAAGCTCATAATACTTATGTACTTTTACTTAAGTAGGATTTTTCATGCAGGACTTTTACTTGTAATGAAGTATTACTGTATAGTGTACTTAAGTAAAGGATCTGAGCACTTCTTCCACCGCTTGTGTCAGTTGAATATCTTTTGGACTGTACTCAGACTAAATAAACATGGCTGTCAACTCTGGGAACTAGTGACGGGCCTTTTTCATTAATTTCTAACATTTCATAGACTTGACACTTGTGTGATCAACTAAAACTAATCAATACATGAATCAGAAGTAGTTTATTGCTTGTTCTCATGGTCAGTCCAGCAGGAGAGGGAGAATCTATTTAAATAGAGAATTCTATTTTCTCAGTAAGATGTTACTGATCTTTTGGTTTAATTTCACAAAGGAGGATGAACAATGATTATATGATGTCGATGGTCGCATGTGGCTTCTGCCCCTCCATTACTGCAGCAGCGAAAATGAAAATACTGTATTTTACCATCAAATCTTACAGTAGCCTACTGTTAATGTCTGTTCTTGGTTTTGGCTTCAAAGCATCAAAATTTACAGTGTTTTACCGTATTTAGAAAGAACAGTACTTTACTGTTAGGATTTGGCCGTATTTTTACAGAAAGTTATTACAGTGAATGTGTGTGTATGTGTGTGCGCAGCAGCTGCCGCTGTGTGCGCGACGTGCATGTTGTGGTTAAAGCCTCTGATTGGTCAGCCTGCAGCTTCAGTTGCTGCAGTGTATCTGCAAGGATCGTGAATGCAGCTTCATTCATTTCTGTGCTGATATTATTCCAATTCATTCAGGGAAGCCCTCAATCTGATCTAACAAAGCACAGGAATTGTCATTTAAATGCGCAGTTTTAAAGGGGTGGCCGGGGTAGCCAGTGCCACCCCTACAATCTGACTGGACACCACAGATGCCACGCCAAAATGTCTGCCGCCTCACCGGCGTCCACCTTGCTGTGTGGCGGGTGTTTGGCTCTGTCTGTCACTGTCTCATTTAATGGGAATCACTTCATTGACAACCAGTACGAGGAAACTCAACCTAAGGGGCCCATCTCATCGGCGTTTCTGTGAGCAGCGTCACATCCAGGTGACTACTGTTTGCGTTTACTAACGTTACGCAAAATAGAGTGAAATAGAGGAATTATCCGTCCGGGAGTGAAGAAAGAGAAAGAAGAGAAAAGAAAGCAGGACAGTGGTAAGTGGATCATATAGTAATGAATGATGATAAATGATGATTGATAATAGTAAATGGGAAGCCAAAAAGTTAGTTAGCAAAGATATATAATGTCATGTAACATGCAAGCTAGCTAGCTAACGTTTTAGGAGTTGGTAAGAACTTGACTAATGCTATCTAGCGAGCTAACAGAGTTTAGCTTGCTAGCTATTTACCTTGAGATTACATGAGACTGATTAAAATCTAATGTAAACTAAATAAATAGTTTTAGCTTTGGAAAGGCTTGTGAAGCCAGCCTGTGAAACTGGTTAAAGTTAAGTAAATCAAATGGAATTAATAAAAAAACATGACAGGATAATATAAATTAATAAGGCCATAAGAAATATTTAAGATTAATTTCAGGAATTCCTATGAACTCATTCTGAATATACTTTGTGAATATTGCTGCTTAGTATCATAGAGTAGCCATTTCTTATCTCTCCACAGGAACATTGGTGAAGTTCCTATCAACAAAAACAGGGAACCAGTCCCCCTCCAGGTCCTGATCCTGATGAATGTGAGTTCATTGCATCCTAATGGTGTTGATGAGATACGTCATGCTTTTCTAAAAATCATCATGACAAAATGTTCCGCGTTATTTTTTCAGGTCCATCAACTTCCACCATCTCCAGCACTTTAGCAACAGCAACACCACCATCCATAACTAAATGTATTTATTACTGTTAGTAGTCAGATAAGAAGATTATTATATATGTTTTTTCTGCTAACATTAGTGTGAAAAATGTTTAAGCTAGATGTTGATGAGCGCTGATGTCATACTGTGGGAAGAGAAAGAACATTTAGAGTTAGCTTTGAATTCATTTGCACTTGTTATTTATATTTATTTGTTTACTTTTTTACTTTATACTTTTAAGTTGTTTACATTTCTTATTTCATCTTATTTCGTTAATATTAAACTATGTGTTTTTAGGAGTTTATTACGTTTGATTTTCGCTGTTAATATAAATGTGTCAAAATAAAAATGTTTAGATTCCATAAATGCTTTTTGATTAATATCTGATTATTTAACAGGTGTTCTGGGGAACATAATGCCAACAAAAGTTGGTCAGATGGGCCCCTTGGGATTTTCTGTCTGGGGCCCCATCAGTCCTCACCCCTTCCCCAAACAATCTGTAGCTGTTGGGTTATAATTATTACAGCTGCTGCTGATATGAACATGCCACTTGTTTAATCCAGATAAGAGATAAATACAAATACTGTAGAATATCTGCACTTGTTAATCACATGCCTATTACTTCCACATAGAAGTGCTGCTTGTGCTGTTGTTGACGTTGCACTGTTCTCTCATCTATGTTTCTGATATCTCTGATTGCACATCAACAAAACATTGTTTTCTTACTGCATCAGTCATCAACCTTGTTATCATCCCCAAATCATAACATACATTAGCTTATCATAATAATCATAATTATTTTTGCTGTTCTTATTTAATTTGAACATTTATGTGTAGCACACTTTTCTTGCAAACTTATTTAATTATAGCAGAGGTATAGCTTCCATGAAGTCAGTTTATTATTATTATTATTGTTATTTCAGAGTCGCCTACCTTTTGGTAAAAGGTCTCATCAGCTCTTTGAATGGCTTGTTATAGATCCATGACCACAAATACTTGCACAGGTTTAGTTACAGGTCAGAGCATTAATTATATAATAAAGGAACCTGAAGATGGAAATACAGAAGGTGGTAATGGTAATTCAATCAGGAGAGACTCAGTTTCTATGTAAGTGAATGTTATTTATTTAACATTGAAAGGTGGGCATGTCATAATGAATCTTAGCTCTGTGATGCTAAAAGTTGAAGATTGATGAGTGGATGTCATTATAATATCGGTTTAAACTGGTTGGTTCAAGGCTGGGTAAGCACACATCATATTTTGTTTTACAGGAAGAAATTGATTGGATTTTGATATAAGAATACAAATAAATTGATTATTTATTTATTTATTTATTTATTTGGTATATATTGTTAAATAGGTGTACAATATGACTGGGGATGTGATCTAAAAGGGTTAAAAAGACATTTTTCATTTAATCTCGACGTTAAACAGAGAAACTTGCATTGACTTGTTTTTATTTTATTTTATTTTACAGCAGAACCACTCTACAGGAAAATAGGTGACAAAGCTGTTCTCACACCAGCCTCTGTGGTGAATCCCATCAAGAGCATAGTGTGGAAACATGGACCCATTATTGCTGTGGGGTGGTACAGAGGCGGGACTTTCTCCTACCAACACTTCAAAGGTACCACTTTAATCTAAATCAAGGTGTTGTTAGCCAGAGATCAATGATTTTATACATTAGTTTGAAGTTTTTGATACATTTAGGTTGAAATTTTGGTTTAAATTGGGAGTCTGAAATATTTTTCAGTTGGACATTAATTATATTTTTAGGAATTCTTTCACAGTATTTAATGGGTTTATCCCAGATATTTTGGCTAAATTAATGGATTATATTATAATTGAGGGGTTTTGAATGTGTTTTCTGCATGAATTGAGTTTATTTTAAGGAGTAAAACCCATTAAATTTGAAATACAATTACTGCAGACCCTGAATATTCACCTTTATTAAAATGTTAAGGCCCATTAAAAATATACTGTTAAATAAGGTATCACTTTCATGTGTTTTGGTCAACAAGCCCTTAAATTGTGCAGATTATCCCTAAATATCTGAGGATGTTGCAATCCAAAGATTGATTAATTCATTATCTCTGTAAAACCCAATTAAATACCTTAATTACATAATTGTCAATGGATAAATGAAAAGAATTCAGGTTATAAAAAAGGGATTCACTTGCTTTTCTGTGGGAAATCAAAACTAGACTTTTTATGTATGAAAATCAGCTGTTTAGTGTTTTAAAGTGCATATTTCTCCAGCTGCCCACTCATAAGTGACCAACAAAATCCCTGTTTAGAAGCTAAAATTGTGCATTTTGCAGATCGTTGTATACTGAACACTTTAACTGGAGAGCTGACGATCACAGGACTGACTCCAGACGACAACGGCAGCTACACAGTAGAGATCAACAACAAAGTCACCAGCAAGACTGAACTCCTGGTTATCTGTAAGTGGAGGAATTGTGTGTGAAGTTTGTCTTAGTTTATAAAAAACTGCCCTAAATTCAAAGGAAATGTTTTTGTTTGATTGTCTATCAGCTCCTGTCTCTAAACCCACCATCTCCTTATCGTGTGAGTCTGAGATGACCTACTGTGTCCTCACCTGTAGTGGCAACACCACAGACGCTGAACCAGTCACCTACTTTTAAAGTGTGATATGACCACGACTACTAAAACAGAAGATAACTGAGACTTTCTTCAACTTGCTTCATGCTGTATTCACTTGGCACAACTATAAATCCTCCTGAAGTGTAAAACAAATACATTTTCTTTAACTATTTTAATAATTTATGAACAGTCATGAACAAGAGATTGCATGACTGTTACAGGTGTGTTGTAGTCATGATAGTTCCTTTATCGTTTGACAGAGAGGTCAACAACATGTCCAGATGTCCCTGAAACATCCACCCAGGACCAGGAAACTGCTGAGTCACCAGATCCCAGCAATGAAACTGGTGAGAGAAATATTATTGTAACCAGTTGTAATCTATTGAAGGCCAAATAAAGAAGTTTATTTTCAATGTTAAATCACAATGTCTCACTTTACAAAAAGTGCTCTCTGTATACGCGTCTGCTTGGGAGTATATTAAGGCCTTAAGGCAGACAGTGAACAGTAAAAACAATTGAGAATAATGCACACAAGAAATAAAAATTATTAACATGTAATAAAATAAAATAGATTTAAACATAATAATAATGAAATAGAGTGAAATAAAAAGTAGATCAAAGAAAAAACAATGAAAAAAACAAAGATAAATAAAATTGATGAAGGATTAAAAAATATATAATATTAATAATAATGAAATAAAAAGACAATATAATTTTACAGCATTAATACAATAAAATAAGTGAATAAAATAGTAAAGTAAATAATGTCTATAAATCAGTCTTAATCTAAAGCCAGGCTAAAGAGCTTTTAAGTTATATCTGAAGATATCAACACCTCCATCATCTTTGTTAAATATCCACCAAACATCTGAACATGTGATATGTTTTCTTCTTTGTCTCCTTCTCATGTAGAAACCAACGATCAGGTGTGTTTCTGGACAGAGAAGATGCTGAGTCATGAGAAGTGGAGATTAAACCCACTTTAATACAGTATTTATACAAACTTTTTATCTTTCCACTGATAAAAAACTTCTGTATTTTTATTAAGTTGTATCTGTGTGTGTAGAGGAAGCCTTGCAGGAATTACAATGAAGGTGGCTGTTGGAAAGGTGACAGTTGCCACTACAGACATGTTTGCGAGTTCGCCCTGAAAGGAAACTGTCCCAACGGATCCAACTGTCGGCTGAAACACCCCGGAGGTGATTATGGGAAAATAGGAAAAATCCTTCCTATTGTAAAAATAAAGGGTTGGAAAGGGAATGGGTTATATAAGAGGCTTGTCCATTGGATAAAAAGAACAGAAGTTAATGAAATAAACATTTAGAGGTTTTAGACTCTTATTTATGAAGCAAAATAACTACAGTATTACATTCTTAAATCATTTTACAGCAGACAGCAGTGTTGCTGTACCTGAATGTTGTTCAGCAGTACAGAGCTGATAAATGTTAAGTTAGATTACTTAAAGCTGCTGTATGGATTATCTGCTGTTGTTAGTGATTGTAAGTACAATATTCACTCTCTATTTAACTTTTCTTTTGGTCTCCACCAACTAATGAGAAAAATATTCAGCTAAATGTTCCACTTTATTCACTGAGTCGTCACTAACTTTGTCTGCTGTTACAGTACCTGCTGGGCAGGTAGCATATAGAAGGTTTATCAGAGCTTTTAAGAAAAAACAACAATGAACTAAAAGAGGCAAAAAAAGCTCTAGAGCTGAGAGTAACTGCAGAATTCTTTATAGGTTTGTCATTATGATCGATATCTTTCACATCACACAGTCATTTGATGCATTATTCATATAAAAATATAGATTAGTGCAGCTTTAATGCCCCTTAAAAATAAAATAATAATCACTGTTAGTGTTTTTAAATGTTTCATGTTTCATCAAACAGGCACCAAACCACAATGGCAGTTTGAGGGAGACAATAAAACATGGTTTGAGTTCATATACAAGGTAAGTTATCTGCAGAGTGGACTTCATATTTAGCTGAGAAACTTTATTTGTCTCTGAATAATAAATACATTTCAGCATTATTATGATTTGAATGGCCTTTTTTCTGCAGAGGGGCACAACTGAATGTTCAGTAAACAGCGATGAAATCGAGAGGAAGTACCAGCAAAACCCCAACAGCAAAATGCCCTTCACAGTGAACAGAAACTACTACGAACTGGACTTTGAAGGTTGAGTTATGCTTTAAATATTGTGATGAGAGAAAAAATGATAAACTTCAATTTCTTTAAGGTTGTCTGGAAAGAATTATGCAATTTGGAACTAATTGTGTGTGAAATAGAGACCGCTATCAGAGTTTAGTTAGTTGTGGTGAGTTTAAAGTAGCTGTTGATGCCCAGAGGAATTTCGTTGAAAGAACTGCTCTATTTAAACCCAACGAAATATTCATGAATTATTCATTTATCACTGGTAATGTTATTCCTACAAGATGGTGAATTGTATGCTAGCCTGTAGAGAAATTTCCCCTTTTTGCATCTTCAGCAGACCTGGTCTACACTGTAAAAGACTCTATGTTACACTAAAGGAATATAATTTCATATTTTTGGAAATTCATTTATTTGTTTTTTGCCAAGAGTTAGATGAGACAATTGATGTACTAGCCTCGTATTAGTGGAAAAAGTCGAAACATGGCTTTGTGATTCAGGGTTGATGTTGAATAATGTTAAAATTAGAAGATAACTCCTTTAGAGAAGTTGAATTAGTTTTCTCTCCGCATTCCCCATTGTGATACGTTAGCCTCGAGTCACACTTCAAGCCACTATTTCTCAACAATATTGTTTTATTTTTATTATCATTCATTATTTTTATTTATTACTTTATGCTTTATTGTGTGTCAAGACGTTTAGCTTTGAATAAATAAAAATAAATAATGTTTTCATTTATCCTAAGATGTTGTGTGATTTCTTTGAGCAACAGTAAACAGAGGTCACTGCTTGGAGAAGAAGCTTAAATTCAAGCTTTAATGTTTCCTCCGGACACTAAAGGTTATTTGTGGAAGGTGGTGCCCAGACGAGGTTTTATATTAATAAAAGTATTAATGTTCCAACATGAACAGTGGAAATTAAACATGATTACATGTGTAGTATTTATATTCAAACATGTGCAATGTGGGAGGGGAACCCCAGTCTGTAGGGGCTTGACTGAGTGACGTCAGCTGTGCTCCAAGATCATAGTGGTTGTACTGACACTGGCACTGTGATGGTTAGGAAAGAGTAGAGCAGCCAGACTAAATGCACACACAAGATAAACTCTTATATGAATATGTCATTTTGGAATGAGTAGTAAATTCATGCACTGATCAACAACATCTGTTATCAGGATGTGAGAGGAAAAAGTATTATGAAAGGCAAAACATGTCTTATTCCACCACCTGGTTCACACACACAAAAAGGTGGAGCATAGAAAAACATCACATACAGTATGTACTGTATGAAGGATAACTCTCATCCTTAAAGTATTTTGGTTTAGTTTCTGTGTCTATTAGTGAACCTACATGAACTGAGAGCAGAGCGAGCTTAGTGCCAACACAAGAGGATGAACACCAGGGTTCAGGTAAAAGTAATAGTAATAGTATGACTATCATCATTGAATATCTTCATCATCATCATCTGACCAGGGCTCAGTGGTCACAACTGTCTGAAGTACAAAAATAAATGCAAATACTTAAAAAATGAGAACTTGCTGCCAGTAGAAATGTCTCCTGGTCACTCAGTGTCTGAACAGTCCACTTACAAACTGTGGATTAATGGTTATAAATGTGTTGATGCTTGTCAAACAGCTCATTTTTAGCAGTAACATGCAGACACCAATATATCACATTCTGATATCTGATGTTGGAGGACATCAATTGAAATAAACTGATTGTGCTGACAGTGGTAAACAACCCTGTTATTATTTAGACTATAGAGCTGATCCAGCTGTGCCAACATATATATATATATATATATATATATATATATATATATATATATATATATATATATATATATATATATATATATATATATATATACAGGGATGACACAACGGCTTCATCAAAGTTTACAACACATCAAAAAATCAACAACTTGATAAAAATAAGACAGTTTTTGTAAAAAGCCTTTTGTTAAAACACATTTCTCTACTACATTGTATTTGTATTTGCTTCATCATACTGTAGACAGTCAAACAAACATGTTTCATCAGCTGACATGTAAACACTTTAAACTGTTAACCTCTGTACCTCTCCCTGACAGAAACACAAGTAATTGTTATTCAATGCATTTACCATAAAGATGAGAATAGGTGTGCACTCAAAATTTAGGGGCAGGTACCTGAGGACAGGCTGATTAGCAGGATGAGACACACCTGGGCCCGGTGTGCCCCATGTATGAAGCTGGAGAAGCTACCAGGTCAGAGCACATGGAAAAGACAGGAGTTTGTTGGGAAATGTTTTGTTTTTCAAGATAAGAAGTTACTGTTCTCGACAGGTGAGGAGTCTGAACTTGCAGGTAATGTTACTGTTAAAATTTTTTGTTTTGTTTGTTTGTTGAGCCCTCACAAGCTTTGAAATGTAAGCTTAGTTTTTGATAGACTACATCAAAATAAAGCAGTTTGGATATAATGAATTCTGGCTTCTGTGAAGGATTTCCTGCTCTCTAGCTGTATTATATCAATGGAACCAACAGGAGGGCTGTGGCTCTGTATGTGGACAATGACTTGAATGTTCTTAAAATTTCTAAATGTATATTTTGATTTTTCTCATGTTACTGTTAGTATTGGTGGTTAAGTAATTGTTATTAACAGACCATCTATTTCTATTGTTTTATGTTTTGAGTAAGGGGCAGACAAAATAAGATTTTCTTCTAACAATCTGCTTTGTGAATTCTGTATAATGTTTGATAAATCTCTGCCAGTATATCAGATCTGGACTTGGATTTGATTTCTCTTATTGTAGTTAAAGCTGCACCTGAATCACTGCGTATGACTGAGTTGTCTGCTTTATTGTCCTCTATCCACCAAAGTGCACATTAATATTGCCAACATCTCTGCTGTGAATACTGACATCTGATACGTCTGTTTTTAATTCTTAATTCAGGAATGATTACTCCAAAGTAACCAATTCTTTATTTATCTTTTATTCTGTAAATATGAACTCCATCTTTGTTGCAGATGAGACTTAACTTCCTTGACTATTTCTCCTGATTTCTATCTTTTGTTATTATTCAGTGAGCATAGATCGACTTCAGGTTCTGGGATTATCCATGATGGTTCAACTGACCAACAGACTGGAGGGCACACATTAATATTAATAATACCAATTTCCTCTGCCTTAGACTTTTGCTTATTTCCAAAGTTTGATTTGGCCTTTCTCTCTTTACTTCCGATTCAAGAGAGGCGATTGAATTTCTGTCCAATTGGTGTCATCCACTGGGTGGCAGTGCAGGATGACTGGATAGGTGATGTAGGGTTTTGAATTAAAGGGCTCTCCATAAGTTATCACGCCAACAAATACCTGCTGTAACACATTTAATGTATTAATGCATCTTACAAAACATGTTCTAACAGGCATTAAATGATGAGCTTTGAGTTTATTATTCTTCTGTATTGGGTCACCTCAGATTGTGTTATCAAAGATGGGATCATCTGCATTTTAATTGTGTGAAGTTTATTTTATCCCTGGAGTGACAGCTGACAGTGTGGATGATTTTTAACCTCTGATTCCTTCACTGCAGCTCAGAATAACATGAGACAACCGTGTGATGATAGTTGGAAATAAAATGAATGCTTGTCTTTGACTAAAAAAAAAAATCCACACACTGTTAATTGGCTCCATGATTATAAATGCAACATTTCAGTCATTAACTACTTTCCCACTCTTTGCTTTGGTAGCAGAAACGGTCTGGCTTTACTTTTTAATTTAAAAAAAAAAAAAAAAAAAAATTACTTCATTCATGGTTCTGATGATGTTGCTTGTAATTAACAACCCGCCTCTTTCACATGAACACGCTCATAGCTGGAAAACCCCGAGTTGACTGAGCTAGTTGATAGCAGCTACTGGTTATCTGGAAGGACAATGTTAGGCTCAGTGAAGCCAGATAACGAAAAGATATCCTGAGTATGTTGAACTTACTTTGTAGTACAGGGGCCTGTTTCAGAAAGCAGGTTTAGTGAAAACTCTGAGTTTGTTCACCCTGAGTTGAGGGAAACTGGGTTTTCAGTTTCAGAAAGAGAGCTAACTTAAACTTGGTGTCAGTTACCGCAGTAACTGACTGTGAAGCTAACCTGCTCGCTGGCAGGTTTTCTTCAACAAACCCTGAGTTTCTCTCCGTCTCCTCCCTCTTACAGAACCAGACACACTGTTTCATTTCCTCATTCATTCAGTCCGTATCAAAGCGCATTCATTAGTAGAGGTTCACTATCTGTCAGAATCTAAATCCTGGTTGAATATTAGTTTAGTTACTCAAGGACTTTCTAAAGTTACCACTTTATATAACTATATATTTACATTTTATAGTATCATCACATCACCAGCACAGGTCCTCTGACAGCTGAAGAGTCCTTAAATCAAAATATATAGTGATTTCTTCTTCATGGTACAAATTGTTTAATAGAAATAGTACACTGCAGGATTCAGAGCGCCTTAAAAACCTCAGAGAAAATCCAGCTTGGTTATGTGTGAAATAGAATATCATTGGTCACTGGAATCTTTGTTATAAAAGATGCTAAAAATCAAACTTTAGATCCTTTGTGGTCAAGTTCAGTAACACGCAACAAAGCAAACTGTAGAAGAAATTTTGGAAGCAAACTCGAGACTGCTGATTAAGAGGAAAATGTTAATGCTTGAGTAACAGATCAGTACTGTCCATCTGGTTTTATACATGTACACTTGTAAGGTACAATAACCTAGGCAGTGCATCAATTTTGACATGCAACAATCCTGAAATAGTCTGGAAATGCAATAAAAGGTACAGAAGGCTGAATAAGATGAAAGCAAATAAGCTGATGTGAACCGTTTTCTTCCAGGATTTAAGGGGTGATTCTGATGAAACTAGTTCAAGGAATAAAGTCCACTTGAGCCGTTCAATCACTCATGATATGAACACAAAACCTTCCTGAATAAACTGAGTTGGGATTAATCTCAAACTGTGACAATTGCACTCCAAGAATGTCGAGTACAAAACAATAGGAAACCTCCAGCATTTAAAGAACACAGCATAGAAGAAGAAGATCCCACCTCAACCTATGGTCCTTCTGGTCAGGTAGAAATGGATCTCAGGTGCAGGTTAAGTTGCTGAGGCCCAGTGGCCCGCTGAATGTCAGTAAATCAGAATTTAAACCAGGTCAGATTAAAAATACAGACAATAACAGGATATAATAAGATTTTAAATCTTTACTTTCAATCGGTGTCTTTTTTTGAGAGAAATCAAGGCTCTTCTGTCCACAATAATTTAAAAGAATAAGACTGGTAAAACAATGTGCAGACCATTTTTTGCATTCAAAAACAAATTCTCTGTTTTATAAGGCATTATATCATTATAGTCTATTTAAATTGGACTTAAAAATGTTGGATTATTTATACATTTAAAAGTATGATTGTATATTTATACAAACCTTTTATAGGAAATGATGAACTCCTTTTACTTTAAAAGTCAAAACCACCTTCAAAAGTGAAACTTAAAGATAAGAGTAAGAAATACTTATTGAATATAACTTCATACTTCAACAGATGTGGAAGAAATACTATTTTTCTTACCTACAATATGTAAATGACACAATAAAACATATACCTTAATTCAATATCTCACTGCATTTGTTAATAATAAACTTTAAACCATGGAGAGAAGACTGTTAAAATTAATCTAAATGTCATAAGTTATTTTAAATAATAGTTGTGTGAAATTACTGATGTGTTAACATGAAAGCAGTGTTTAAAGGTTGTAGCTGCTCAAAGTGAAGATTAGACCTTTACTGTTATTGATTTTACAGCAATGACTCTTATTGTTGTTGAGTGAAAATCTCACATGTCTCACATAACTTTGGGGATTACCCTTATTTGTTTCCCATTGTCACATTTCACTTTGTGGCAACTCAAAATTCGCAGTTAAAATGGTCCAATTTCATCACATCAAACAGCTGGTGTGACAATAATTCTTAAGGCCCGTATGTACATTGAAATAATTGTTGGTCTCTAATTGTTCCTCCTGTTCATATTTGCCCTGACATACTGTCAGACTTAAATGTAAATGATGGGAGTCAATTACTCAGTTCCTGTTTTGTGAAAAAATGCGTTGTTAAATTCAACTTAGACTAAAATGAAGGTTCAATAGCCTGAGTTAGATAAAATCAAGAGGGTACCCTCCACATTTGCAGCTTTTTCAATATGAAATCCCTAAAATGACGATCTTCAAAACACAGGACAAAACAAACCAAAATAATAGAAGAAAATGTAAACAACACAAGTTAGACTTGCATTATATTTCAGACATGGACTTTCAGAACTGTATGTTGGTTTTATGGTTGGTGGAGAGAAGCTGTGGCGCCTCACTCTGAAAACTGGATATGTAATAATGCAAGCATATCAGAATTCCAACATGCATGTATTGTCACGTACTTACCAGTGATGCTTGCAGGACTAGTTCTTCTCAAACAAGCTCTAATTTCCTCTGTGGTTTAGTCAAACAGGAAGTCACACTTGACAACACACCCTGCAAAGCTCTGAGAGACTCAGACACAAAGAAGAAATCTAGAGAAACAAAAGAAGCAAAGCAATAATCTTTATAAACATTATTACTGTATTTGTTTGTAGATTTCTTCACCCGTCATTTTCCACTAAGTGAAGACTTATTGTATCTTTGATTTGTATGATCTTAAGTACAAATCTTTCTTGAGTAATACATGGATGTGTTTGCATGTGCTGGAAAGCAAAAAACACAATTCAGCTTCTGACAAAAAAGAAAAAAAAATGAATGAGATGAGATTAAAAAAAATGTCATGAATGTAATACAGATATCAAAACTAATATTAAATTATAAGAAACTGATCATTAATTCAAGAAGGAAGGCTGGTTAGAGTCTACAGTTAAGCAGCTCTGTGAGGCTGCACTTCACAACACCAAGTGAGGTTTCTAGTGTGAATTCAGTTGAAATTTACAACAGTGATTATAGATCAAAAATATTTTTTGTGCACTTACTAACTGATTAAAAGTGAAAATACACAGTTGACAGTTTACTTTAACTATGTCCAGATTAGTCTTGTAGGAGTATTAAAGAACAAGCTGTTGTCCTCCTACAACCTGTGTGCATGAGTCAGGCTGTCACAAATGGGAGCTTGTACTAAAGGTCTTTGGAGGTATAGTGATAAGTTTGTTTGGTTTGGTTAAAGTTGCTGTCTCTTAAGCAAACAAGTAGACGTCATTGTTTGCAGGGTTTTGGTGAATTGTAGTAGCAAAGTTCCACTGTTTTATAAGACCTCTTATAATACATCCATGGGAGTTATGTGCCAGACGGTTTATCGGCTGGGACCAGTTGCCAGGCAACCACATGCAGAAGGAAGTTTTTTATTTATTTATTTTTTCTTCTGCTCCGCTCAAATTTCTGAATGTTTTTATTTTAAAGGCACCAGTAAATCGAAGCACCGCTGTCTTAAGGAAATCAAGCTTCTCCCTTTATGACAGTTACAGAGTGACTAAAACATACAGTAATAAAATATGAAATGACGGCGGCTCGTCAGGTGTGTAGACAGTAACCCTGGATTTGCGAAAGATCTCACGAGAGTGATCCCGAATCGTGATTTCGTGATTACTATCCCTAACCAAGTGTATTTTGTGCCTGAACCTAACCAGAAGTTAACCACAGCGTTGTCATATCATAAAACATAATTATTTTGTACAACGCACACAATGAAAAAACAACACGTACAAATCTCGCGAGAGATTTGCAAATCTAAGGTAACCATCTAGACCTAGATATGACCTTGCCCAAGGACACTATAAAACTTTTATAGTCTCCTTCATCTCGACGTGGATGTAATATAAGAGCTCTTATAAAAACATCCATGGACCTTGCCCTCATTTCACCTTTCATTGTCAGCTTTACTCTCAGTTGCTGTCAGCAGCAAACTTTCCAACTTTTCCACTTTCTGAATACATTTTAAATCTCTATATACTTGATATATGTTTAAATATCAACAGAATCATTGTGAACTTATGTGTCTTACTTGTATTTAAGCCAAACTGAGAACAAGGAAAATATGGCTGTTTTACTTTCTGTTCTGGATCACAGTGAGAGTCAGCGCCATTAAGTTTTGGATAATTTTAAATGTTTTTAACTGACATCTTGAGAAAATTTTAATATCATGGTATATTTCTGTGCATGTTTTGTGTTATATTTCAATTTTAATTTTGTGACCACATCCTCTGGTTAAATAGATAGTCCATATCTATTGGATAGCGAAGCCCTCAATCTGATCTAACAAAGCACAGGAACTGACATTTGTTGGCGGTAAAGGTTCTCAACCTTTTTTGGGCCAGTGCCTCCCCATCCATTATCCAGATGCCTTATTAATTGTTCCAACGGAAAACAAGAGCAGCCTACCAAGGAAAAAAGTCTGAGGCTACTGGGAAAAAGCAGAAGAATATGTATCCATAGTTAAGGTGTTCAATAGAAAACTGGCAGCATTTCTTCTTGTTCTGCGTCATTTTGCTGATATGATTGTTGTTGTTTTATGATGCTATTAATGATTAAACATTTGGACCTGCATTGGTCATATAAAATAACCAGGTTAATTTACTTTCACTTTCTTTTGCATCGTGACGCAGATTCTTTTCTCCATCTTAAGGTAATGTAACCGACAGTTTCCAATGTTTTACACATTAATGGCTCTTTGTTCATGTTGTTATTATTAACTACTGTTAAATTAGTTCCTCTACAAACAGCAGAAATCTGTCGTTTGGCTGTTAAAAGTGTCGTTTGGAGCCAAAAGTGAACTCACAACTAACGGCTGCAACATTTGCCGCCATTTTGCAGTTGAGTTTGAGTGTGTGGAGTAACGTTAACAGTTGAAGTAAACTGATCGTCAGTAGTTCAGCACAGTGTTTTTATTACTGTGTCCCAACACTTTTCAGGTTTTCCTGCCTGAATCAGCCTGTGGAGGAGGCGGAGATGAGCCGCTGCTCTCCCCGCTGTCTGAGACACTAAATACGGCTCCGCTCGGCCGGACAGCCGCTGGAGAACAGCTTTGACTTCATGTGTCTACAGGTGAATATAGACCTGTTTATAT
Organism: Thunnus thynnus; assembly: GCF_963924715.1. Taxonomy (NCBI): domain Eukaryota; kingdom Metazoa; phylum Chordata; class Actinopteri; order Scombriformes; family Scombridae; genus Thunnus; species Thunnus thynnus. The sequence continues at coordinate 15,332,557 of NC_089540.1, forward strand.
TTATACTACAGGACTGATGTGGAGACAGAGGGGGAGATTTAACCTGTTAATTTATTACCGTGTTTCCACGTTGTCAAATATTAGAGAGATAGAAAAAACATTTAGTCAAAGTCACAGCCGGAAACCGCTGACCTCCCTCCTCTCAGGACAAGGACACAATTTAACAGATGTGTGTTAAAATAGTCCAAATGGAGCCCAAATAAACAGTGAAACCTATTTTTCTTGCTGTAATCATCCCTCCTGTTCATACTGACCATTAGAAGATCCCTTCATAATGCACTTACAATGGAAGTGATGGAGGACAAAATCCACAGTCCTCCTTCTGTCCAAAAATATTTAAAAGTTTATCTGAAGCTAATATGAAGCTTCAGCATCCAAATGAGTCAAATCAAGTAGATATCTTTCAACATTACAGTCTTTTTAGTGCCAAAGTTCCTCTTTTTGTTACTATACTTCCACCACAGCTCAACAGGGAAACACTGTCTGAGGAAACACAAAGAGGGAATCTGATGCTAAAAAGACTGTAAATGTGTCAGATATCCACTTGATATGACTAACTCAGACTGCTGAAGCCTCATATAAGCTTCACATCAACTTTTAAACGCAGTTTTGCACAAAATGACTCCGTCACTTATGCTACTTTATGCTCCACTACATTTTACTCCAGTCCATTTATTTGATTGATTGATTTGTTTATTGTAGTTAGTTTACAGATTGTGATTTTACATTTTGAAAAAATCATACATATAAAATCCAATGCAGTGTTAAAGATCAAACCAGTGCTCCTCAACCTGTTTGGCTTGTGACCCCTGTGACCAAAAAGCAGCATCTAGTTGGGACCTCTTTACTTTTCAGATGGTTTCATTTATAGAATTGCTAGTGGGTCCAGAGAGGTAAAATTATACAATATTTCACTGAAAAGCAAATATGAAGCTAGAAAAAACAAATAAACACAGCAGCAGAACATTTAGTTTTTCTCTTTTCTTTCCTTTCTGATCCTTTGGGGGGTCTGAATCCTACAGGTTGGGAACCACTGGACTAAACACCAGCTACTTCATTTAAAAAAAAAATTATTATGTATTAATTTAATCCAAAAAGTAATTCTTCCATTGTTTCTTTTTTAAGATGTGTGTGTTGTGTCTGGTTGACATGTTTTGCTCCTAGTTATGGAGGTTTTATATGGAGGGTTTTAAGGGCTGAAACTAAATATATAAATACATAAATAATTATATAATGCTTAAATAAATGAATAATAATTGTCACCATAAATAAATGAATCACAAATTAAATGAGACATTAAATATAAGTTGAATTTATGTTTATTTATTTATTCACTTGTATATTAATTCATTTATTAGTTTATTCATACTTTTATTTATCTATTTATAATCTAATTTCATCATTTATATATACTTTTATTTATCCATAGCGTAACTTGCTGCAGCTAAACAAATAAATGTGTCAACTTCATCCATCAAAAGTCAGGGGGCGGGGTAAAGACTCTGATTGGTGAATGAACAGTATTACAGACCAGCAGGATCTGAGATCCTGAATACAGCTTCATTCATTTCTGTGTCAGTCGGGTCAATATCATTCCAATTCATTCAGTGAAGCCGTCAATCTGATCTAATAAAGCACAGGAACTGTAATTTGCCTCCATCTGTTCAGCTACAGCCGACATATCTACTATTGTAACACACAAGATTTAATTAAAATCTGCACCAGGTGCTGCCATCTTGAATTAGGCAAAAGCAGCAGATTCAAGTTCAACCACCAATCACAGGGCAGAGTCCGACCCCCTGACTGCTGATGGATGAAGATGACGCATTTATTTATTTCACTGCAGCAAGTTACACTATGGATAAATGGAAGTATATATACAGAAAGAAAGAAAGAAAGTTATAAATAGATAAATAACATTTATATATTTAATGTCTGATTTAATTTGTGATTTATTTGTGGTGATAATTAAGCACTGAATTACACAATTATTTATCTATTCATTTATTTAAGCATTTTGTTGTTATAATTATATATTTACTCATATATTTAAGAATTTAGTCATATAATTATTTATGTGTTTGTATATTTAGTTTTGGCCCTTAAAACCCTCCATATCAAAATAGCTGAAGGAAATGTTTTTATTGATTTATTTCTTTTGTTTCACTCTTCCTTCATGTTTTTGTTTTAGAGGCAACAGTAAATCAACAGTTCTGTCTTAAGGAAACTGATCTTCTCTCTTTATGACACTAACTTACAGAGTGACTGAAACATTTAATGAAATATAAATAAAATGACAGCTGCTCAGTCAGAAGTTCGTCATGTATGTGAACCACTTCTTGTTGTTCTGCTGCTTTTACTTCCTCCATTACTCTCAGCTACAGCTGTCAACAGATGCCTTTCCTACTTTTTAACTCTCTGAATACATTTATAAATCTATATATACTTTAAAAAAATGTTTTTATATGTTTTTAAATATCAACAGAATCACGGTGAATTTATGTGTCTTACTGCTATTGAAGCCCAACTGAGAACAAGAAGATGTTGCTGCTTTACTTTCTATTATGGACCGCAGTGGCAGCCAACAGTAAGTTTTGGATAATTTAAATTGTTTTAACTGTTATAATTTTTTAACTGACATGGTGAGAAAATTATAATATCATGTTATGATTCTGTGCATTGCTTGTGTTATATTTTTTGATTTTAATTTTAATTTTGTGACGACACCCTCAGGTTAGATAGAGTCTAGTTTCTGTTTACCACATGTACACATTTACATGAACTGTGATAACAGAAATGTATATTTGACGCCTTTTATAACTGTGAATATTTGGCTGTTTTATAAATCTGGAAATAGACTAGAATCAGTGTTGGAAATTAGCTGAGGCACTTGGGTAACACTTTAAGTCCCCCTATTTAGTATTAATAAGATGTATATAAACATTTATAAACATAAACATTTAATAAATGTTTATAACACACTATAATGTAGTTGTAAGTATATGTTAAAAGGATGGGTTCACGATTTTTCAAGTCTGTCTTAAAACAACAGTCAGGAGCCCAAATGAACATGTAAACATGTTTTTCTTGCTGTAATTATTCCTCCTGTTCATACTGACCATTAGAAGATCCCTTCATAATGCACTTACAATGGAAGTGATGGAGGACAAAGTCCACAGTCCTCCTTCTGTGCAAAAATGTATTTAAAAGTTTATCTGAAGCTAATATGAAGCTTCAGCAACCAAATGAGTCAAATCAAGTAGATATCTTTCAACGTTACAGTGTTTTTAGTGCCAAAGTTCCTCTTTTTGTTACTATACTTCCACCACAGCTCAACAGGGAAACACTGTCTGAGGAAACACAATGAGGGAATTTTTAGCTAAAAAGACTGTAAATGTGTCAGATATCCACTTGATATGACTAACTCAGACTGCTGAAGCCTCATATAAGCTTCACATCAACTTTTAAATGCATTTTTGCACAAAATGACTGTGTGGACTCACTGTGAATTTTGGCCCCCGTCATTTACGCTACTTTTTACTCTATTGTACTTATTTGACATATAGTTAATTGTAGTTAGTTTACAGATTGTGATTTTACATTTAAAAAAAAGAAGAGGATAAGAACAGCACACCTAGTCAACTGCTTTTAATTTGAATTGCCACATGGATGTTTCAGGCCAGGCTCCTTTCCTCAGCGTGTATGCTGGTAATCAACACAATCCAGGACAGGTGGACTTAGTTATAGACATCCACAACTGACACAACAGGGTCAAGTCTTTATGAATTTTAGGAAGAGTGTAATAACTGGTTGTATTGGATTATCTATTCTCTTTCTAACCACATATTTGTACTCCTCCTCATGGATTTGTCCCTCCTGTAGGGCTTGTTTTAAGACAGTCTTAATTTCAGCACCAAACTTTAAAGTGGGGTCTGTATGAAGAGGGATGTATACATCTCTATCACTTAATTGTCTTTCCAGTTCTTTAATGTATAAAGTTTTATCCTGAACCACAATGGCCCCACCTTTGTCTGCATGGTGTATAATGATGTCATCATTATTCAACAACTCAGCCAGTGCTTTTATCTCTGACTATAAAAGATTAGAGGGCAAAGTTTGTCGTTTACTGTCTGCACATAAGTCCATAACATTCCCTTCCACTAGTCGACAAAACTTTATACATTAAAGACTTTATACATTAGTTTCTACATTCAGTTCCATCTCCAAGCCACTCCAAAAAGTAATGAGTAAACACTGGCATATTTTTGAGAGCAACCCCCATATTGCGAGTGCATTCCAAATTCCACCCAGGTATTTTTATAAGAGGTCCTCCAATTTATGTGATCTCTTAGTGAAGACTGATTTACCTGAAAGTTACATGCACTTTTTTATCTCAGATTCCCAGTGGTAACTTTCCTTGTCATAATTGTGTACATTGTTATGCTATGATTCAGGGAAATCATTTCACCCACCTGATATCTGGTGTGGAGATTAAGGTAGGATTACATGCAATACCAAATATGTTGTTTATTTGTTAAGATGTCCATGTAATTTATATTACGTTGGTGAAACAAAACAAGAGTTAAAAACTAGGATCTGTGAGCATAAGTGTTCCGTCCACAATCATGACGATAAACCATCTGTGGCCAGGTGTTTTACCAGCCATAACCATAGTTTATCGGACTTACATTACATGAGCATTGAAACTGTGAATATGCCACGGAGAGGTGGCAGAGACAGAATCCTTCTACAGAGGGAGACGTACTGGATACACTCCCCGAATATCCTCATTCTCGAGGGGTTCAATGAAGAGATTTCATTGAATTGAAGATAATACTTCATCATTTGTTTCATTGGTTTTATGTGAAAAATCTGCCACATGATTGAGGTGTTTGCATTTTATTTTGTTTTGTTTTATTTTATTTTATTTTATTTATTTCGTTTATTTGTTTGATTTATTTTATTTCATTTTTTATTATTATTGTTTTTGATCATCTTTATTATTGTTATTATTATTATTATTATTATTAGTAGTAGTAGTATTTTTTATTTTTATTTGTTTTTCATGAACTGAACAGAATTTGGTTTTGGGTTTATTGGATTCCTGCGAGATGTTATAATTCTATGTTCTTAGAAACTGTGAATATTCCAAGGAGAGGTGGCTACAGGGACATAGTTATTGTGTAGAAGGAGACATATCGAACACACTCTCTGAATACCTTCACTCTCAATGGATTGAATAGGAGATTTCATCTTCCTTTTATGAACTCAAAATATTTTCTTCATATGATCTGTATATAATTTTCTATGATGTGCCACATGAATGAGATTTGATTTCTATTTGTCTTCTTATGAACTGGACATAAGTTATTTTTTATTTTAATTTATTTTTTTTATTATGATGACTCATATGTGTAGCTCCCTCTGCCGGGATGAACCCGTTGTGTCAGTTGTGGATGTCTATAACTAGATCCACCTGTCGTGGATTGTGTTGATTACCAGCATACACGCTGAGGAAAGGAGCCTGGCCAGAAACGTTTGTGTGGCAATTCAAAATTAAAATCAATTGACTAGGTGTGCTGTTTTCATCCCTTTCTTTATTCAATTTCAATACTTTAAGGATTCAGCACCCAGCTTTTTTGATCGTGAGTAGAGCACATTCTATTATACAACATTTTTTTTAAAAAGCGTATTTATGAAATCCAATGCAGTGTTAAAGATCAAACCAGTGCTCCCCAAACTTTTTGGCTTGTGACCCCTGTGACAAAAAAGCTGCATCTAGATGGGACATCTTGACTTTTCAGATGGTCTCATTTATAGAATTGCTAGTGGGTCCAGAGAGGTAAAATTATACAATATTTCACTGGAAAGCAAATATGAAGCTTGAAAAAACAAATAAACACAGCAGCAGAATATTCTCTCTTCTTTCCTTTCTGACCCTTTGGGGGTCTGAACCCTACAGGCTGGGAACCACTGAACTAAACTACCACCACCAGCGACTTCAATTTTTTAATTTTTTAAATTATTATTTATTAATTTGATTTAAAAAGTAATTGGATCCTTCCCTTGTTTCATTTTTTTTAGGCGTGTGTGTGTTGTGTCTGGTTTGCTCCGATGTATGGAGGTTTTATATGGAGGCTTTTAATGGCCAAAACTAAACATATAAATACATAAATAATTATATAATGAAATGCTTAAATTAATTAATAAATATATAATTAAATAATAAAATGCTTCAATAAATGAATAAATAAATGATTATGTAATTTAATGCTTAATTGTCACTATAAATAAATAAATCACAAATTAAATGAGACATTAAATATATAATGTTAAATTTATTTGTGTATTTATTTATTAATTTGTATATTAATGTATTTACTTAATTAATGTATTCACACGTTTGTGTATCTATTTATAGTTTTATTTGTTTATTTATATATATTTTTATTTATTCATAGTGTAATTTGCTGCAGTGAAATAAATCTGTAAACTTCATTCATCAAAAGTCAGGGGACAGTTTAAAGCCTCTGATTGGTCAGCCTGCAGCCTCAGTTGCTGCACTATCTCTGCAGGATCGTGAATACGGCATCATTAATTTCTGTGTCAGTTGAGGTTGATATCATTCTAACTCCTTCAGCGAAGCCGTCAAACTGATCTCACAAAGTACAGGAACTGCCGTTTGCCTCCATCTGTTCAGCTACAGCCGACATGTTTACCATTGTAACACACAAGATTTAATTTAAATCTGCACCAGGTGCTGCCATCTTGATTTAGGCAAAAGCAGCTGATTCAAGTTCAACCACCAATCACAGGGCAGAGTCCGACCCCCTGACTTTGGACATTTCACTGGAGCAAGTTTCACAATAGATAAATTAAAGTATATATATATAAATGTATAAATAAATAATAAAGTTATGAATAGATTAATAAATGTGTGAATAAATGAATAAGTAAATTATTATACAAATATGTAAATAAAAAAATAAATAGATAAACACACAAGTAAATTTAACATTTATATATTTAATCTCTCATTTAATTTGTGATTTATTTATTTATTGTGATAATTAAGCATTAAATTACATAATTAGTCATTAATTTAAGCATTTGATTATATAATTATTTATGTATTTATACATTTAGTTTCTGCCCTTAAAACCCTCTATATAAAACTAGAGCAGGACATACTTGATTAAAGAAAAAATACATTTCAGTGATTAAAGTTCAGATGAAATGGCATTTCGAGAGTATCTAACTTCCTTATCGTGACGTATTTCAGAGTGAAACAGGACAGACAGGCGGTACGTAACGTTGGGAGGAATTTGACTTGAACGTTGAAAAGATTATTGATGGCTGAATGTTATGAGACTATTGGATGAAATTGGTTGGCTCAAGCCTGCTTAAGTACATATAATACTTTGATACAATTTTTTGGCATATATTGTTAAATAGGTGCACAATATGATCAGCAATGTGATCTTAAGGTGTTAAAAAAGCATTTTTCATTTCATCTCGATTTTAAACAGAGAAATTTGCATTCACTTGTTTTTATTTTATTTTACAGAAGAACCACTCTACAGGAAAATAGGTGACAAAGCTGTTCTCACAACAGACTCTGTAGTGACTCCCATCAAGAGCATAGCATGGACACATGGACCCAGTATTGCCATAGAGTGGTTTCGGAATGGAGACGAGACTTTCGCCTACCGACAATTCAAAGGTACCACTTAAATCTAAATCAAGCTGTTTGGTAGCCAGAGATCAAGGATTTTACACATTAGTCTCAAATACATTTAGGTTGAGATTTTCGTTTGAATTTTATTTTAATTTATATTTTAAGGAATTATTTTACAGTATTTAATAGGTTTATCCCAGATTTTGGCTAAATTAATGGATTGTATAATAATACAGGGGTTTTAATGTGTTTTCTGCACAAATTGAGTTCTTTAAGGAGTATAGCCCAATAAATTTGACAAATACAATTAATACTAACCCTGAATTTTCACCTTTATTAAAATATTAAGGCCCTTTAAAGGTGTACTGTTAAATAAGATATCAATTTAAAGTGTTTTTGGTCAAAAAAGTCTGTAAATTGTGCAGATAATCCCCAAATATCTGAATATGTTGCAATCCATAGATTTATTATTTCATTATTCCTGTAAAACCCAATTAAATACTCTAATTATATAATTATCAATGAGTAAATGAATGGAATTAGGGTTATAAAAAGGGATTCACTTGCTTTTTCTGTGGGAAAAACTTTTTTTGTATGAAAATCAGCTGTTCTATAAACATTTTTAGTGTTTTAAAGTGCATATTTCTCCAGCTGCCCACTCTAATGTGACCAACACTGGAAATAAGTGACTCTAGCTGACAACATACTGTAAGATGACTAAAAATCCCTGTTTAGAAGCTAAACCTGTGCATTTTTGCAGATCGTGGTTCGCTGAACACTTTAACTGGAGCGCTGACGATCACAGGACTGACTCCAGACGACAGTGGCAGCTACACAGTAGAGATCAACAACAAAGTCACCAGCAAGACTCAACTCCTGGTTATCTGTAAGTGGAGGAATTGTGTATGAAGTTTGTCTTAGTTTATCAAAACGGCCCTAAATTCAAAGGAAATGTCTTTTTGTTTCTTTTTCTATCAGCTCCTGTCTCTAAACCCACCATCTCTGTTTGGTGTGTGATGACCTACTGTGTCCTCACCTGTACTGGTGACACCACAGGTGCTGAACCAGTCACCTACTGGTGGACGTCAGGTAACACGACGTGGTCTTCAACCAAGGAGCACAATATAACAATGGTAAACACAGGATAATGATGTTTGTGTGTCTCATCAGTAACAGATAAATCATGTTGAAGGAATAAACCAGAATCTAGTTTTTAAATTGATTCACATATTCAGGCATCAGTTGGTGACCAGCTGAGGCAGAATCCAGGCTGTGCAGTTAAGGATATTTAGACAGTTTAGAATATTTCTGAAATTAGCTTTAACCATATCTGGTATGTTAAATGTGTTTTGCATTGTCTCTGGCAAATAAACAATATATAATTAAATAAACTGAACAGCAACATGAACAAACCTGCAGAAAATAAAGATGTCAGATCATGGAAAGGGCCAGACTTGTCTCTGTAAAGTCATAAAAAGTGACAACAAGAGCTGCATTTGGATACAAGGTTGGACATTTTTATTTTTATCCAATTAACAGACAACTGTTGAGATAATCTAATATTTTATATGAATGTTGTAGTTTCACAAAACATTCAAAGATATGTCGTTACAAGTTTAAACCTTCAGTGTTCAGACAATTTTAAAACTCTTAATATCTCCACATGTGTCATGGCAATAGTAATAAAGCATCACATTAATTAACTTATAAATTAATTTATTAATTTCTGTATTTATTGTACAATTAGATATTCATAAATGAAATGATTTATTACTATTTATGTGACACTTTTGGTCCTCTATACACCAGATGTAGCAATTACAGTGTTTTTGTATCTCTTTTGTTTCCCATACAATCTTGCATGTGATAAAAATGTGATATTAGAAAACTTGACAGGTTTCTCTGTTAATTACTTTATATCTATTTGTGATACAGAGAAAAAATCAAAAAGATGTTAGAGATTGCCCAAATAAGGTTTTAGTATTCTACCAAATCATACTAGTATACTATAATTTATACTGGATAATTCAGTCTTGCTGACGTGCTAAATAGTCATCAGCTTTTCACTATATATGCTGTAATCCACTATTTAGCCACATCATTGTGTTGTCTCTGATGTTATTGTTGGTAATCTGGACATACTGTAAAAAGACAAAATGAGCTCCTCAAAAGATTTGTATGTTTGGTTTATGAGCTTTTAATTAATATTGTTTTTCTCCTAATTTCTAGGTGGAAAAGGAGCTGTGGTTCAGCTGGTTCAGCTGTGCATTTGAAAACCCAGTCAGCAACATCAGCAGTGAAGAAGTCTTCAACCCCTTCATAAGTGAGTTATCACACCAACAAATATCTGCTGTAACACATTAAATGTATTAATGCATCTTACTGTTTTTACTAAACATGACAATGTGCTCAATGTCCTCATAGGAGTTACAAAACATGTTCTAACAGCATTAAATGACTAAATGATGAGCATTGAGTTTATTATTTTTCTGTATTGGGTCACCTCAGAGTGCATTATCAAAGATGCGATCAGCTAACGACGTTAGAATATAATACAGTGTCCTTGTAAACCATTTGTTGTTTTAATTATTTATTCTTTCATTTTTTTGTAGGGAATCAGCTCATCTTCATGGCAATATTATTACTGGTTGTCTGCATCATCATCATCACTTTCAGACGAAAAGGCATCATCAATTTCAGTTGCGAATGGATAAAAGGTAAGAAGTCACAAAATATTGTATTTATTTTCACGTACTAAATAAACTGTATTTATACCATTTGTTGTTTTAATTATTTATTCTTTCATATTTTGTAGAGCTTCTGAAATGGACGTTCATCTACATGTTAGTATGTATTCTGGTTGTGTTCAACATCATGCTTATCTTCGATTCAAACTTCGAAGGCAGAAAAGGTAAGAAGCCTCACCCACCTCAGAGTGCATTATCAAAGATGGGATCAGCTAACAACATTGGAATACAATACAGTGTCCTTGTAAACTATTTGTTGTTTTAATTAATTATTCTTTGATTTTTTGTAGAGCTTCTGACAAGGATGTTCATCATGATAGCAGTATTTGGAGTGGTTCTGGTTGAGTTCATCATCTTCATCTGTATTCTATACAAAGCCAGATGTAAGAAGTCACAAAATATTTTATTTATTTATTTTGGTCTGCTATAAATCAAATCTTTGACTTGAATTTACATTCTTTATATTTCTTTAGGTGGGTCACCTCAGAGTGCATTATCAAAGATGGGATCAGCTAACGACATTGGAATACAATACAGTGTCCTTGTAAACTATTTGTTGTGTTAATTATTTATTCTTTCAGATGTCACAACTCTGAAATGGATGATCATCTTTATAGCTGTATTATTTATGGATATGTTCAACATCATCATCAATTTAATATACGAAGGCAGAACAGGTAAGAAGTCACAAAATATTGTATTTATTTTGATGCATTAAATATACTGTATTTTGGTGGTTTGATATAAACCAAATCTTTGACTTGAATTTACATTCTTTATATTTCTTTAGGTGTGGTATATTAATATTTATGTAAATGTGACTGATAATGTTAATCTAGTTGTGCATCATACATATTCAAGTTCTTTCAAGAGTGTGATTCTACCAACAATATTAGTCCTGATGATGTATTTTCATGTTAAGAGACAGGAAGTTTCTATCCTCATGCAAACATCCACAACCACAACCAATACCAAGAGATTCTCTCCAGGTGTTTCATGAATCTGCATAAAAGGATGTTTCAGGGTCGACTTGTTGTCTTAGTGGTTAAAGCTCATAACAAATAACTGCAACATCACTACTATTATGCACTATTAATGCATCTTACTGTTTTTACTAAACATGACAATGTACTCAATGTCCTCATAGGAGTTACAAAACATGTTTTAACAGCATTAAATGACTAAATGACGAGCTTTGAGTTCATTATTTTTCTGTATTGGGTCACCTCAGAGTGCATTATCAAAGATGGGATCAGCTAACGACATTAGAATACAATACAGTGTCCTTGTAAACCATTTGTTGTTTTAATTATTTATTCTTTCACTTTTTGTAGAGGATCTGACAATGATATACATACTGATAGCAGTATTTGGAATGATTCTGGTTGGGTTCATCATCACCATTTATTTTACATTCAAGCGCGGAAACGGTGAGAAGTCACAAAATATTTTATTTGTTTATTTTGGTTTGATATAAATCAAATCTTTGACTTGAATTTACATTCTTTATATTTCTTTAGGTGTGGTATATTAATATTTATGTAAATTTGACTGATAATGTTAATCTAGTTGTGCGTCATACATATTCAAGTTCTTTCAAGAGTGTGATTCTACCAACAATATTAGTCCTGATGATGTATTTTCATGCTAAGAGACAGGAAGTTTCTATCCTCATGCAAACATCCACAACCACAACCAACACCAAGAGATTCTCTCCAGATATTTCATGAATCTGCATAAAAGGATGTTTCAGGGTCGACTTGTTGTCTTAGTGGTTAAAGCTCATAACAAATAACTGCAACATCACTACTATTATGCACTATTAATGCATCTTACTGTTTTTACTAAACATGACAATGTACTTAATGTCCTCATAGGAGTTACAAAACATGATCTAACAGCATTAAATGACTAAATGACAAAGTTTGAGTTTATTATTTTTCTGTATTGGGTCACCTCAGAGTGCATTATCAAAGATGGGATCAGCTAACAACATTGGAATACAATACAGTGTCTTTGTAAACCATTTGTTGTTTTAATTATTTATTCTTTCACTCTTTTGTAGTGTTTCTCATATGGCGTGTCATGTACATGATGCCTTGTATGTCGGGTTTGTTCAACATCATCATTTTAATGTACAGAGCCATAAATGGTAAGAAGTCACAAATATTGTATTTATTTTGATGCATTAAATATACTGGATTCTGGTGGTTTGATATAAATCAAATCTTTGACTTGAATTTACATTCTTTATATGTCTTTAGGTGTGGTATATTAATATTTATGTAATTTAGACTGATAATGTTAATCTAGTTGTGCATCATACATATTCAAGTTCTTTCAAGAGTGTGATTCTACCAACAATATTAGTCCTGATGATGTATTTTCATGCTAAGAGACAGGAAGTTTCTATCCTCATGCAAACATCCACAACCACAACCAATACCAAGAGATTCTCTCCAGATGTTTCATGAATCTGCATAAAAGGATGTTTCAGGGCCGACTTGTTGTCTTAGTGGTTAAAGCTCATAACAAATAACTGCAACATCACTACTATTATGCACTATTAATGCATCTTACTGTTTTTACTAAAGATGACAATGTGCTCAATGTCCTCATAGGAGTTACAAAACATGTTCTAACAGCATTAAATGACTAAATGATGAGCTTTGAGTTTATCATTTTTCTGTATTGGGTCACCTCAGAGTGCATTATCAAAGATGGGATCAGCTAACAACATTGGAATACAATACAGTGTCCTTGTAAACCATTTGTGGTTTTAATTATTTATTCTTTCATTTTTTGTAGAGGATCTGACAATGATGATCATCGTAACAGCAGTATTTGGAGTGATTCTGGTTGGGTTCATCATCATCTTCATCTATTTAGTGTACAAACGTGGACGGTGTAAGAAGTCACAAAATATTTTATTTATTTATTTTGGTTTGATATAAATCAAATCTTTGACTTGAATTTACATTCTTTATATTTCTTTAGGTGTGGTATATTAATATTTATGTAAATTTGACTGATAATGTTAATCTAGTTGTGCATCATACATATTCAAGTTCTTTCAAGAGTGTGATTCTACCAACAATATTAGTCCTGATGATGTATTTTCATGCTAAGAGACAGGAAGTTTCTATCCTCATGCAAACATCCACAACCACAACCAACACCAAGAGATTCTCTCCAGATGTTTCATGAATCTGCATAAAAGGATGTTTCAGGGTCGACTTGTTGTCTTAGTGGTTAAAACTCATAACAAATAACTGCAACATCACTACTATTATGCACTATTAATGCATCTTACTGTTTTTACTGAACATGACAATGTACTCAATGTCCTCATAGGAGTTACAAAACATGTTCTAACAGCATTAAATGACTAAATGACGAGCTTTGAGTTCATTATTTTTCTGTATTGGGTCACCTCAGAGTGCATTATCAAAAATGGGATCAGCTAACGACATTAGAATACAATACAGTGTCCTTGTAAACCATTTGTTGTTTTAATTATTTATTCTTTCATTTTTTCGTAGGGCAACTGAGATGGATGCTCATGTTAATAGCAGTTTGTATTCCAGTTGTGTTCAACATCATCAATTCATTGTACAGAGCCATAAGAGGTAAGAAATCTTAAAATATTGTATTTATTTAGATGCACTAAATATTAGGCGTGCACAAAAAATCGATTCACGCAAGAATTGCGATTCTATTTCTGCCAATTCAGAATCGATTCACATTTTTCAGTCTTGCCACAACGCTGTTTTCCATTTTTTCCTGACATGAGTTAGCTCACTAAATCCCATAGATGGCACAACGACGCTGCGCTGGTTTCCACCCGGCCCCAACTCCAGGTGCTAGAAGGAAGAGAAGTGTGTATCATGGAGAGACCGCGAGCAATGGAGTACTTGACAGAAAAACAAATATAACCTGGTCCATCGGCTATGAAGGCAATCATTTGGACATATTTTGGTTTTTCTTATCTCGAAGGGAAGAGGGAGCTTGACAAGATTAATGCTGTTATCAGGCGTTGCAGCGCCGGTTTGTGCGGTTGTGGGCTTATTTATTTGTAACCACCGTGAAACAATCAGAAAATAACGTTTTATTGATCTGATTCACCAGCTTCATCACTAAGGTTACCAGCGCTCCCTCTCTTCATTCACTCTCTAGCTCGCTCGACCACTGCTTCTCTCTCTCTCTCTCGTCTTTTTTAAAATGAATCGGGAAGCTGTCAGCAAAGCCTAACTTTACTTTTAACGTTATCAAACGAAGAGAAATATCCTCTCCTCTTCCCAGTAATGTTTTTGTCATAATGCAGGGTTGTACAGTGTTACAGGTTACGTTTCTCCAAAAGTTGGTTCTGGTTCAACTTTCTCGCTGTGGCCCCCCTGCAGCCCCCTCCCCCGCAGATTAACACACAACAGACTGCCAGCTGGTTTTCTGAGGACGAGAATGAGAAAGTCATTTTATCTCAGTGAAAAACGTCTCCTTGAAGTTTATGACAAACTGCCAAAAACAAGCCAACAAGATGCAGCAGTGAAACAAGCGTTTAAACAGCTGTTCTGTATTTTGAAACAGAAAATAAAATTCAGTAAATAGTGAAACTGCCCGTTTCATTACTTTATATTCATGTAATAAATATACAAACGCCAATTAGATGATAATCTGCATGAGAAATTAAGAAAAAGAAACAACATTGGTTATAATAATCATCATCTTATAGTGATCAATTTGATCAATTTGACCAATTTTCTTGTTTGTACTTTGCAGCTAAATGTAACAGGCAGCTATTGTTTATTTGATTTTGTTATTTGAAGTATGAATTTAAGTTATTTGAAGTTTTGCACTCAGCAGTTTATCTTTGCAATCATTTTTATTTTTGTATTAAGTATTCATTTGACTCTTTGTCTCAGGGCTGCTTTGGTTTCCTGTTGACTGAGTGAACTAAAGGAACATAAATCTTAGTCAGGGTTGATGTTGATAGCAAATGTTTACACTTGATTCAGTGTGAGTTTTTTTTCTTTGAGACCTATGAAAGTGTCTCCTGCAGTCAAATGGAAAGTTACTCAAAACATCAATCTAGAATCAAATCTATGAATGTATTGAATTGAAAATTGATTCTGAATCGAATCGTGAGATCTCCTGAATCATGCACTCATATTAAATATACTGTATGTTGGTGGTTTGATCTAAATCAAATCATTGACTTGAATTAACATTCTTTATATTTCTTTAGGTGTGGTATATTAATATTTATGTAAATTTGACTGATAATGTTAATCTAGTTGTGCATCATACATATTCAAGTTCTTTCAAGAGTGTGATTCTACCAACAATATTAGTCCTGATGATGTATTTTCATGCTAAGAGACAGGAAGTTTCTATCCTCATGCAAACATCCACAACCACAACCAATACCAAGAGATTCTCTCCAGATGTTTCATGAATCTGCATAAAAGGATGTTTCAGGGTCGACTTGTTGTCTTAGTGGTTAAAGCTCATAACAAATAACTGCAACATCACTACTATTATGCACTATTAATGCATCTTACTGTTTTTACTAAACATGACAATGTACTCAATGTCCTCATAGGAGTTACAAAACATGTTCTAACAGCATTAAATGACTAAATAACAAAGTTTGAGTTTATAATTTTTCTGTATTGGGTCACCTCAGAGTGCATTATCAAAGATGGGATCAGCTAACGACATTGGAATACAATACAGTGTCCTTGTAAACTATTTGTTGTTTTAATTATTTATTCTTTCATTTTTTGTAGGGGGTCTGACCTGGATGATCATCGTATCAGCAATATTTGGAGTGATTATGGTTGGGTTCATCATCGTCATCATCATCATGTATTTGAAATACAGAGACAAATTATGTAAGAAGTCACAAAATATTGTATTTATTTTGATGCACTAAATATACTGTATTTTGGTCTGATATGAATCAAATCTTTGACTTGAATTTACATTCTTTATATTTCTTTAGGTGTGGTATATTAATATTTCTGTAAATTTGACTGATAATGTTAATCTAGTTGTGCATCATACATATTCAAGTTCTTTCAAGAGTGTGATTCTACCAACAATATTAGTCCTGATGATGTATTTTCATGTTAAGAGACAGGAAGTTTCTATCCTCATGCAAACATCCACAACCAACACCAAGAGATTCTCTCCAGATGTTTTATGAATCTACATAAAAGGATGTTTCAGGGGCGACTTGTTGTCTTAGTGGTTAAAGCTCATAACAAATAACTGCAACATCACTACTATTATGCACTATTAATGCATCTTACTGTTTTTCCTAAACATGACAATGTACTCAATGTCCTCATAGGAGTTACAAAACATGTTCTAACAGCCTTAAATGACTAAATGATGAGCTTTGAGTTTATTATTTTTCTGTATTGGGTCACCTCAGAGTGCATTATCAAAGATGGGATCAGCTAACGACATTAGAATACAATACAGTGTCCTTGTAAACCATTTGTTGTTTTAATTATTTATTCTTTCATTTTTTGTAGGGGCTCTGATATGGATGATCATCTTAACAGCAATTTGCATTTCGGGTGTGTGCAACATCATCATCAATTTAATATACAAAGGTAGAACAGGTAAGAAGTCACAAAATATTGTATTTATTTTGATGCACTAAATATACTGTATTTTGGTCTGATATGAATCAAATCTTTGACTTGAATTTACATTCTTTATATTTCTTTAGGTGTGGTATATTAATATTTATGTAAATGTGACTGATAATGTTAATCTAGTTGTGTATCATACATATTCAAGTTCTTTCAAGAGTGTGATTCTACCAACAATATTAGTCCTGATGATGTATTTTCATGCTAAGAGACAGGAAGTTTCTATCCTCATGCAAACATCCACAACCACAACCAACACCAAGAGATTCTCTCCAGATGTTTGATGAATCTGCATAAAAGGATGTTTCAGGGTCGACTTGTTGTCTTAGTGGTTAAAGCTCATCACAAATAACTGCAACATCACTACTATTATGCACTATTAATGCATCTTACTGTTTTTCCTAAACATGACAATGTACTCAGTGTCCTCATAGGAGTTACAAAACATGTTCTAACAACATTAAATGACTAAATGACAAAGTTTGAGTTTATTATTTTTCTGTATTGGGTCACCTCAGAGTGCATTATCAAAGATGGGATCAGCTAACAACATTAGAATACAATACAGTGTCCTTGTAAACCATTTGTTGTTTTAATTATTTATTCTTTCATTTATGTAGGGAATCTGACCTGGATGTTTAACTTCATACCAGTATGTATGCTGGTTGGGTTCATCATCATCATCATCTATTTAATATACAAAGGCATCACCTTTTTCAGACGCAAAAGGAGAGAACGTAAGAAGTCACAAAATATTTTATTTATTTCTACGCACTAAATATTCTGTATTTTGGTGGTTTAATATAAACCAGATGTGTTTCTAGATGTTTCAGGGTCGACTTGTTGTCTTAGTGATTAAATCTCATAACAAATAACTGCAACATCACTACTATTATGCACTATTAATGCATCTTACTGTTTTTACTAAACATGACAATGTACTCAATGCCCTCATAGGAGTTACAAAACATGTTCTAACAGCATTAAATGACTAAATGACGAGCTTTGAGTTTATTATTTTTCTGTATTGGGTCACCTCAGAGTGCATTATCAAAGATGGGATCAGCTAACGACATTGGAATACAATACAGTGTCCTTGTAAACCATTTGTTGTTTTAATTATTTATTCTTTCATTTTTGTAGAGGATCTGACATGGATGTACATCATGTCTCCGTCGACATTACTGAAGGCAAAAATGTTAATTAAGTAAACTTACTTTGACTTAAAATCACTTAGAGTCTCAATACATTTTACAAACAAAAAAAAGTACAACAATAACAAAAAAAGCATTTTTATGGCTTTTGTACAGAAACCTGTAAATAAGGAACAAAAGTCTGAACAAGACAGCAATTACACAATTAAATTGTAGTAAAATGTAGCATCCTCAGTGCTAACCAAAAGTAGTAATTAGACACTAACATCTAACTTGGTTCAATGAGCGGTTGTCTTGAATAATCCAGTGAGTAATTGCCTCAAAACTTATACAGAATAATATACAATTTTTAAAAGAATATAAAATAAAAAATCAAATAAATAAATCAAATAAGACAATCAATAGAAATAGTCCGTTTTGGAGGTGGAAAACCTCCAATGAAATGTTCTTTAGTTTACTGGTTGTTCCTTTAATCCACGGTTACTCCTTATGATTAAAGAGCTCAAGAGTTCAGTTCAAAGTTGTTTTGAGTTGTATCTGTTCCAAGTGTCTAATAGTGTCACTAATTTTACTACCCGGTAGGATAATTAGTGTGTGTGTCTTATCTGCAACCCAATGAAAATGAGTATCACTTTAAATCAGATGTCCTCTGTGGGCAGTTCCTACAGTTGACCAACACCGTTTCTACAACCGTCCACAGAGTCACAGGCTGGACTCACCATCTCTGATTCTATCTGGTCACAAAAAAACAACCTACACAGATACAGATAGTGCAGGATAATAAGTTATTCAGTTCTCTTTATGTGTCTAAGATGAGATCTCATTAAATTCTTTTCTCTCTCAGAATATCATACATCATATAACCAACAATTAAGGATACACTTGTACTACAATGACCATATATTAACAACTGGTAATTTTAACATGAACAATTTACCATGAATTTCTTTAAAACAGATGTCTTTTTAATAAATTATTTACAGTGAATTTTCCCTCTGTCACATCAACATTTGTATCTTACAGTAACAGATTGCTTATTATGAATTTCTTATGTCCAAACAATTAGCATTTTAACATTTATCTAAATTATTTGCTTTATTGTTATATTTTTATGCACCATTTTAACATACTGTTAATTTAATCATGAAAATAAACTAAATTATTCTTTATGATTCACTTAACATGTACATCTAGCAACCAAATTCAGTTAAATTACCATTTAATGGCATTATAAAACATTAAAGTACACAAATCCCATTAAAACATAACGATTTTAATATTAGAAAACAGTGTAATGTTCCTTTAAAGTGTTGACAAGGTGTCGGTCGCTCCATTAGCCAGAGCTAGCGATTAGCAGCTAGCGAACTTTTCAGACTATAAAAACAATGATACAGTTGCATCAAAGCATGTAATAAACATCAGACCACATTTTAACAATCACCGGTTGGTTTTTATGAAAAGTATCTTGACTCAACAGTAAGTTTAATGCAGCTTCCCTCCACAGTGGCTAACACAACAACAGACTAGCAGACAACATGGCAACTCACCGGAGTTTCTCAACATTAATAACTGGACAGAAGTTGTTTCCCTCTCGCTCACAGTTGGACCTCTATTGAAAGAGCAACTTATTAGCATTGTTACATGGACATTAATCTGACTTTTATGACTATTTTGCGGTGTTTCATACCAGGAAATGCTTGTTTTTTCTTTGTTTACATGCTCACACACGTCTGCTGTGTTGACAGTGCTGCTGCGGTAGAAAGAAGAGAGAGCACGTGTCTCCCTCAATATAACAGGCGCACTGTGTTTATGCGCCCAACAACATGTAATTACATCTCTAAATCACATATATGGGTTTTGTAGCCCTATAATCCATGTGGGATACAAAAATAATAGGTTTCAGTCTGGATTTAATGGGTTAAGGCTCCGACCATGAACCGCAGTATCTCTCAGATCAGACAATTTTCATGTCTCAATCTATTTTAGGGAAATATGCCAATAATTTGTTTGTTTTTTTAGTATAAAATCACAGTGTCTTGATACACTTGACAAAAAAGAAAGAAGACAATTAGAGAAAGAGAAAATAATAACATACATTATACTAAACATACATGATATTATTCAGTTATAGGAGTGGCAAAAATTGGATTCAAGAGGTGAAGTGTCGACCATGAACCACAACGTCCCTGATTCATGTTTGATTATCTTCACTGATAGTAATCAATAATCAGTAAAAGCATAGAACGCCCAATAAGTTATCACTTAAAATCTGAATGGTGTAATCTTTGGAATAATGAGATAACCTGCATCCTGTGATGTGAGTGTTCGTGGGGGAATGTGAGGTCTGAGAAGTTTTGACAGGTCAGGAGGTAATAGGTAGCAGTTTATAGTCTGACTTGAATGAAACCGTAAACCAGTGAATCAGAAGAATTGTAGCAGCTGCATTTTGGACTCGTTGGATCTTTTTAATAGTACAGAATACAAGACCTGAATGACCATGAATGAGAATTTCTGCATCTGACTGTGTTAGAAATGGGTGAACTTGGACAATGTGTCAGAGGTGGAAGAAAACTACTTTAGTGATGTTGCTGATGTGTCCCTCAAATCTAAGATAAATGAAATTACAGGACTTCTTTATCTCTTCTGCTTAGTGGCAACATCAGAAGACAACTTCCTAATCAGAGCTGAAAATGTAAAGTAGAGGTTCATTGATAAATACACTGAAAGGCACCAGAGACAGTCTGTCTTTCTGTATCTGTATGTCTGAAGTCTTTGAAGCCATAAAAAAGCCTTGAAGGTTCGATATTTAAAAGGTCAAGACCAGGCGAGTCTTCAGCTGTACTGCAGAGACTGTGTGTTGTCACTAAACTAAAACGTATGACTCATTACATTTTCTTCGGCTGATTCTTCCTCATCTCTGACAACATTGTCAGAGTATTAGGAAAACCCATCTCTCATGACTCTACACATATTGTCCACTCTGTTAATACTATTAATATTGTTCTATTTGTTAATGAGAAGCTGTGTTTGTAAAGGCCACCTTCAACATCTGTA
Source organism: Thunnus thynnus (assembly GCF_963924715.1). Taxonomy (NCBI): domain Eukaryota; kingdom Metazoa; phylum Chordata; class Actinopteri; order Scombriformes; family Scombridae; genus Thunnus; species Thunnus thynnus. Next base: position 15,353,852 of record NC_089540.1, read on the forward strand.
ATTAATTCAGGTATTTAATCTCTACAACTTTCTCAACTAAACAAAACCACCAGATAAAAGAGCAGTTATGAATGTTACAAATGTATTATTAATACCCATGTTGCACAAGTTTGACATTGACAAAAGAAAATGTAACTTATAAAACCTAATTATGAAACAAAACATGATTAATGAAGAATTCCAGTGAGTTAACACACATTTATTCATCTTCAATACAGGAGAAGCTGCTGAAAGGTCAAGGCAAGGTAAGATAGAACATTTTCACATTGGTCACCTATTTGTCTTTAATCATTTTAGAGTATTTAACATGACAATATTTGAAATAATGTTCTGTTTTCATGCATCCAGCACTTAAATGTAATTAATATCTAAACTTTTACAAGTAAAAACCAGTGTTTCAAATGCATTCAATGTACTTTTTTTAATTGCTGAATTTTAAGTCAATTCAATAAAAAAGTCTCAAATTGGACACATTGTTAGTTGTTGTTGATTTAGTAATGTGATGTTTTCCTAACAAACAAATGAAGTTTTACAGTCATCAATCATACTGCTGTTAGTTTTAACAGATAAAATTAAAACATGTATTCTGACAAATAGATTTATTTGCAACTAAATACTGACAAAGACATATCTGATCAACATTTGTTTGAATAGCAGCAGTTAAAAAACTTGTAATATGGATTCACTGTGTGATAGATGCATCATGGTTGTGACGATTCTTTGTTCATATTACAGAGTATCTTGAATGGAAGAAAAAGGGTAAGAACAACTTTTTTTTTTCTTGAACTGTTATAACTGCAGTAAACTAGAAGTTTGACTGTCTGACAGATGTATTGTGGTTGTGACAATTCTTTTATCATTTAATACTGATCTCAACAATTTCTGAGGTCCATAAAACATCCACCCAGGACCTGGAAACTCTCAATCTATTCAATGGAAATATGACAATAATTAGTTGATTTCTTAGTGTCAAATCACAACAAAAGAAAGAAGACAATTACAGAAAGAGAAAATAATAACAACATACATTATATTAAGCATACATGATACTATTCAGTTATAGGAGTGGCAAAAATTGGATTTAAGAGGTGAAGCGTCGACCATGAACCACAACGTCCCTGATTCATGTTTGATTAGGGACCTTTATTGATTATTGTTCTCCATCTCTCTCTCCCCCCGTCCCTCATTTTCTGTCATCTCTTCTTCTCATACTAATCAATAATCAATAAAAGCATAGAACATTCAAAAAATGATTACTTAAATAAAATGGATGTAATCTTTGGAATAATGAGATAACCTGCATCATGTGTAGCAGTTTGTAGTCTGACCTGAATGAAACTGTAAAGCAGTGAAACAAGTCAGTGTTACATGTTACAGTTTTTTGGTTATCAGAAGAATTGTAGCAGCTGCATTTTGGACTTGTTGGGTTTTTTTTAATAGTACAGAATACAAGACCTGAATGACCATGAATGAGAATTTCTGCATCTGACTGTGTTAGAAATGGGTGAACTTGGACGATGTGTCAGAGGTGGAAGAAAACTACTTTAGTGATGTTGCTGATGTTTCCCTCAAATCTAAGATAAATGAAATTACAGGACTTCTTTATCTCTTCTGCTTAGTGGCAACATCAGTTCAATCAGGAGAGACTCAGTTTTTCATATAAGTGAATGTTATTTATTGAACATGCATGATAGATGAAAGTGAGAGTCTTTGGCGATTAGACCCCATCGTGAATGTCAACATTTATGAAAGGGGGGAGGTGAAGGCGTGATTAGAATAGGATAACCCACCGATGGAGTCTAGACACTGGTGGTGGTGATGAATAAAGGGAGCAGATCTTGATGGTGAAGGCAGCGGGCTCCTGGTGAACTCAGACCTGGCGCTGAAGTATGAAGTGGAGAAGATGAGGTGGTGATCAGGAATGAAGAGGAGAGGAGCGAGCTGCTGGAACACGGCCGTGGAGTTGGATGGGGTGGAGGAGGAGCGACGGTCACGCTGAAATGACAACTGACAGCAACAGAGAAGGGAACAGATTTAAAGTTTGACAGCTGAGTTGTGATTGGCAGTAAGAGTCTGTGGAGGAATCTGATTTGATGACTAGAGTAACGCCCCTAATCAGCTGATTGGACAGCGGGAGAAACAGGGAGAGAGAGAGGAGTTGGAATGAATGAATGGTTAAAGATAGTATTCCTGCCTGAATTTACACTAAACTCCATTTCAATCAGAAGAGACTCAGTTTTTCATATAAGTGAATGTTATTTATTGAACATGCATGATAGATTACAGTGAGAGTCTTTGGTGATTAGACCCCATCGTGAATGTCAGCAGATATGAAAGGAGGGAGGTGAAGGATTGATTAGAAAAGGATAATCCCCCAAAGAAAGAGAAATGAGGACATACAAACCTACTCAAATATTTGATCCTTACCTTACCGGCAGGGAAGGATTCTAGTGAGATATGCAAAAGGGAAAATTAGACAGAATGCAGTGATAATAAACGTTCATGACAATGTAAACATTACACTTGAATGAACGGATGTTAAAAGAGTTGATAGAAGAGAGTGAGTTAGTGATCACTAGAAGAGTGGTGGGTGGCGTGAGGTATGGAGACCATGTTCTTATGCACATTTCATAAGGAGGGAAGAGAGAGGATAGCCTGAAAGCAGAGTGAAATGACCCATAGATATGACATAGCTCTTTACCATGCACAAGATTTGTTGTATGAGAGGAAGAACTGCTAGCATGATCAGCAATGATAGCAATGAGCTGCGACACCCATAACTCAGGACACCACCACCAGTTATATGTATGACTTACCAGATTATGGCCTAAGAGATCTTTGATTTGTGAGAACAGTGCTGACGTCTGGACGATGAGGATGTGTAGGCAGAGGGTGACCGCCGACACAGTTGTAGCAGGGAGGCAGATGAAATACCTTGGGTGGGGGTGGAAGTAACCACCACGACCTAAAAGAAAGCCCTGAATAACGCTAATTTAAATGAAAGACAGCAGCAGATGATAAACTACGATGGAACTGTGTCGCTGCTGCTATTGGATAGATGTGACCAGCGGATGTGAGCAACGGATATCTCGATTGACGACCTTGGCAGGGCAACCAGGGAATAACGAGTAACAGATGCATGAGATGTGAATGCAGGATGATAACACACATGAGAAATAAAATAACAGGCCTCATTTAGTTGTGAAGATGGCACGATCCGCTAGAGACGAGGCATAATATTGAGCTTGATACAGAAAATATGTTTTTGAACTAGAACTATAAGACAACTTCCTAATCAGTGCTGAAAATGTAAAGTAGAGGTTCATTGATAAACACACTGAAAGACACCAGAGACAGTCTGCCTTTCTGTATCTGTATGTCTGAAGTCTTTGAAGCCATAAAAAAGTCTTGAAGGTTCAATATTTAAAAGGTCAAGACCAGGCGAGTCTTCAGCTGTACTGCAGAGACTGTGTGTTGTCACTAAACTAAAACGTATGACTCATTACATTTTCTTTGGCTGATTCTTCCTCACCTCTGAGAACATTGTCAGAGTATTAGGAAAACCCATCTCTCATGACTCTACACATATTGTCCACTCTGTTAATACTATCAATATTGTTATATTTGTTAATGAGAAGCTGTGTTTGTAAAGGCCACCTTCAACATCTGTAATTAATTCAGGTATTTAATCTTTACAACTTTCTCAACTAAACAAAACCACCAGATAAAAGAGCAGTTATGAATGTTACAAATGTGTTATTAATACCCATGTTGCACAAGTTTGACATTCACAAAAGAAAATGTAACTTCTAAAACCTAAGTATGAAACAAAACATGATTAATGAAGAATTCCAGTGAGTTAACACACACTTATTCATCTTCAATACAGGAGAAGCTGCTGAAAGGAGATGGCAAGGTAAGATAGAACATTTTCACATTGGTCACCTATTTGTCTTTAATAATTTTAAAAACATATCTGACCAACATTTTCTTAAATAGCAGCAGTTAAAAAACTTGTAATATGGATTCACTGTGTGATAGATGCATCATGGTTGTGACAATTCTTTATTTATTTCACAGAGTATCTAGAAAGGTTGGATGAGGGTAAGAACAACTTTTTTTTTCTTGAACCATTATAACTGCAGTAAACTAGAAGTTTGACTGTCTGACAGATGTATTGTGGTTGTGACAATTCTTTCATCATTTAATACTGATCTCAACAATTTCTGAGGTCCATAAAACATCCACCCAGGACCTGGAAACTCTCAATCTATTTAATGCAAATATGACAATAATTAGTTTATTTTTTAGTGTCAAATCACAAAAAAGAAAGAAGACAATTACAGAAAGAGAAAATAATAACAACATACATTATATTAAACATACATGATACTATTCAGTTATAGGAGTGGCAAAAATTGGATTTAAGAGGTGAAGCGTCGACCATGAACCACAACGTCCCTGATTCATGTTTGATTAGGAACCTTTATTGATTGTTGTTCTCCATCTCTCTCTAAATGTAAATGAAATTACAGGACTTCTTTATCTCTTGTGCTTAGTGGCAACATCAGAAGACAACTTCCTAATCAGAGCTGAAAATGTAAAGTAGAGGTTCATTGATAAACACACTGAAAGGCACCAGAGACAGTCTGCCTTTCTGTATCTTTTTTTTTTTATTAGTTTATTTGTTAGGGACGATGCAAAAAAACATTGTAACAGGCTAAAGTAACATGAAACAGACGTATTGCATATAGCATTTCTAGCCAAGGCTAATTTGCAAATAGCATTTCTAGCCAAGGCTAATTTGTAACCCCTGTCCCTGGTTAAGCTTTTTTGTTAAAAATAGTCATAACATATTACCAGAAATACATTAATTAAATAAAGTTCATAATAAATAGTGGCATTCTCAATAACAACAGTATTTACATCACATAACAATCAATTTACATGTTTTGCATATGTGTGCACATGTGTATGTTCCCTAATTCATGGCAATGATGTATTTATGTGCATAATATTTATAGGTGTGTGTGTCCGTCTTCATACATGCATATTCTATATCAGTGTGCGAGTATGTTTATATGTATGTATCTGTTCCTCTATCTGTTTGTACATGTCCATGGACATGTGTACATGCACGTGGACATGATCATAGATCAATGATAGCAGATTTGGTTTTGTTTCAGCCAATGTTTCACCTTTTCATTAAATGTTTTCAGATCAGTTTGTATTTTTATTTCTGTTGGTAGGGCATTCCAAAGATTGATCTCTTTTATTGAAAAAGATGACTGACTGAAAGTAGTTTTGCTCTGTGCCACCCTGCAGTTGCCATTTGCTGATCCCCTTGTGGTTATTTTATTAGTGTTTATTTTTGTTACATATGGACAAAGTACAGCCGGGGCAAGATTATTCACACATTTAAAAATCAATTTGATAAAAGAAAACTTGATGAAGCTGTGATAACTAAGCAACTTGTACTTTTCTGGAATTATTTCATTTGTTTTTGATCCATTACTTTCAGTGCTGGTTTGTATACTGATGTAACGGGTTTAACAGTTGACTGTGAATTCTGGCTCCATACAGTAAAACAATAGGATAAATATGAAAATATCATGACATGACATGCATAAACAGTTGAGCTGTCTTAAAGGGTATGTAATGTCTGTAATCTGTATGTCTGAAGTCTTTGAAGCCATAAAAAAGTCTTGAAGGTTCGATATTTAAAAGGTCAAGACCAGGCGAGTCTTCATCTGTACTGCAGAGACTGTGTGTTGTCACTAAACTAAAACGTATGACTCATTACATTTTCTTTGGCTGATTCTTCCTCACCTCTGACAACATTGTCAGAGTATTAGGAAAACCCATCTCTCATGACTCTACACATATTGTCTACTCTGTTAATACTATTAATATTGTTCTATTTGTTAATGAGAAGCTATGTTTGTAAAGGCCACCTTCAACATCTGTAATTAATTCAAGTATTTAATCTCTACAACTTTCTCAACTAAACAAAACCACCAGATAAAAGAGCAGTTATGAATGTTACAAATGTATTATTAATACCCATGTTACACAAGTTTGACATTCACAAAAGAAAATGTAACTTATAAAACCTAATTATGAAACAAAACATGATTAATGAAGAATTCCAGTGAGTTAACACACTTATTCATCTTCAATACAGGAGAAGCTAAAGAAAGGGCAAGGCAAGGTAAGATAGAACATTTTCACATTGGTCACCTATTTGTCTTTAATCATTTTAGAGTTTTTAACATAAAATATTTGAAATAATGTTCTGTTTTCATGCATCCAGCACTTAAAAGTAATTAATATCTAAACTTTTACAAGCAAAAACCAGTGTTTCAAATGCATTCAATGTACTTTTTTTTAATTACTGAATTTTAAAAGTCAATTCAATAAAAAAGTCTCAAATTGGACACATTGTTAGTTGTTGTTGATTTAGTAATGTGATGTTTTCCTAACAAACAAATGAAGTTTTACAGTCATCAATCATACTGCTGTTAGTTTTAACAGATAAAATTAAAACATGTATTCTGACAAATAGATTTATTTGCAACTAAATACTGAGAAAGACATATCTGACCAACATTTGTTTGAATATCAGCAGTTAAAAAACTTGTAATATGGATTCACTGTGTGATAGATGCATCATGGTTGTGACAATTCTTTATTCATTTCACAGAGTATCTTGAATGGAGGAGAAAGGGTAAGAACAACTAATTTTTTTCCTTGAACTGTTATAACTGCAGTAAACTAGAAGTTTGACTGTCTGACAGATGTATTGTGGTTGTGACAAATCTTTTATCATTTAATACTGATCTCAACAATTTCTGACGTCCATAAAACATCCACCCAGGACCTGGAAACTCTCAATCTATTTAATGGAAATATGTCAATAATTAGTTTATTTTTTAACTTTAAACTTCTCAACTAAACAAAACCACCAGATAAAAGAGCAGTTATGAATGTTACAAATGTATTATTAATACCCATGTTGCACAAGTTTGACATTCACAAAAGAAAATGTAACTTATAAAACCTAATTATGAAACAAAACATGATTAATGAAGAATTCCAGTGAGTTAACACACACTTATTCATCTTCAATACAGGAGCTGTTGAAAGGAAATGGCAAGGTAAGATAGAACATTTTCACATTGGTCACCTATTTGTCTTTAATAATTTTAGAGTATTTAACATGACAATATTTGAAATAATGTTCTGTTTTCATGCATCCAGCACTTAAAAGTAATTAATATCTAAACTTTTACAAGCAAAAACCAGTGTTTCAAATGCATTCAATGTACTTTTTTTTTTAATTGCTGAATTTTAAAAAATCAATGAAATAAAAAAGTCTCAAATTGGACACATTGTTAGTTGTTGTTGATTTAGTAATGTGATGTTTTCCTAACAAACAAATGAAGTTTTACAGTCATCAATCATACTGCTGTTAGTTTTAACAGATAAAATTAAAACATGTATTCTGACAAATAGATTTATTTGCAACTAAATACTGACAAAGACATATCTGACCAACATTTGTTTGAATAGCAGCAGTTAAAAAACTTGTAATATGGATTCACTGTGTGATAGATGCATCATGGTTGTGACAATTCTTTATTCATTTCACAGAGTATCTTGAATGGAGGAGAAAGGGTAAGAACAACTATTTTTTTCTTGAACTGTTATAACTGCAGTAAACTAGAAGTTTCACTGTCTGACAGATGTATTCAATGTATTTTTTCTTTTCTTAAGTTGCCAATTAAAAAAAACAACAACAAATAATTAAAAAAGTCTCAAATTGGACACATTGTTAGTTGTTGTTGATTTAGTAATGTGCTGTTTTCTTAACAGACAAATGAAGTTTTACAGTCATCAATCATACTGCTGTTTAGGGCTGTAGTCTGCTGTCCGACTGGTTGATTAGTTGGTCGATATGCTCTTGTCCGACTAAATTCTCACTGGTCGAATAATCTCCGTGTTATTTACATAAGGAGAAAAGTGCTACATCAACAGCTTTCCAGGATTACTCCATTATTTCCTGCGGCGGGAGGGACAGACTAACAAATTACCTGAGAAAATGGGGGTGTATTCAAAACACCCCCATTGTTTTCACAATTTTGAACTCGCCCAACCTAATGGAGACCACTGGGTCTAACTGTAGTCAACGTTTATTGAACGTACTGAACGTTTACTGAATCTGTGTTTCTCCATAATGACACAACGAGAATCCCCGCCAGGCTAAAAAAAATGGAATATTTGATTTTGACTGGAGAGTCTCTGAGCAGCGCTGTCCCGGTACGTGAGTCAACCTCTGTGTCGTTGCCTGGGAAACTATTGGTAGCGTGGCTCCGTAAAGGAGTATGTTTGCGTAGCGAGTGGGAAAGAGCGAGGGGCAGAGAAGTGACGGTGGATGCGAGCGGGGCAGAGGAAAAGGTTAGTAGTAAGTTGTCAGTCTGGCAGTAGATGTACTGTACAAACTATAAATGCTAAAAAGTCACGTCTGTTGTTTCCCCAAATGCTGGAAAAGTGAAGGTGGTTAGCTCCAAAGTTAGCAACAATGGGTTAGCCTAGCCTGAAGACGCAAATCAGAGAAATACAGAACAGAGAAATGTGCGGCTGCCGAGTTTACTGTGCACTCAGTCCCATTACATCCCCCCACCACCCCACGCGACTAATCGATTAGTCGAAGATTATGTGCGATTTTAATCGACCAAGATTTTCTTTGGTTGACTACAGCCCTACTGCTGTTAGTTTTAACAGATAAAATTAAAACATGTATTCTGACAAATAGATTTATTTGCAACTAAATACTGACAAAGACATATCTGACCAACATTTGTTTGAATAGCAGCAGTTAAAAAACTTGTAATATGGATTCACTGTGTGATAGATGCATCATGGTTGTGACAATTCTTTATTTATTTCACAGAGTATCTTGAAAGGTTGGATAAGGGTAAGAACAACTTTTTTTTCTTGGACTGTTATAACTGCAGTAAACTAGAAGTTTGACTGTCTGACAGATGTATTGTGGTTGTGACAATTCTTTTATCATTTAATAGTTATCTCAACAATTTCTGAGGTCCATAAAACATCCACCCAGGACCTGGAAACTCTCAATCTATTTAATGGTATTATTACAATAATTAGTTTATTTTTTCAAATCACAAAAAAAGAAAGAAGACAATTACAGAAAGAGAAAATAATAACACCATTCATTATATTAAACATACATGATACTATTCAGTTATAGGAGTGGCAAAAATTGGATTTAAGAGGTGAAGTGTCGACCATGAACCACAACGTCCCTGATTCATGTTTGATTAGGGACCTTTATTGATTGTTATTCCCCATCTCTCTCTCCCCCCCGTCCCTCATTTTCTGTCATCTCTCCACTGATACTAATCAATAAAAGCATAGAACGCCCAAAAAAGTTATTACTTCAATAAAATCTGAATGGTTTAATCTTTGGAATAATGAGATAACCTGCATCCTGTGATGTGAGTGTACGTGGGGGAATGTGAGGTCTGAGAAGTTTTGACAGGTCAGGAGGTAATAGGTAGCAGTTTGTAGTTTGACTTGAATGAAACCGTAAACCAGTGAATCAGAAGAATTGTAGCAGCTGCATTTTGGACTTGTTGGATCTTTTTAATAGTAGAATACAAGACCTGAATGACCATGAATGAGAATTTCTGCATCTGACTGTGTTAGAAATGGGTGAACTTGGACGATGTGTCAGAGGTGGAAGAAAACTACTTTAGTGATGTTGCTGATGTGTCCCTCAAATCTAAGATAAATGAAATTACAGGACTTCTTTATCTCTTGTGCTTAGTGGCAACATCAGAAGACAACTTCCTAATCAGAGCTGAAAATGTAAAGTAGAGGTTCATTGATAAACACACTGAAAGGCACCAGAGACAGTCTGCCTTTCTGTATCTGTATGTCTGAAGTCTTTGAAGCCATAAAAAAGCCTTGAAGGTTCGATATTTAAAAGGTCAAGACCAGGCGAGTCTTCAGCTGTACTGCAGAGACTGTGTGTTGTCACTAAACTAAAACGTATGACTCATTACATTTTCTTTGGCTGATTCTTCCTCACCTCTGAGAACATTGTCAGAGTATTAGGAAAACCCATCTCTCATGACTCTACACATATTGTCCACTCTGTTAATACTATTAATATTGTTCTATTTGTTAATGAGAAGCTGTGTTTGTAAAGGCCACCTTCAACATCTGTAATTAATTCAGGTATTTAATCTCTACAACTTTCTCAACTAAACAAAACCACCAGATAAAAGAGCAGTTATGAATGTTACAAATGTATTATTAATACCCATGTTGCACAAGTTTGACATTGACAAAAGAAAATGTAACTTATAAAACCTAATTATGAAACAAAACATGATTAATGAATAATTCCAGTGAGTTAACACACACTTATTCATCTTCAATACAGGAGAAGCTGCTGTAAGATCATGGCAAGGTAAGATAGAACATTTTCACATTGGTCACCTATTTGTCTTTAATAATTTTAGAATATTTAACATGACAATATTTTAAATAATGTTCTGTTTTCATGCATCCAGCACTTAAAAGTAATTAATATCCAAACTTTAACAAGCAAAAACCAGTGTTTCAAATGCATTCAATTTAGTTTTTTAAATTAAAAAAATGCTGAATTTTAAAAATCAATGAAATAAAAAAGTCTCAAATTGGACACATTGTTAGTTGTTGTTGATTTAGTAATGTGATGTTTTCCTAACAAACAAATGAAGTTTTACAGTCATCAATCATACTGCTGTTAGTTTTAACAGATAAAATTAAAACATGTATTCTGACAAATAGACTTATTTGCAACTAAATACTGACAAAGACATATCTGACCAACATTTGTTTGAATAGCAGCAGTTAAAAAACTTGTAATATGGATTCACTGTGTGATAGATGCATCATGGTTGTGACAATTCTTTATTTATTTCACAGAGTTCCCAGAAAGGCACGATATGGGTAAGAACAACAAATATTTTTCTTGAACTGTTATAACTGCAGTAAACTAGAAGTTTCACTGTCTGACAGATGTTTTGTGGTTGTGACAATTCTTTTTTCATGTTGGGCCTCAAACCATGCGGTCACATAAAGAAGGCCTACATGTAAACCCTGAGGCCTGGCCAAGAGGTGCTTTTCCTTTGTTCCCCCTGAGACAAAGGAACAACGCCCAAAAACAGCTCACAGACTCCATTTCCACTGATGCTTTGCAAATTTGGTACCTAGGTGCTAAACAGGAAATAGTCTCAACAAACAGTCCCTGGCTGCAGTCAAAGTCTTTTTTGCTTAGGAAGGTTCCTAACTGAGTGAAATGACCCGGAAGTATCTAAGTGGCAGCCATGATAAGAGCTGGTTGAATTATCTAAATACTAAGGAAAGGTGCTTCAATGCTTCCTTTCTAATCTCCTTTATCATAGGGTACACTTGACCATCCTTTATGAAAGGAAAGGAGATCATTTTGTCCCACAATATCTTGCAGCAGCAAGCGACGCACCATTCACAAACTCAAACAATTACTCACATTACACATCCACAGTGGTCCGTGTATCCAAAGCTGTGTTCAGCTTGTTTGATAACAGGATAAAAATACATATAATGGATAGTACGTTTTTCATATGAATTAAAAAAACAGAAATTCAAGTGCTTTTCCTGTTTTCTTCTTCAAATCGCCATTGGAATAAAAATTAAACCAAAACCAGAAAACAACTTTTTTTCACTTTTATTGTTATATATGAATAAGATAGATAGATAGATAATCAATGAAGTTACACTGCTGACATCTTAATTAATGTCTTAATGGGGAAATGGGGAAACATGTTTGAAACTTAAGAATGATGATATATACAGTAGTAGATTTCTAGGCCTAACATGTGATGTCTATCTTGCATATATTTAACGTTTATTTTCATATAATAATTGGGATTCAGGAGTGTGAGTGTGAGCAACATTCTCAATGTGACAATTTCGTTCAGTTTTGTGACTAACAGCCTATATTCCTTTTTTAAATTCAATTCTGACCATTGTAATGAAGTTATTTTTCACCGTGTTGTCCACGTTTATATAGCCTGCATGAAACAACACAGAAAGAACGACCTGGGGTAACCAAGTATTTATGATGCGCTTTTTGAAGTCCATCTTCAGAACATTGTAGTTTCACCACCTCAATATCATCCACCGTCGCATAAATACGTAGCCCAGTGTGAGTGCAGTCGGATTCTCTCAGCACCGCAGTTGTCTTTTCCTAAGTCCTTATCACTTCTCCTTCACATCTTTCCTTGACCGTGTGACAATCTAAATATGGATCTTAAACAAAGTACATAAATCAACGGTTTTAGCAGCTTTCTTATTTTTAGAGTTAAATATAGTTTTAACGCATTGTTTGGTTTCATTTTCAAATATTATCATTAAAGATTTAGAATTGCTAAATTTAGATTTATGAATATGAAATTTTGCTAAGATAATGATCAAATTGATTATATATAATTCTTATATATAATTCATTATTTTTTTATTATTGTTATTGAAGAAACCAAACAATAAATTTTTCCAGTAGAGTGAAAAGTCAGAGTCAGTATTATCAACAATATATTGGGTTACATCTTTCCAGAATTTGACAGTGTAGGGACATTGCCAGAATAGGTGTTGCATTACACAAAATGAACAGTTAACACAGATGTCTTTTTTAAACTTAAGAAGATAATGACTTGCAGGATAATATCTATGTATGATTTTAAAAGAAACTTCCCTTATCTTATCAGTAAGAAGATATTTATATGGAAGATTCCAGACATATTTCCAATTCAGGTTTTTGACAAATCTAGACCAGTAAGATACAACATAAGGGGTTCTAGTAATATCTTTTTGAAACAATGACTGTATGCTACGATTATTATTTCTTAAAGTATTAGTCTGGTAGACACTACGTACAGAAGTTATCTTAGGGTCAAGTGTTGGTAAACAAACTGGTGTTTCTGTCCCCTTCAGGAGATGTAGAATCCCAGAAGGAATAGCATCCATAACCGTGGTGAACTCCTTTGGGGTGACAGGAATGCCAAACGTATCGAGAAATTCAGAATAGCTCAATAGCAGTCCATTAGTATTAATTAATTGGTTTACTAAAATTATATTATTATTAAACCAGTGTGGATAGAATAAGGATCTATTTTTGAACATAATATGCCGACTATTCCAAATAAAGCATCTATGGGGGGAGAAGTTATGTTTGTAAATTAAGGTCCATGCCAACAGCATTTGTCTGTGGAATTTAGATAAGGATAAGGGAAGTTTCTCAATTTTATAATCACACAGAAGAACAAATTCAAGACCTCCAATCTCAGAGAAAACATAATTAGGTATAAAGTTCCAAATATATGTGGGTTTGTTTAGAAACTGCTTTATCCAATTTATTTATTTTAAAGGTATTATCAAGAGTGGTAAAATCAAGAAAGTTGAGTCCACCAGAGTCATAAGTATTCATAACAACAGACTTTTTTACATAATGAGTCTTATTTTTCCATATAAAATCAAAGAGTAATTTATCAATTGTGTTACCAATCTTCTTATTGACAAACAGAGAGATTGCTGCATATGTGAGACGGTATAGACCTTCAGTTTTCGTTAGTAGCACTCCTCATTTTAAGGATAAGTCCCTTTGTAACCATTGGTTAAGCTTTTTCTTCATTTTATCAATAATTACATCAAAGTCCTCAGCACATCTTTTGTCTTCATCTTTCATGATGGTAATCACCAAATAAGTAACCTTTTCTTTAACCGGTATGTTACAGATGGAGGGTGAGTTACAGTCTTTGAGAGAGAGAAGTTCACATTTCTTCAAATTTAAACAAAGTCCAGATGCTGCAGAGAATGATTCAATTATTTTGATAGCAACAGGTACTTGACTAGAATTTTTTAGAAATAAAGTAGTGTCGTCAGCAAGTTGACTGATTATAATTTCTGTGTCTGCAATGGAAATTCCTCTTAAAATGCTTAATATGACTGGTAAGAAGTTGTGTACAAAGTAGGAATATGGGGAAGGCAGGCAACCCTGACGGATTCCACGTTTTCAATCAAACCTTGGTGATGTACCATTTCTCAACCTGATGGAGCTATTACCGTTTGTGTACCATGTTTTAACGGCTTTACAGAAGAACTCACCAAATCCAAATTTTTCCATGGAGTAAAATATGAAATTGTGCTCTACTGTGTCAAAGGCTTTATAGAAGTCTAAAAAAAGAATGAAATTATCTTCAGAACATAAAAAAGAATAATCAATTAAATCTAAAACGAGCCTGATATTATTGGAGATATGTCTTTTTGTCATGAAACCTGATTGAACCTCATCAATAATTGGATCCAACTCATTTTTAATACGCTTAGCAATTATTGAGGCAAAGATTTTGTAGTCACGATTCAATATGTAAATAGGCTGCCAGTTATCAATAAAAAGGAGATCCTTTTTGGGTTTTGGGATTAAAGAAATTAAGTCTTGTGTCATTGAAGGGGGAAGAGCTCCTTTTTCAGTGCTTTCTAAGAATACTTCAAACAGAAAGGGAGCTAAATGTTCTGTAAAGGCCTGATAAAATTCAGCAAAGAGTCCATCAACACCTGGAGATTTGTTAATTTTAAGATGATCAATTGCAAAAGTGACTTCATCTATGTTTACATTACCGTCACATAATTTTTTATCGTCTGGACTGATTTTGGTGACATTTTTGAGGGAATTCAAAAAAGTGGTTGTAGACTGCTGGCAGTGCTTTGAGTTATATAGATTACTATAGAAGTTAGAGCAACAATCAGCTATTCTTTTTGGGTCATCAGTTACCATTCCATTAATATTAAGTTGTTGGATTAAATTGATTTTCCCATGAAACCTTTCTAAATTGAAAACATAAGCAGAATTTTGTTCACCTTCTTCGTTCCATCTTTTTCTTGATCTTATAAAGGCACCTTTTGCTTTATTTGCGTATATTTCATTAAGATTAAGTTGTTCTGAGTTTAACTGTAATCTGTCCTCATCTGACATATTTGCAGGGCCTTTCTGTGACAGAGAAACTACTTTAGAAATCACCCTTTCTTCTTCTAATCTACAATTTTTTGCTAAGACACTACCATAATTTCTCAAGTATAGACTCGCTTTGAATTTAAATAATTGCCAGTTGCTACAAAATGAATTTTCAGATTTAGCTTTGTTCCAAAATTGTCTTATTAGTTTTTCAGTGTTAGTTTTGACTATCTCATGCTGTAACAGCAAGCTCTTGTTTCCAGTAAGCATTTCTATATATCTTAGTTTAAGCAGAATGTAAAGGAATAGAAATAAAGACTGCATTATGATCTGTTAATGGTGTTGTAATGATATTAACTGATACCTTATCAATGTTCATATTTTGAGGAATTAGCCAGAAGTCTAGTCGTGACTGTCTGGTGGCACTTCTATTACGCCAAGTGAAAGCATTTAGGTTAGGATTCTTATTCCTCCATATGTCAATGAAATTAAATCTTTGTGCCGTAGAATTTTGTCCTGCTATACTCCGAGGAGTATTTTAAGTTTGCTGCCTGTTTAGTTGTGTTCACCACAATAGACTGTTTTTGTGTTTGTCCTGCTCGGGTCTACTGCTGTGTTTGTGCCACCGTGAGTGAGAAAGTAAGTTGCTCTGGAGATCAGAAACCAGACAACGTGCGTTACAGACTGCCGTCTGTACACGCGCTCTCTGTGTGGACAAAGGAACTGCTTCTCTCCCTCTCACGATCGCTTTCCCTCCTCTTTCTTCCCTCTCTTGCGACTAACACACACACACACATACACGCACCGACATCTTTTTACACATCTGATGGTCAGATAACGTTGGACAAAGCAACGCTTTGTCTTTCCCTATCCGCCATCAGACACGTGTGTTTTTCATAGAATTGAGTGAGTGCAAGACGCCGATCACTAGGCGGCACCATCTTGCTGTAGTCTAACCAGGACACCGCCGTACTTCCGCCGTTTGGTTCTCATGTGACATGACTCCCTCCCATAGTTACGTCCCAGACCCACAACGTCATCATGCCAGGTCATGTCGCCATCTTGTCACACACACACACACACACACACACACACATGCATTCCCCTGCATGTGCTCAACCCTGTACATAGCTGTTTATGTTAGCTTTAGTAGAATTAGATTTTAGAATAGTAGTTTATTGAATGAAGCATTTGTTAACTTTGTTAATTCTGCTGAGTTTCTTAAACACTGCTATGTCTTAAAAGAGAAGTTCTTTTGTCATTGTGTATGTGTAACATATTGTGAAAAGTGGCTGATTGAAGGAGTCAGAGCTCAAAGTCACCCTTCTTTGTTCACCTGTGAATATTAATATCCTAGGTGAACTCTTTTATGAGACTACCTTGTTTTGGTTATTGGTCCCGGTTACTGGGTGGTGCCCCGTAACTGCTAATTTGTATTAATAATTCTATTTTATAATTAACTACTTGTCTCTGATAATTATTAATTATTGTTAATAACCAACCGTGCTCCTCACAGATCTGACAGTTTTGTCCCCCCATGTGAGGTTCTTCAACAGTTGGTGCCCGAATTATTGATTGATTTCATAATTTATAATTATCTGATAATTATGAATTATTACTAATAACCAAACGCACTCCTACCAGTCCCAACAATCATTTAATACTGATTATTAATACCCTTGTTGCACAAGTTTGACATTCACAAAAGAAAATGTAACTTATAAAACCTAATTATGAAACAAAACATGATTAATGAATAATTCCAGTGAGTTAACACACACTTATTCATCTTCAATACAGGAGAAGCTGCTGAAAGGAAATGGCAAGGTAAGATAGAACATTTTCACATTGGTCACCTATTTGTCTTTAATAATTTTAGAGTATTTAACATGACAATATTTTAAATAATGTTCTGTTTTAATGCATCCAGCACTTAAAAGTAATTAATATCTAAACTTTTACAAGTAAAAACCAGTGTTTCAAATGCATTCAATGTACTTTTTTTTAATTACTGAATTTTAAAAGTCAATTCAATAAAAAAGTCTCAAATTGGACACATTGTTAGTTGTTGTTGATTTAGTAATGTGATGTTTTCCTAACAAACAAATGAAGTTTTACAGTCATCAATCATACTGCTGTTAGTTTTAACAGATAAAATTAAAACATGTATTCTGACAAATAGATTTATTTGCAACTAAATACTGAGAAAGACATATCTGACCAACATTTGTTTGAATAGCAGCAGTTAAAAACTTGTAATATGGATTCACTGTGTGATAGATGCATCATGGTTGTAACAATTCTTTGTTCATTTCACAGAGTTCATAAAAAAGAGGAGAAGGGGTAAGAACAACTAATTCCTTTTTCTTGAACTGTTATAACTGCAGTAAACTAGAAGTTTGACTGTCTGACAGATATATTGTGGTTGTGACAAATCTTTTATCATTTAATACTGATCTCAACAATTTCTGAGGTCCATAAAACATCCACCCAGGACCTGGAAACTCTCAATCTATTAATGGAAATATGTCAATAATTAGTTTATTTTTTAACTTTAAACTTCTCAACTAAACAAAACCACCAGACAAAAGAGCAGTTATGAATGTTACAAATGTATTATTAATACCCATGTTGCACAAGTTTGACATTGACAAAAGAAAATGTAACTTATAAAACCTAATTATGAAACAAAACATGATTAATGAAGAATTCCAGTGAGTTAACACACACTTATTCATCTTCAATACAGGAGAAGCTGCTGTAAGATCATGGCAAGGTAAGATAGAACATTTTCACATTGGTCACCTATTTGTCTTTAATAATTTTAGAGTTTTTAACAAGACAATATTTTAAATAATGTTCTGTTTTCATGCATCCAGCACTTAAAAGTAATTAATATCTAAACCTTTACAAGCAAAAACCAGTGTTTCAAATGCATTCAATGTATTTTTTTTAATTGCTGAATTTTAAAAAATCAATGAAATAAAAAAGTCTCAAATTGGACACATTGTTAGTTGTTGATTTAGTAATGTGATGTTTTCCTAACAAACAAATGAAGTTTTACAGTCATCAATCATACTGCTGTTAGTTTTAACAGATAAGATTAAAACATGTATTCTGACAAATAGATTTATTTGCAACTAAATACTGACAAAGACATATCTGACCAACATTTGTTTGAATAGCAGCAGTTAAAAAACTTGTAATATGGATTCACTGTGTGATAGATGCATCATGGTTGTGACAATTTTTTATTTATTTCAGAGTACTTAAAAAGGTTCGATACGGGTAAGAACAACTTTTTTTTCCTGAACCGTTATAATTGCAGTAAACTAGAAGTTTGACTGTCTGACAGATGTATTGTGGTTGTGACGATTCTTTTATCATTTAATACTGATCTCAACAATTTCTGAGGTCCATAAAACATCCACCCAGGACCTGGAAACTCTCAATATATTTAATGGAAATATGACAATAATTAGTTTATTTTTTAGTGTCAAATCACAAAAAAAGAAAGAAGACAATTACAGAAAGAGAAAATAATAACATACATTATATTAAACATACATGATACTATTCAGTTATAGGAGTGGCAAAAATTGGATTTAAGAGGTGAAGTGTCGACCATGAACCACAACGTCCCTGATTCATGTTTGATTAGGGACCTTTATTGATTGTTGTTCTCCATCTCTCTCTAAATGTAAATGAAATTACAGGACTTCTTTATCTCTTGTGCTTAGTGGCAACATCAGAAGACAACTTCCTAATCAGAGCTCAAAATGTAAAGTAGAGGTTCATTGATAAACACACTGAAAGGCACCAGAGACAGTCTGCCTTTCTGTATCTGTATGTCTGAAGTCTTTGAAGCCATAAAAAAGTCTTGAAGGTTCGATATTTAAAAGGTCAAGACCAGGCGAGTCTTCAGCTGTACTGCAGAGACTGTGTGTTGTCACTAAACTAAAACGTATGACTCATTACATTTTCTTTGGCTGATTCTTCCTCACCTCTGAGAACATTGTCAGAGTATTGGGAAAACCCATCTCTCATGACTCTACACATATTGTCCACTCTGTTAATACTATTAATATTGTTATATTTGTTAATGAGAAGCTGTGTTTGTAAAGGCCACCTTCAACATCTGTAATTAATTCAGGTATTTAATCTCTACAACTTTCTCAACTAAACAAAACCACCAGATAAAAGAGCAGTTATGAATGTTACAAATGTATTATTAATACCCATGTTGCACAAGTTTTACATTCACAAAAGAAAATGTAACTTATAAAACCTAATTATGAAACAAAACATGATTAATGAAGAATTCCAGTGAGTTAACACACACTTATTCATCTTCAATACAGGAGAAGCTAAAGAAAGGGCAAGGCAAGGTAAGATAGAACATTTTCACATTGATCACCTATTTGTCTTTAATAATTTTAGAGTGTTTAACATGACAATATTTTGAATAATGTTCTGTTTTCATGCATCCAGCACTTAAAAGTAATTAATATCTAAACTTTTACAAGCAAAAACCAGTGTTTCAAATGCATTCAATGTACTTTTTTTTAATTGCTGAATTTTAAAAAATCAATGAAATAAAAAAGTCTCAAATTGGACACATTGTTAGTTGTTGTTGATTTAGTAATGTGATGTTTTCCTAACAGACAAATGAAGTTTTACAGTCATCAATCATACTGCTGTTAGTTTTAACAGATAAAATTAAAACATGTATTCTGACAAATAGATTTATTTGCAACTAAATACTGACAAAGACATATCTGACCAACATTTGTTTGAATATCAGCAGTTAAAAAACTTGTAATATGGATTCACTGTGTGATAGATGCATCATGGTTGTGACAATTCTTTATTTATTTCAGAGTACTTAAAAAGGTTCGATACGGGTAAGAACAACTTTTTTTTCTTGAACTGTTATAACTGCAGTAAACTAGAAGTTTCACTGTCTGACAGATGTATTGTGGTTGTGACAATTATTTTATTATTTAATACTGATCTCAACAATTTCTGAGGTCCATAAAACATCCACCCAGGACCTGGAAACTCTCAATCTATTTAATGGAAATATGACAATAATTAGTTTATTTTTTAGTGTCAAATCACAAAAAAAGAAAGAAGACAATTACAGAAAGAGAAAATAATAACAACATACATTATATTAAACATACATGATACTATTCAGTTATAGGAGTGGCAAAAATTGGATTTAAGAGGTGAAGCGTCAACCATGAACCACAACGTCCCTGATTCATGTTTGATTAGGGACCTTTATTGATTGTTGTTCTCCATCTCTCTCTCCCCTTGTCCCTCATTCTCTGTCATCTCTCCACTGATACTAATCAATAAAAGCATAGAACGCCCAAAAATGTATTTCTTAATTAAAAGCTGAATGGTGTAATCTTTGGAATAATGAGATAACCTGCATCCTGAGCAGGCAGCAGTTTGTAGTCTGACCCGACCCAGTCTCACATCAAAATGTATAATACCTTCATTGGTCCACGGTGCAAAACGTATTAGTTTCAAAACAACGGCTCTAAAATTGTGAGATGACTAAGTTTTTTCTTTAGCCTATTATTTTCTATTGGACTGTGTCCACGTCACATGACTGTTGAGTTTCTGCCTGCAAAAACAAACAAAATGGCTGACATTTCTTTTATTCTCATTGAATAATGCAAGATTTTTGGATAGTTTCGGCATTAAAATGCATTTTGATGACATTTCTATCAAGAAATATGCATTTTATTTTCATAATCTTTGTTCAGTGAATGTATATGATGTTTAGTTTGTTATTACGAAGGTTGTTTCAGGTTTCACCAGAAATCATTTTCTATCGTTGCTATGGTGGTTGCTATGGACCCTGCTGCCACTGAAACCACGTAGTTGCATGTTGTTTGAATCATTGTCTTTGTGTTGTGTAGTTATCTGATATCTGATGTTATTTGTGTTATGTAATGTAAGTGTTTGATGTTATTTCAATTTTAAAAAGCGTAGAGTTTAGATGGAGAAATGAATTGAATTTGAAAACCAGAATTTGAAGCTTTGTGATTGGCTGACTGGAGTATCAGCCGCCCGGAAGTATTTTCCTTACTGTCAATGCGTCAAGGTTTTCTTTGAATGATATTTTTACCATTTATCAACAAAAAAAACACAAAAGCTTCCTTGATAACTCAGCAATATGATAGGTCAATGTTAAGGCCATCAGTTTTAATTATTTCTCGTTCGACTCTGAGAAATAAAGGTTTTTTTGTCAGTTTTCAATTGCAGAAGCAGCTTCATTACCCATGAGACTCATCGACCGTTACCATGGAGAGAAACATGGTCAATTTTGTGTTACACGACAAAACTTCTATTTACTATTATATGTGCTATTTAATTTTAATTACTGAATTTATTCCAAACTGATTAAGATTTTTATGTGCAGTTGGTTCATTGAGTTCCCCCACCCCATTCTCACACACACACACACAAATACACACACATACATACACACTTAGTGCGTTTGACTCCTTTTTGGATAAAATATCTGAAATAAAACAAAATCTTTACTTTTTCTTAACAAAGATCATCTTGATGCAGTATAATTACTAGTCTGGCTATAATAGATATTTAATATATTCAGTAGAAATATCTTTTCACGACCCTATTTTACAACTCTACTTTGCACACCGGATGAACTACAACTCTGGTGCTGATTTGTATCAAGCAGCATGGTGCAGCTCGAGGGAATTGTAGTTTTTAAAAAATCTTAGTGTTTTTCCTAGAATTTGAAGTAATAAATACTGAATTGAGAGTACACTGAGGAATTTAAGAGGATGATAAACACATTTGTGTAAACAGATATTAAATATCTAATTGTTAAATGGATGAAACTTAATTCAAACCATATTTTACTCATATCTGACAGTGTCCCCAGTTGTTGACTCTACTCACATGATAGCTGAGGTCAAGAGCTCTCTATAACAGGTGGTCCCATGTCTGAAGCCCCTTTTGTTGCTGAATTATAAGCCTTGAAACATGCACCAAGGTCAAGGTTCAAAGGTCAGTATTTCAAAGCAGGAGCTATGTAGAATCTTCATATTGACATATGTTACTCTCCAGGTTGAGACCTTTCCAACAATGTCTTTGGTTTAGCTCTACGACAAAGTTTTAATTTTCTCATTTCATGGAGACAAGCCATCCCAGGCCTAGTTTCAGAGATCACTTTTGTCAGCGTGTTCATTGATTTGAGAAAGGACCAACTCCTAAGTACCGTTTAACCTTTTATTTCAAATTCTATCATTAAAAGCTTGTACAAGGACCTTTTCTGTTTGAAAAATCGCAGTCAGCCAGCGCTGTCACTCTGCAACCAATCACCCAGAAAAGGATAAGGAAATTTTACAATACACAGTATAAGAAGACACAGAATGAATATGATTGGTTGCTATAGTTGGGGAGGGGCCGTGGTTTAGACTTAGCTCTCCCTCCGTTGGTCAACAGGCTGGTCCCAGCCTCTTGGCACACGATTCCTCCAATCAGGTTGAGACAGTTTAAGGAAGAAGATTACACATCTGGATTTCACACCTGGGTTCAGCTCCCAGTTTCTATTCCAAATGTATGTCCTTCCTATCTCCTGCCCCCTGCTGATTTCTTCTTGATTGATCCTGCCTGTATGTAAATGTCCTTCTCTTCCTGCTCTGCTGGCCCTATGCAGACAATGCTTGATCTTCTTTGATCATGCCCTGAATGGTGAACCCCCTTCTCCCTGAGTGCATCACTATCTCCTTTGTTTTCCCCCATTTGCCCTTTGTTTTCTGATCACTGATGATCAGACAGTTAATGATGCTGTCAATACTTTCCATTGTGTCAACTCTTCACACCATGGAGTCAATGCTTTTGACCTGCATACCTTCACGTGACATACAACTCCATGATGTTGCCACATCAGCATTATGTGTAACCCTTCTAGATGATTAATTACAAAGAATATAGAAAAACAAGGTAATTATAAAAGTATTGAAATGTAATATAAACCATCTAATCATAAAATCTATCATAAAAGTATCAATATAAGACATCTAATTTCAAAACCTAACATTTCATCCTAACACTTTGAAGGCTCAATATGTAAAATAAAGCTTTTTGTTTGTTTGTTTGTTTTTTCTTTTTTAGTGGAAATGAGTCACCTTCAGAGATCACGATACTGCTGATAATCTAGTACATTAGTGCAGGCTTGGATGAAGGTCTGAAGTGCTTGGGTTAGGGCTGAAAAGACCAAACCGTTCTCATTCATGCATAGGTTACTATACATAACCCTGGAGATTTTTTATATCTTTATGATTCTTGTTTTTGGGATTTTATGTCAGCATGACATACAGTAGCCCATTCAATCTGTTTTATTAGCCAATACAACTATACAAAGAATCAGTCTTAATGTTTGCTCCCAAAAAACGTAACACAGGAGAATAAAAATAGACAAAAGTAAGATAAAAATGATCATAATGAAATAACCAAAGTAATATCAAAATTAAATTGAAGTTTTAGAATCTATTTACAGAATGGAATAGTAATAGTTTTGAAATGGGTTATAAAACTTGAAATTAAATATAGACTACAAAGGAAATATGGACTGTGCTACATGGACAAAGAAATGAAGTGTATTAAATATATGAAGGTGACAAGAACAAAAATTAAACATGACGTCATAAATAATTAAATTATGTAACAGTGGTGTTTGAATGCAACGCAGAATGTAAAGTCCAGTTTAATAAAATATATGAAAGTGACAAGTGCAGGAATTAAATGAGGGATTTGAGATGTAAAGTCCAGTTTGATAACCCCGTCTTCAATGTGGTACACACATACACACACACACACACACACACACACACACACACATGCACACACACACACACACATATGCACACTCTCAATATGCATTGAGGAAGACTGTATTTTTTAAGAAGGATAATTTCATATTAAATATCATCAGCCACATATTCTTGAAAATATAAAATTAAATGAGCAACTTCACATTTTACAATCACAGGCTATAAAACGCCTTTTCTTAACAGAGATGGTGGCGTTTGGATTCGGGTTGTGGCAGATGGCAGCCCAAAACAGTAGTCGAACGCGCCACATCCGCCCACAACACAATGCTCTTCATTAGCCGTCTGCTATTAAAACCTGACAGAAAAACGTTATTTCTCAGAATCAAAGGAGAAATAATTAAAGCGGATGGCCTTAAGATAAACCTATTATATTGTTAAATTATCAAGGACACTTTCGTGTTTTTGTGTTGATAAATGTTAAAAATATCATTAAAAGAAAACCTTAACATGTTGATAGTGAGGAAAAACTCCCGGGTGGCTGATACTCCGGTCAGCCAATCACAAAGCTTCAAATTCTGGATTTCAAATTCAATTCATTTCTGGGCTCTAAAATCTACATTTGTATTAAAATAACATCATCAAACAGTTTCATAAAATAATACAAATAGCTCAGATAAGTACACAACACAAAGGTTTTAGTGACAGCAATGTCCATAGCAACTACCATAGCAACCGCAATAGCAACAATAGACATTGTTGGATTTTCTAGCGAGACCTGAAACAACCTTCGTGATAACTAACAAAATAATCATATACATTCCCTGAACAAAGATTATGAAAATAAAGAAATGTCATCAAAACGCATTTTAATGCTGAAACTATCCTGAAATCTTGCATTTTCCACTGAGAATAAAAGAAATGTCAGCCATTTTGTTTGTTTTGCAGACAGAAACTCGAGAGTAACATGACGTGGATGCAGTCCAGTAGAAAAGAATAGGACAAAAACAATGTAGGGATCTCTCAATTTTAGAGCCGTTATTGTGAAACTAATACATTTTGCACTGTGGACCAACGTAGGAATTATATATTTTGATGTGAGACTGTGTTGTCTGACCCAAATGAAATCGTAAACCAGTGAAACGAGTCGGTGTTACGTGTTACAGTTTTTTGGTTATCAGAAGAATTGTAGCAGCTGAATTTTGGACTTGTTGGATCTTTTTAATAGTACAGAATACAAGACCTGAATGACCATGAATGAGAATTTCTGCATCTGACTGTGTTAGAAATGGGTGAACTTGGACGATGTGTCAGAGGTGGAAGAAAACTACTTTAGTGATGTTGCTGATGTGTCCCTCAAATCTAAGATAAATGAAATTACAGGACTTCTTTATCTCTTCTTTCACTGTGACAGATTATTATTTTCTATTTATAAAGCAGAGCAGGGGAATGACAGACACATTTTTTACACATACATAGCAGTTCCACAGTCAAATTATAAGTCAGTAACAATATAACAAGATAGATCATGTAACTAATAATACCAATGAATAAATACAATTTGACAAAACATAACAGTTTTTCCAGAAAAGTAGCCGTTTTTTGTGCTTTTTAAAAAATTGATGCACGAAGACACATGACACAGGACAAGACAAGAGGAACAAACAACAAAACAATTTTTCTTTTTCTTGAACTGTTATAACTAGGGATGCACGATATTGGATTTTTTGCCGATATCCGATATGCCGATATTTCCAGCTCATTGTGGCCGAATGCCGATACCGATATATGCATATATTTTTTTCCAACTGGCTGAGGAGACTTGAATGCATGCAATCATAGATTGTACTAAATATGATCAAGAAAGACAATATGTGATCTTTAAGAAAAGACTAAAGACCAAACTTCTAATATGGATTCACTGTGTGATAGATGCATCATGGTTGTGACAATTCTTTATCTATTTCACAGGGCATCTTGAACCGTTATAACTGCAGTAAACTAGAAGTTTCACTGTCTGACAGATGTATTGTGGTTGTGACAATTCTTTTATCATTTAATACTGATCTCAACAATTTCTGAGGTCCATAAAACATCAACTTATTCATCTTCAATACAGGAGCTGCTGAAAGGATATGGCAAGGTAAGATAGAACATTTTCACATTGGTCACCTATTTGTCTTTAATAATTTTAGAGTATTTAACATGACAATATTTTAAATAATGTTCTGTTTTCATGCATCCAGCACTTAAAAGTAATTAATATCTAAACTATTACAAGCAAAAACCAGTGTTTCAAATGCATTCAATGTACTTTGTTAAATAGAAAAATTGCTGAATTTTAAAAATCAATTGAGAAAAAAGTCTCAAATTGGACACATTGTTAGTTGTTGTTGATTTAGTAATGTGATGTTTTCTTAACAAATGAAGTTTTACAGTCATTAATCATACTGCTGTTAGTTTTAACAGATAAAATTAAAACATTTATTCTGAGAAATAGATTTATTTAACTAAATACTGACAAAGACATATCTGACCAACATTTGTTTGAATAGCAGCAGAAATAAAAAACTTCTAATATGGATTCACTGTGTGATAGATGCATCATGGTTGTGACAATTCTTTATTTATTTCACAGTGTTCCTAGAAAGGAAGGATGAGGGTAAGAACAACCTTTTTTTCTTTCTTGAACCATTATAACTGTTTAGCGCCGTAATGTAACCATGTGGTTTCGATTCCTTTTAAGGGCGGGGGGTGGGGTGGGGTGGCATTTGACGCATTGCGCATTTGACTCCTCCCCATTACACATTGTCACAGAGTGCAGGATTTAATAATCAAATACTCAGTACTACTTACAGAACTGTACTGTGAGGAAAGAACAAGCTTTTCCCTTTTAAAAACAATTTATTAATTCTAACAAAACATTTCAATACAGAGCAATAAAAATTGCGTCAACTGTGTATACATGTTATATGTGTATACATAAACGTCGGAGGTGCTACACGTCCATCCACTATCCCGACCTCCACAAACTTACTTCCTTCAATCCAAGGTCTGAGGAAAGAGGATGTTGTATTGCTGTACAGATTTTATAGTCACCTGTCCTGCTGAAACTGCGGGGTGCATGGGGCTCTCCCCCTGACTGGATGGTGAAGCTGAATTTTAACATTCCATTAACATTTTTATTGTAGCTTGTGTTTTTATTTATGAAATAGCCCATCCTGTATTTATGACACTTGTGTGGCAGTAGCTATATTTTTCTCTGTATGTTGGCTATAGCCGTTTTTGTGCCTAAAGACAAGTTCCCCGTAGGCTAGGCTATATGAAAGTCTTATAACATTATATTATTCTGAAAAAAAACCCAGCATAACATATAGGCTAACTAATTTCACACAATAAGGCTGTTTAATAACTGTTCATCTTGCCAAAATGGTCGATAACTGTATAGTAGCTAAACACTGTCAGCTATGCAGGAACCCACCTGTTAACATACTGCATCCTTCTTCACGTCTGACAGGATTTACAGTTCCAAATATAGTAGTGATTTTCCTAAGTTTGGCATAAAATTCCACAGATTTCTCTTTGTTGTGCCGTTTTTGGGCACCGCTTTGATATTTTCGTTTCATTTTCTAAGTGTCTCTGACAGCGGTGCCGATGCCGTCACTGAGCTGTATTGATTTGAATTTCCCGCCTAATGTATTAATTGGACCAAAAATCCCTGAAGTATCAAACAAAGAAAACTATGGACCAGTAAAGTTTTTATTTTAATTGAAATATTTGTTTTATTTTTATGTTCAAAATACAGACAATATCATGACCTGAACCCTATGTTACGGTAAAAAAAAAACTATACTATACTATACTACTACTAACTATACTTTACGGCCCAGTTCATGTTTGATTAGGGACCTTTATTGATTGTTGTTCTCCATCTCTCTCTAAATGTAAATGAAATTACAGGACTTCTTTATCTCTTCTGCTTAGTGGCAACATCAGAAGACAACTTCCTAATCAGAGCTGAAAATGTAAAGTAGAGGTTCATTGATAAACACACTGAAAGGCACCAGAGACAGTCTGCCTTTCTGTATCTGTATGTCTGAAGTCTTTGAAGCCATAAAAAAGTCTTGAAGGTTTGATATTTAAAAGGTCAAGACCAGGCGAGTCTTCAGCTGTACTGCAGAGACTGTGTGTTGTCACTAAACTAAAACGTATGACTCATTACATTTTCTTTGGCTGATTCTTCCTCACCTCTGACAACATTGTCAGAGTATTAGGAAAACCCATCTCTCATGACTCTACACATATTGTCCACTCTGTTAATACTATTAATATTGTTCTATTTGTTAATGAGAAGCTGTGTTTGTAAAGGCCACCTTCAACATCTGTAATTAATTCAGGTATTTAATCTCTACAACTTTCTCAACTAAACAAAACCACCAGATAAAAGAGCAGTTATGAATGTTACAAATGTATTATTAATACCCATGTTGCACAAGTTTGACATTCACAAAAGAAAATGCAACTTATAAAACCTAATTATGAAACAAAACATGATTAATGAAGAATTCCAGTGAGTTAACACACACTTATTCATCTTCAATACAGGAGAACATGATGAAAGGAAATGGCAAGGTAAGATAGAACATTTTCACATTGGTCACCTATTTGTCTTTAATAATTTTAGAGTATTTAACATGACAATATTTGAAATAATGTTCTGTTTTCATGCATCCAGCACTTAAAAGTAATTAATATCTAAACTTTTACAAGCAAAAACCAGTGTTTCAAATGCATTCAATGTACTTTTTTTAATTGCTGAATTTTAAAAATCAATGAAATCAAAAAGTCTCAAATTGGACACATTGTTAGTTGTTGTTGATTTAGTAATGTGATGTTTTCCTAACAAACAAATGAAGTTTTACAGTCATCAATCATACTGCTGTTAGTTTTAACAGATAAAATTAAAATATGTATTCCTAACAGACAAATAGATTTATTTGCAACTAAATACTGACAAAGACATATCTGACCAACATTTGTTTGAATAGCAGCAGTTAAAAAACTTGTAATATGGATTCACTGTGTGATAGATGCATCATGGTTGTGACAATTCTTTATTTATTTCACAGAGTATCTTGAATGGAGGAGAAAGGGTAAGAACAACAATTTTTCTTTTTCTTGAACTGTTATAACTAGGGATGCACGATATTGGATTTTTTGCCGATATCCGATATGCCGATATTTCCAGCTCATTGTGGCCGAATGCCGATACCGATATATGGACATATTTTTTTCCAACTGGCTGAGGAGACTTAAATGCATGCAATCATAGATTGTACTAAATATGATCAAGAAAGACAATATGTGATCTTTAAGAAAAGACTTAAGACCAAGCTCTTTCGCGAACATCTCTTCACTTGATGAACTGTAGGGAGAAAACAAACAAACAAAAAAAACAAACCAAAAAAAATAACAACAAACAAACAAACAAAAAAAAACATGCTTCTATGCGCGCTATGCACTCTAATCATTGCCTATTGGCATCTATGTCCTATCGGGCCCAAACTTAAGCTTTATGGCACTTACTCGTGTTGTTTCTCCTGACTAGATCCCTGCCTGTGTTGTATCAGTCTCATATGTATGTCACTTTGGATAAAAGCGTCTGCTAAATGAAAAATGTAAATGATCAAGAAAGACAATATATGAAGGAAGAATTTAGGAAGACTGGATTCATGAGCTCAGCGTTAAAACTTTAATGAACCTGCCAAGTGGGTGGAGCAGTAGAGTTTTCTTTGAGTTTATTAGACAGACAGGATTAATGTGTAGGATTTAATCTCTGGTCCACACTCCGGAGCAGAAGGTGGCGGTAATGCGCCTAATACGCTGGTTGCCAACCGCCGTTAAAAACCAAAAAGAAGAAGGTGAAGTTTTTTTATTTTTCAAATAGAGTGGTACATCCTGTCAGCAGAGGGATTTCTTATCTGTGCAGCCGAACACCTCAGCAGCTAGATGGACTGTTTCTCCCTGACGGTCCCGGTGTTTCCTCTGCAGGCTCCACTTCACTTCATCGGGGCTCAGTGGTCCAGTTGGATCCACATGGAGAGCCGGGGCTAACGTTAGTTGGGAGGCTAGCGGAGCGTTAGCCTCAGCATGACCGGAGTTTAATTTTTAGTGTCAAATCACAAAAAAAGAAAGAAGACAATTACAGAAAGAGAAAATAATAACAACATACATTATATTAAACATACATGATACTATTCAGTTATAGGAGTGGCAACAATTGGATTTAAGAGGTGAAGCGTCGACCATGAACCACAACGTCCCTGATTCATGTTTGATTAGGAACCTTTATTGATTGTTGTTCTCCATCTCTCTCTGAATGTAAATGAAATTACAGGACTTCTTTATCTCTTGTGCTTAGTGGCAACATCAGAAGACAACTTCCTAATCAGAGCTGAAAATGTAAAGTAGAGGTTCATTGATAAACACACTGAAAGGCACCAGAGACAGTCTGCCTTTCTCTATCTGTATGTCTGAAGTCTTTGAAGCCATAAAAAAGTCTTGAAGGTTCGATATTTAAAAGGTCAAGACCAGGCGAGTCTTCAGCTGTACTGCAGAGACTGTGTGTTGACATTGTCAGAGTATTAGGAAAACCCATCTCTCATGACTCTACACATATTGTCCACTCTGTTAATACTATTAATATTGTTCTATTTGTTAATGAGAAGCTGTGTTTGTAAAGGCCACCTTCAACATCTGTAATTAATTCAGGTATTTAATCTCTACAACTTTCTCAACTAAACAAAACCACCAGATAAAAGAGCAGTTATGAATGTTACAAATGTATTATTAATAGCCATGTTGCACAAGTTTGACATTCACAAAAGAAAATGTAACTTATAAAACCTAATTATGAAACAAAACATGATTAATGAGGAATTCCAGTGAGTTAACACACACTTATTCATCTTCAATACAGGAGAAGCTACTGAAAGGAGATGGCAAGGTAAGATAGAACATTTTCACATTGGTCACCTATTTGTCTTTAATAATTTTAGAGTATTTAACATGACAATATTTGAAATAATGTTCTGTTTTCATGCATCCAGCACTTAAATGTAATTAATATCTAAACTTTTACAAGCAAAAACCAGTGTTTCAAATGCATTCAATTTAGTTTTTTAAATTAAATAAATGCTGAATTTTAGAAATCAATGAAATAAAAAAGTCTCAAATTGGACACATTGTTAGTTGTTGTTGATTTAGTAATGTGATGTTTTCCTAACAGACAAATGAAGTTTTACAGTCATCAATCATACTGCTGTTAGTTTTAACAGATGAAATTAAAACATGTATTCTGACAAATAGATTTATTTGCAACTAAATACTGACAAAGACATATCTGACCAACATTTGTTTGAATAGCAGCAGTTAAAAAACTTCTAATATGGATTCACTGTGTGATAGATGCATCATGGTTGTGACAATTCTTTATTCATTTCACAGAGTTCCTAGAAAGGTTGGATACGGGTAAGAACAACTCATCTTTTTTCTTGAACTGTTATAACTGCAGTAAACTAGAAGTTTGACTGTCTGACAGATGTATTGTGGTTGTGACAATTCTTTTATCATTTAATACTGATCTCAATAATTTCTGAGGTCCATAAAACATCCACCCAGGACCTGGAAATTCTCAATCTGTTTAATAATAATTTGTTTATTTTTTAGTGTCAAATCACAAAAAAAGAAAGAAGACAATTACAGAAAGAGAAAATAATAACAACATACATTATATTAAACATACATGATACTATTCAGTTATAGGAGTGGCAAAAATTGGATTTAAGACGTGAAGCTTTTTATTACTTTTATCTGAATGGTGTATTCTTTGGAATAATGAGATAACCTGCATCCTGTGTAGGTAGCAGTTTTTAGTTTGACCCAAATGAAACCGTAAACCAGTGAAACGAGTCGGTGTTACGTGTTCAAATCTTTTGGTTATCAGAAGAATTGTAGCAGCTGAATTTTGGACTTGTTGGATCTTTTTAATAGTACAGAATACAAGACCTGAATGACCATGAATGAGAATTTCTGCATCTGACTGTGTTAGAAATGGGTGAACTTGGACGACGTGTCAGAGGTGGAAGAAAACTACTTTAGTGATGTTGCTGATGTGTCCTTCAAATCTAAGATAAATGAAATTACAGGACTTCTTTATCTCTTCTTGCACTGTGACAGATTATTATTTTCTATTTATAAACCAGAGCAGGGGTTTGACAGACACATTTTTTACACATACGTTACGATCCAGCTCACTAGGGGAAAGGGAATCAACATAAAACCAGATGTTTTTGGTTAAACAGTTATTTATTGCCGGGAAGGCAGGTGGTTTACAGAAAACACATACACAAAAGGAAAGCTACTAACTGAGGAAGAGGGGCCTGCGGGTGCTGTTCAAATAAAAAAACAATATAACCAAAAGAGAACTTCTAAATCAGAGCTAAACTAACCAACACAAAGAAAACAACAGAAATAATACCTCACTCTCTAGACCTAGTCTTCAGTGGTTTAGAAAACAAACACAGTAAGAACAGAACCCCTGCTCCTGATGAGGCAAACAAAGAATCAACTAATGTGTGTGTGTGAGCAATCAGTGGTACATATAACTACACCTGGTCCAGTCCCCAAGCAACAGGCGAGTGTGTCATACTAGTTTCACTACAACTGTAGTCTATATCCACGAGAGGCACAGCTAAACAGCGAGTGCTTCATACTAGTATCACAACAGATATCACACAACAACAAAACGGTAAAGTGGCGAGCTGTTCCCAGAGTCCCAGCCGCCCGACTGGCAGGCTGGCCAGACAGTTATCAGTTCGCCCACGGATTGAAGCCTCGGGATTGGAAGGCTGGCTCGACCAGGGGCCGCTCCAATCAGGACCATTGGAGAGACCAACCAGGAAGTGGGAGGAGCTTTGGAGACTGGAGACTGCTTGTCATGAAGAAAAAGACGCTAAAGAAAATGACTGCACACATACACACACAAGGCGAGGATTTGTGGCAGTTGTAACAACATACATAGCAGTTTACAGTCAAACTATAAGTCAGTAACAATATAACAAGATAGATTATGTTGTTTATAATACCAATAAACAAATAAAATTTGACAAAACATAACATTTTTTTTCCAGAAGAGTAAAAAAAAGTGATAGTACAAAATGAGTGATTAATATGAAGACACATGACACAGGACAAGACAAGAGGGACAAACAACAAAACAACAACAAAACTGGATTAAAACTTTTAGATTTTCTTATTGTAATACACACGCATGTGTGTGTGTTTTTTTTACTTTTTCAATATCATAGATCACTAAGGGATGCATTAAAATTTTCCACATCAATTGAAAAAAAGTCTCAAATTGGACACATTGTTAGTTGTTGTTGATTTAGTAATGTGATGTTTTCCTAACAGACAAATAGATTTATTTGCAACTAAATACTGACAAAGACATATCTGACCAACATTTGTTTGAATAGCAGCAGTTAAAAAACTTCTAATATGGATTCACTGTGTGATAGATGCATCATGGTTGTGACAATTCTGTATTTATTTCACAGAGATGTCAGTATTGCTTCCACCTGTCCAAAATACATCCACCCAGGACCCGACATCTGTTGTGGTCCAGGATACCAGTAATGGAACTGGTGAGTAAAATATCCTCATACCAAATATAAATGATAGTCAAACCCCTGAGAGTTAGAAGAACTGATTATTTTTCCTTGAACCGTTATAACTGCAGTAAACTAGAAGTTTCACTGTCTGACAGATGTATTGTGGTTGTGACAATTCTTTTATCATTTGATAGTGATATTTCAATCAGTCAGTCATCAATCATACTGCTGTTAGTTTTAACAGATAAAATTAAAACATGTATTCTGACAAATAGATTTATTTGCAACTAAATACTGACAAAGACATATCTGACCAACATTTGTTTGAATATCAGCAGCTAAAAAACTTCTAATATGGATTCACTGTGTGATAGATGCATCATGATTGTGACAATTCTTTATTTATTTCACAGAGATCCTAGAAATGCTTACATTAAAAAAACCATCTACCCAGGACACAAAGCTCATAAAGCTCATGACAAATAACTGCAACATCACTACCTTTCATGTTGTGACCCGAGATACCAGCAATGGAACTGGTGAGTAAAATATTATCATACCAAATATAAATGATAGCCAAAACCCTGAGAGTAAGAACAACTGATTCTTTTTTCTTGAACCTTTCTTTTAACTTTGTAACATTTTAACAGAGAGGCCGGCAAGTCTTGTAGTTGTGCAAGAAACATCCACCCAGGACACAACATCTACTGGGCCTCCAGAAACCAGTAATGAAACTGGTAAGTGAAATGTTGTAATATCCAACAGGTTTGATGGCCAAAGCCATGACAGTTGGATTTCACCCGTTGAAAGCACCAATTATATTCCCCACAGTAACTGCATTTACATTCTTTCTGTACTTAAGCACCATTTTGAGGTACTTTAACTTCACTCCAGTGTTTCCATTTTATGCTACTTTATATTTCATCTCCATTTCAGAGGGAAGTATTATACTTTTTACTCCACTACATTTATCTGACAGCTACAGTTACTAGGTACCTTGCCCAGATAGCAAAATTGCCAGCTCTGGGCCACAAGCAAGCCAAATGTCAGCCAAGAACAAACCAGATAAACCAGAACTGGCCCATATCCAAAATACACATAACTGAGAGCACCACATCTTTACCAAATCATCATCATCATTTGGGATATTTGGGCCATATTTGCTATTTTACATGTGGGCCATTTCAGGCTCACGTCCATTTTGTCCAGGCCAGAAGAAGGCCAGCAGTGCAGCATCATTGCCTGAGATGGCCCACTTCTGTATGCTATCTGGGTGTAGATTTCAATTTTACATGTAAAACATGTGATCATCATATAGATATTTGTTATAAGTAGTTGAAATTAGCAGCACTTTCAACCAGAGCAGTAAAATTTTAATTACACATGAACATAATACTCACAGGGGCCATTGTTCTGCATAACAAGTACTTTTATTTTTGATAATTTAAGTATATTTTTCTGCAAACACATTTTTATTTTTATTTACTGGACTAATGGAGTACTTTTAAAGTGTGATATTACTACAACTACTACAACAGAAGATAACTGAATAAAACATGAAGCAAGTTGAAGAAAGTCTCACTTAGCTCGACTGTAAATCCTCCTAGACTGTAAAACTAATACATTTATCTTGAACTATTTTGATAATTTATAAATGAGAGACTGCACTGTGTGACAGGTGTACTGTAGTCATGACAATTCTTTTATCATTTGACAGAGAGGTCAACAACAAGTCCAGATGTCCCTGAAACATCCACCCAGGACCAGGAAACTGCTGAGTCCTCAGATCCCAGCAATGAAACTGGTGAGAGAAATATTATTGTAACCAGTCAGAATGATGCCAAAAGTTACAGCAGCAACAGCAGTAAACTAAAACTCTGTGTGACCTGCATGTATTAGATGTATTGTAATTTTGATCATTCTTTTATCATTTTACAGAGGAGTCACCAATGATTCCTGATGACCTGGATACACGCTGCTGATGGATGAACAGACAGCAGATCCAGAAGATGAGGCCCAAAGCTGAAGTACTTTGGGTTTGTTTTTACTAAAAAAAACCTGCAGGATTATACCAAACAACAGATTTGTTGTCTGTCAGGACAGAAGTTCAGGGTTTCATCACTGAATGTAACTGCTTTGGGCTGATCCTTCCCAACAGATGTGACTACAAACAGTGTTAAATGTTGACAGCTGTGAGCAGGACTGTGTGAAATACCTGCAGCCAGGTGGAGGTTTGTGGTTGTGCATCTCTAAATCAATTCATTAAGTTGGCAGTGGTTACTGTATTTGAGTTATTTTGTTTTATTTCATCCAATTTTGCATTTTGCTCTGTTTCATTGTCTCTTTCATGAGCTGTAGTTTAGTTTTTAATGTCTCATTGTCTCATTTAGATTTAAGTCTAAAAAAGAAAAGAAGAAACTTGAGTTATTTTGTGATGCCTTTGAACTCATAATATTAATACCAACATGAGCATTTGGTGGCACAATATTAAGACTCAGTGTCACTGTAAAGATGTATTTTTTTATTGTAGAGAAATACACTTGACTATGCAGGATGTGTTAAAACAGCCCAGAAACAAAATAGTTTACAAATTGAAACTCATGTTGTTGTGTGTTGCAGCCTAAACATTTTATCAGATATAATTTATTCTTTGATCAATTCTTACTTGAAAAGGCTGATTTTTTTTCATACTTACTGTATTTTTCATACTTCCAAGTGAACTTCTTAAGAAATCATCTAACCTTCACCAGAGCCAAATTAAATACAGTACATATCCAGCTCATGAGGGTCAGATGATTACTGGCTTCTACAGGAAGTTCTGAGGTCAGAGGAACATTTTAAACTGCTAACATGCCAAAGAGAAGAAACAAGTTATTGATTGTGGAGGTAAAAACTTCTGCAGATGATCCAGAACGTGGCGGCACGTCTGGTCTTCAACCAGCCCAAAACAGCACACGTCACCCTGCTGTTCATGTCCCTCCACTGGCTCCCAGTTGCTGCTCACATCAAATTCAAAACCCTGACACTCGCTTACAAAACAGCAACTTAAACGGCTCCCACCTACCTGAACTCTCTCATTCAGGTCTACACTCCCTCCTGCTCACTACGCTCTGCCAATGAAAGGCGCCTGGTACCACAACAGGGCTCTAAGTCACTACTAGACTCTTCTCTTCTGTAGTTCCTCGGTGGTTGAACGAGTTACCAAACTCTGTTCAATCTGCAGAGTCCCTCAATCTTTAAGAAAAGACTGAAGACCCAGCTCTTTCATAAACACCTCTGCACTTGATGGACTGAAGGAAGAGAGAAAACAAAACAATTAAACAAAAAATCTGCTTCTATGCACTCTATGTATTGCCTCTGTGCACTGCCTGTTGGCATCTACATCCTATTGGACTCAAACTTAGTTTCATGGTACTTAACTGGTGTTGTTCTCTCCTGACTAGATCCTTGTTTGTGTTGTATCAGCTCTCAGATGTACGTCACTTTGGATTAAAACGTCTGCTAAATGAAATTGTAAATTGTAAAAAAACAGGATGTGTGTTGAGTCCCTGGAAGAGAACAGTTTTATTCCTATAATGTAAAATGTCTCAGGTTTTTAAATGTTGTCACAAGCTGCTGCTGCTGCTGCTGCTGATGATGATGATGATGTCGGCACTTGTTTTGTTTCTTTTCTTGATGCTTTTTATGTTCTATGTAAAAAAAAAAACAACTTTGAATTGTCTTTTTGTTGAAATGTACTGTACAAATAAACTCACCTTGTTCTCACAGTATGACATCTTTATTTATGTTTTTTGGTTACAAACAGAGGTAAGTGTACTGTAAGAATATGGGGATCATATTTTGATATTCTATTATAACTAAACATCTTTATTTAATTTTTCAGGGGCAGTGTATTTTAATAGACCAACATCCTCTATCAAATAATGCTCCCACTACAGAATCATTTTATATTA